>NW_022681465.1:80076021-80676021 GCF_009764315.1 Trachypithecus francoisi
AAGCTGTATGACCTAGTATTTACAAAACTAAATAAAACTTGTTTTCTGTACATTTAAAGAGCTTTACAAGGCTCCATAATGTAACCATATCAAAATTCATTTTGTTAGAGCAGGTATAGAAAACAGTACATAAGAGTTTACCAATCATCATCACATTGTATTCCACTAAATAAATACATAAGCCTTATTTGCAGTGTCTGTGGTGATTTTAAAAATGTAGAAAAATACTATTTGTTCTAAATAGTTTTAATCAATACCTATAAAAGTATATTGATGCTGCAATTTTAGCTTCATATTTCTTGTTTTGAAAAAGTGTTTTATTGTTTGGACACAGTATTTTGGTACAAAAAAAAGACTCACTAAATGTGTCTTACTAAAGTTTAACCTCTTGAAAGGCTGGTGTTCTGTGATTCTCTTACAAACTTACATGTGCCAATACTTAACCAGCACTTCCATTTAATCTGTTATTTTTAAAAATTGCTTTATGAAGAAATTTTTTGCATAAAATAATCCTATAAAAAGTCATATTTTTCCCATTCTTCAAAAAAATTGTATTTCAGAAGAAACACATTTGAGGCACTGTCTTTTGGCTTATAGCTTAAATTGCATTTCATCATACTTTGCTTCCAACTTGCTTTTTGGCAAATGAGATTATAAAAATGTTTAATTGTTGTGGTTGGAATCTGGATGTTAAAATTCAATTGGTAATTCAGTCTGTGAGCTATAATGTAATGTGTTCCTATCAAAACTAGATATCTTTTTTCCTTTATTTTAAAATAATAATTGCACCTGACACATAAACATAGACCACTCACAACCAAAATTAAATGTTTGGTGAGACAAATACACATTGGATGGCCACAGTAACAGCAAATAGGGCACAAACTGGCTTCTTATTTCATATGGCCCTTTAGATGACCAAAGAGGCTATATGTAAACAGTAATCATTATGGTACTCAAGACACTAAAACAGCTTCTAGCAAAATGTATTACAATTTGCAGACGCCAAAAATAGAAAACATCTTCCTGTCTCTCCCACACTCCCCTCACCGAAAGACAAAAATCCTGCCTGGTACAGTAGCTTACACCTGTAATCCCAGCAGTTTGGGAGGCTGAGGTGGGAAGATAGCTTGAGTTCAAGAGTTCTAGACAGGCCTGAGAAACCTAGTGAGACATCCTTCTCTTAAACAAAACAAAACAAAACAAACGTAGCCATGCGTGGTGGCATGTACCTGTGGCCCTAACTATTCAGGAGGCTGAAGTGGAAGGATCTCTTGGGTCCAGGAGTTTGAGGCTGCAGTGAGCTATAATCTTGCCACTGCACTCCAGCCTGGGTGAACAAGAGCCAGAAAGAAAGGAAAGAGAGAAAAGACAGAAAGACAGGAAGGAAGGAAGGAAGGAAGGAAGGAAGGAAGGAAGGTAGGTTGGTTGTTTGGTAAGGAGTAATGACATTCTTTTGCATTTAAAAGTAGCATATTTGCTTCAAATGGAAATAGAATTCTGGTCCCTTTTGCAACTACTGAAAAAAAAAAAAAATCAGTTTCAGCCCTGAAAGTTGTAGGTTTGAAAAAAAAAAATGGAGATTTTGAGAGCTCTGCCTCTGTAGGAGTATGGCCCCAGGCCCACAAAGTTAAAGTGTATCAGCCACAAATATGTGTCCATTTGAGTTTTGCTTCTGAGAATACTCCTCATAAAGGTATAGAATCACTCCCTCCTCCTAACTCCCAAAAGGCCAAACAGTTATAGCATGTTACATTTAAAAAAAAACAATAAAAATGTTGGGAAAAGAAAATTAAAATATTGTCCTTGTTTGTTTTATTAGTCAGAAACTCTACCTGGTAATAAAGAGAGAAGCTCAAGTATGTGCATGGCAGGATGTGGTTAAATGCCCGATAGCCCCAAACAACAACAGAAAAAAAAAAAAAAAAAATTACTCAAACATTTGTAAGGTTTCTTTAATGTTTCACATGTGTGAGTTAGCTATCCTTACTTTAATAACAACCAAATGCTTTCAATCTTTCCTAAGTATTCAGGTCCACCTAATTTACAGAGTGGATAAAGAAAAATGAATTGGAAACGAGGATGGCTTGTGAAACCATGGAAGACTTTTGGAGGAAAGCCAGGTGGCTGCAGAATCTGATTTCAAGGGGATGAATGACAAATGAATTTGATTTGAAAATTAGAGAGAAAAAATACACAATAATGCAAGTTGCTTCCAGGGCCCAAGCAAGTTTATGAACCCAGTTTACATAGATCAGCATTAATGCTGCACAGTTCTAGTAATTTGGATGCTGCCAATTCAAAGTTTATGATTATTCAGTGAAGTAAAATTTACCTTTTTCATATTAGTGAAGGGTTTAGCTGGTCCAAATTTTGTCTAAATAAAGTTTATATATATAATATATATACACATATATATGTATGTGTATATCTTAAAATATTTAAGAGAAGATATCTAGTACATTAGAAGTAGGACATATACATGCAAACAGATACCATATTGATTAAGAGTTCTTGTTTATTTCATGAAGCAGGACTTTTCCAACTTAAACTGAAAAAAAAAAATAAAAAGGAAGAGGAATATCTTTGAAGGATGTTCAGGAGAAAAAGGAATTCTGAGTTCTATAGTACTTAGAAATGAAGCAACGAAGATGTGCTTCCTCTCAGACATTCATTTTCTCTTACCTTTTATTGGTTTTATTTGGTTAGGCTAGATTGCTTCGAGTCTACTTCTTTCCTACTACAAAACCAAAAACCCCAAACTCCTTTACTACAAGATCCAAAAAGGTAAACATCCTAGATGTAACCCTTATTGGCCAGGTTTGGATCACATACCAACCTCTAGACCAATCAGTAGAAGAGATTTGGGCATTGTGATTGACCAATCTTCAGTGACATGACCACAGAGAGGCAAGGTGAAGATTTTGGCAGCCCACACAACTGCAACTAGTGAAGAAGAGTACACCAAGGAGACAGCAGTGCTGCAGGTGCAAAAACCAAATGATTGTTTTCTACATCTTATTAAATGAGACTACGACGTAAACACAATTTCTATTCCTATATTTCCCACCAATTCCAATTATTCTTCACCTGTTTGTCCAAATCAGAATGGTTTCAAGATCTTTCTCTTTCATATGTTCTTTACCATCAAAAGATTATATTTGCATTGTTTTGTTTTAAGCCAAGAGTAGGGTCCTGGATATAGCTAGGCTCACTGTGGTTTTGCAGACTTTATATTGGCATGAATGCAAGTTTTCACTGAATAAAAAGCTGGTCCTTCAACCTGTATCACAACACGATGTTATAAATGTTTCTTTCAGTTTATCCCAAGAGTATGTGCTAGTATTTTCAAATATATCAAAATATAGAAAAATTCTGAAACCCTGATGTCATTCATTTTTTAAGTGTAAAATAAAAAAGAAAAAAAAAAAAAACCTGATTTGTCTTTTACTACAGTCAACTACATTCAAATGTGACAAAAGAAAACTTTATCACCTAAACTTTCTCTGTTTTTCTTTTTGCAGAATAGTAAAAATTACAACACAAAATGCCCTTGCAAGTGAATAATGTATGGAAAACACCTTCATAAATACCATGTATTAGTTAAGATGGAATAATCATGATCAAACTAATGAGGTCAAAGGAATTGGTCTTGTTCCTAAGTGGCTAATAATGAACATTTCCATGAGCCTGTTCCATGATAGCAACAAAGGACAACAATTTCATACACAGAGAAAAGCCATATGCCAAACATACATGCATGTGGCATGTATTATCTTACACCTTTTTATTATCCACCACAAAAGAGTCCATGTTCATTGTTTAATACAGGCAATTGCATCTTCTAGAGATGAGCACAGCAAATGAAGAATCAAAATACCCCATGTTCCTCATTACAACCGTAAATTGAACATATGCCTTCATACAACTTAGGCAGTGACCCCAGCTATAGAATAACCAACTACAGTGAGGCCTTAGCCCTCCTAACGTTTGGTTTTAATTACCTTATACACATCTTAAATACCTAAATCATCTTACAGTTTTCTAAATTAGTTATTATCTATGTGGTCAATTTAAGCTGCTGACAATGCAAATATTCCCAGTGAGATCTTTCAAGGAGAAGTAAATTAAAACCAGTGTTTCATGAGGTATTACAATTTTTAAAAGACTGCTTTTTATGGTTACAAGAAGTATTAGGGTTGGGGTCACTAACTGAATCAACTCAGCATTAAAAAGATTTTAACATCAGGTATATAAACACCAAATGTCTTGATAGTCGTTTTTTTCAGTGATGTAATATGTTTAGATATCAATGGTGTTTAAGTCAATACCTATAAAATGTTACAAGAAAAATATATGTTTTAGGGGATTTTCCCACTGAGGAAAACAAAAGAGAAACACTGAAATATGGTATGAATGTAAGTAAAGATACAAACAATATCTTATTTGCTTTCCTGGCAAATCAGATACTGCATTTTACAATTTATGTTTATTCTCATGTAGCAAAACATGAAACTAAATGCGATTTTCAAGTCAGTGTCAGCAATCATTTCTCCTCATCTTATAAAGTTCTGCATTTCATCCTCCAAGGTCTCTTAAGAAATGGTCATATCAGTATATTTCAACTGCAACAATTAGCTTATCTTTCTCTTTCTCCTCATTTTCAATGCCGGGTTATATTAAATAGCTATGTGATATCTTTTCCCTTATTAGACTTACAAGAAAATTATAGACTTTATTTAGACCAATCATCTACTTCATCTGCTTCAAGTGAGTAAAGACTCCATAGTAATGTTTGTAGAGATTGTTGGAGGCAATTAGTATTGAGAACCTGGAATTATTGTTACATTCTCCCCATTTTAAAACATTTCTCCTTCTTTCCACACATATAAGTATTCTCTCATGATAAAATTATCCCTAATCATTTAAATTAATTAAACCTAGTATTGGAAAAAAACTAAACATAAGGGCTACTATGGGTTGAAGTCCTAATTCTCAGTACCTTCCAATGTGGCTTTATTTAGAAACAGGGTCAGCGTAGATGCAATTAGTTAATATGAGGTCAGGCTAGAATTGGGTGGACCTCTAATCTGACTGATGTCTTTACGAAAAGGGGAAATTTAGACACTTGCTTGCACACAGGTAGAGCTGTCTTAGTCCATTCAAGCTGCTATAACAATATTATTATAAATAGAGTGGCTTTTATAAACAATAGAAATTTATTTCTTATAATTCTGGAAGTCTGAGACCAGGGTGCCAGCTCGACTGAATTCTGGTAAGAATCTGCTTCCTGGTTCATAGATGACTCCCTTCTCACTGTATCCTCACATGACAGAAGGGAAGAGGAGGCCTCCAGGATCTCCTTTATAAAGGCACTAATCTAATTTAAGAGGGCTCTCGTCTCATCACCTAATCACCCCCCAAAGGCCCCCTCCACCTTTTACTACCATTGCATTGGGGATTCGGTTTCAACATAGAAATTTGGGGGAGATAAACATTCAGTCTGTAGCAAGAACACCAGGTGAACATGAAGGCAGAGATTAGGGGTGGTGAGTCTTCAAGCCCAGGAACACCAAAGCTTGCCAATATACCACCAGAAATTGGGAGAGAGGTGTGGCACGGATTCTCCCTCAGGAAGAACCAATTCTGCCAGCACCTTGATTTCAGACTTCTAGCCCTCAAAACTGTGAAATAATACATTTCTGTTGTTCAATCCATCCAGTCTGTGATACTTTGTTATGGAAATCCTGGGAAACTAATATAGGGCATGTAACTTAAGACCACAGAATTTATAGTTGGGAAGTGGTCTTACACACCTGGAATCATAAGTCAATACAAGAATTGTTTGCTCCAACCTTCATATTAACAAAAAATCCTTAACAAGCTCCTAAGGCATGCATGTGCAGTTTTGCTCAGTAAATCTTTACTTAATCAACCCATTTTTTTTTTTTTGAATATCACCATGGGGATGCCATATGTCTATGGTACACTTTCCCCTTAAAGTTTTTGTATGGTTGTCCAAATGGCCCTACACATAATAGGTTCGAATAACTACATTTGATCTATATCTCAATATGCAAATTAGGTGAGTTTGGTGTAGGCCAGAAAATTTAGTGTGGAATAGACATGCTATTGAGGGTTGTGATTTTTAAAAATTCTTGACCTTCTCTGTTTACTAGAGAAATAATAGAAAATGTAATCAGGCCATTACATACAATATAAATCTATTCATGGCAGCCTCTACTAACTTCTGATAATTTACAACAGTTTTTATGGAGTAACACCTCTCTTAATGATTTTTTACACAAAAATGTTTGAAATTACACGATCAAGGAGACATGACTATAGAGTAGTTGAATCGGCCAACATTTCAAAATTTATATATTCAAATAATAGTTCTCACTTCAGATTAGAACATTAGAAGACTATTTATATTACTAGTTTTCATCTTAGAAATCAGATGCTCTCTTAAGCAACTCTTACGCCCTGCCAATGCTTGTGTTTGATCCCAGGGACTTTGCATCCTATCCATGGAAGTTTATACCCAGAGATAGGTACATGGTCCCACAACCATTTACAGCCCTAGCTTCTGTCTTTTTTAGTCTTCCTTTTCCTAATAGAATTGCAGAATTAACTTTTGAGTCCAAATGCATTACTAAATTGGTTCCTTCCTATGTTCCTACTGTGTGCAACTATAAGATAGGTAAATAATAAGGATTCCCTTCTCTGAACAATTTAGTAAACCCATCTGGAACAAACAATGAATAAAATAAAGGAATTTTTGTGTTATGTAGCCAAAAGTTACAAGGATCTTTTGTAAATACAGTCACATTTGCCAAACCTTCTCTCCTAATTATCTTATTTCTTTAAAATGTTTTTGAATCATTAATATCTACCCAGGTTTAAGCACCATAATTCTTTAATCACCACCTGATGTTTCACAGACTTTCTAATCTATCATTCCTCTTTGATAAACACAAAAATCCCAAGCTGTCCTTTAATGTTATAGGAAAGTAAAAGCAAATTTAAGATCTTGACTAAAAATGTAAACTACTGGGCCAAGAACCTTTGTTTTCAAATTATACTTGACCCATAAGAGAGTCTATATTAATGATTTTCTCTGTTAAAGACAGTTGAAGGCAAATTTTTCACAACCTCTGTGCTATTGATATTTTACACTGGACTGCCCTGTACCTTGCAGCAGGGATACTTAGCAGCATCCCTAGCCTCTGCTAACCAGATGCCAGTAATGCTCTACCAGTTGTGACAACCAAAAATGTCATTAATTGGGGGTAAATGAACATTTTTATAATATTGAGTTTTCTCCAACCACGTACTTAATTTTTCTTTTCCTCAATCCTTGTTATATGGTCTGCACATTTCTCATTAGGTTTATTGCTAAGTATTGTATAATCTTTTTCATTTTGATTTCTGTTTGGTTTTGATCTCTGTTCATTACATATTTAGACTAACTGTGAGTTTATCTAATTTTAAGTTCACATGAGAAGATGTATTGTCTAGTGGGTATTTGGGGGAAAATCCAACCTTCACTGATAATTTACTGATGAAGCCAATCATATCTAAAATGTTGACAGTGCTTTGTATCTTATCCTCCTGTCTTCACCATGTGAAATTCCATCTCCATTGTGCTGTTAGTAGTTAAACAAGCAAGGAGCTAACAGACCTTCAACAAAATAAACCTCTGCAAAGGAAATACAATTATGGTGGGATAACCCAATGCTAGGTGATTATAGGAGCACTCAGCATTCAAAATACCATAATGGACTTTAAGACACAACACAGCCCTATTACCAGAAAACTTGTTTAAAATTTGGGTGCTATATCAAATGCAGCAAATTAGTTGAAATGTTTATCTCTATACTTCTACTTTATTTATTTTATTTTATTTCATTTCATTTCATTTTACTTTATTTTGGAGGCTGAGTCTTGCTCTGTCTCCAAGGCTGGAGTGCAGTGGCACAACTCGGCTCACTGCAACCTCCTCCTCCTAGGTTCAAGCAATTCTCCTGCCTCAGACTCCCGAGTAGCTGGGATTACTGGCATGTGCTACCGTGCATGTCTAATTTTTATATTTTTAGTAAAGACACAGTTTCACCATGTTGGCCAGGCTGGTCTCGAACTCCTGACCTTGTGATCTGTCTGCCTTGGACTCCCAAAGTGCTGGGATTACAGGCGTGAGCCACTGAGCCTGGCCTATCCTTCTACTTTAATATCTTAATCTTATAAATGGGAAAATTGAAGTTCATTTTACTTCCCAGAGCTTACTGCTAGATAATGAAGCTGGTATCCTGACTAAAATCACTATTCTTTCCATTATATGTGTATATATTACTTTTCAAAAATTAAAACAAATCAGAATGATATTCTTTATAGCTCAATGTTCAATTTTTCAGAAATGCAATTCTAAGGATAATGAAGGTGTTTCACATTAATGACACATCTCACATTGTGGATACTTTTTGGGAGGAACAGCATGTACTTTTGAATCAGAGAAACATAACTTGTAATCCCAACTCTGCCAAGTTGTAGAAGTAAACTTAGAAAAGTTACCTCATTTAAGGTAAAAAAGAATGAACAAAAATCTTGGACAATAATTCCTAACACTTGGGACAGTCATTAGGATTGAATGTTATCATACTTGTTAACTGTTTTCTATAACTGCTGGCCAGAATTAAGTGCTCAGCACGTGTTGGTTTCCTCCCCTTTCTGGTCAATTGTGAACATTTATTAAAAGTTTCCTTATGTGCTAAAGTAGTGACTGGGTCACCCTCAAACTGTCCACATGTGCTCAAGGGATTATTTCATCACACAGATTTCAAGTTTGATTTGTGTAGTATTTCTTTCTTTTCCAAAAAATCTTTTTCTGACTATTGACTAGATCATCATTTTATGTTAAAGTCATGCCTCTCTCAGCACTGTGGATTCCTGGGCATGGGGCCAGCTCATGAGGCAGTAGTTTGTTCCTGAACCACAATTTTTCCTCTTGGGAAGGTGGGCTTTCTAAACATCAGAATACAAGAGGCAAAGATAATGTGAAAAGAACCAAAGCATGGACAGGGCTTTCTTACCACAGGAGGTGGTAAAGAGGTGACAATGTCTGTTAGATGATTGGTTTATAGACCAAAAGAAACTGATATTTCATGATGTTCTTTTGAAAGGAAGGGTCAGCCCTATTAGTGTAAGGGCTTCTAGAAAAGTTACATGTCTTAGTAAAACAATGGGTTAACAAAAATTTAGTTTTTTACCCCAACCAATACAAACCATCACTTTTATAGAAAGTGAAAGTGACAATTCTCTAATCCACAGGGATTAGGGGGCACAAGAAAATGGACAAATCTATCTTGAATATTCTGTCCTGTATAACCACCTGTTCTGTTAAATTCTTAATCCTTGCATAAATAAATTGGGAAATGAGGACAAACATGCCTATCATCTCTATTTCTAAGAAAACAATTCAGATTTTAGAATCCTGGGTGGTACATGCGTGGAGCACTGCCCAGATCCTAGACACAAGGCATTATTCCCCAGTTGCTAAATGCAAGTTGTATGGCCCCAACAGGGCAGTGACATTCAGTGAAGACTCAGAAATCGTGCCCCCTTGCACAACTGCGGATTATTCTATAGGGTCATCCCCTGAGAAATGAGCTGAGACATTTGTTGTGTCTTGGTCTCATATCAGCTCTTTCCTTTTCTCAATCCTATTTCTTCACTCCCTCTCACATGCTCCCAAGAGCACTCCCCAATAAACTTCCTACATGAAAATCTCCACAAAATAGACATCCTCTAGAATTAGTTCTAAGACATTCTATATATGTATTTTGTTTTAGGAAAGGAGTTATTTGAGAAAACTGTAACAAATAGCTTATCACTTTCTCTGAATCAGTTCAGTTTTAGCTTAATAGCATGTGAGTTTAATAAGTCTCCTGAGAAACCTGAAATCACACAACACTTTCTAGGAGCAAATAGATGAGGAAAGCAGCAAGTTTTAGGAATAGCTTGGAGAGATGCAACAGTATTGAATGGTAAGAGTACATTTACCAATCTGGTTCCAGAATATAAATTAGAGTCTCATGAGTACTGAGCTATGTGCCAAGTTCAGGCAGAGGCAAAATGGTAATTATCTAAGTTCTTTCCTACTTTATTTTATTGGAGAACCAGTGAAGAGAACCTATGAATATACAAGTTATGGTGCAGAAAACTTAAAGGTTAAGGAAATATACTCAGAAATTCCAAAAGGAACATTTCTAAATTTTTTTTACACAAAACAAAAATTTATTGAAAAGGAAAATGAAAGGTATATAGGGATATGACTTCATTGTAAGAGAGTTCATCAGAATTTGTCTTGAGTGCAAAAACCAAACAGTAATATTTTTAAAACTAAGAAAAGTTCCAGAGTAGCCTCTTTAAACAGTTTGAGGCCTAATTATGTATTTGTATTTTTGTAAAGAAAATTACTGATAACGATTTGCTATTTTTTTCCCCAATGTTTCCAAAGTGCTATGTTGAAATTTCATTACCAGGAAACTCGAACATCATTATTCAGGATAATTCCCTATTATTATGTTGGAAATGGAACTTAATTTTAGGTTTCCAATTCCTAGTCCCAAGTGGGAACCAAATATCACAGAACAAAATGTCATGCAATGAGATCGGATGCTAAAGTATGTGACAGTAAGCAGATGTTTCCCTAACAATTACCAAACAGCCAAAGTCAGTCAAAAAAATGAAATACAGCACTTCTCACAAGTCAAATGGCATGCCACATTGTCATTAAGCATGTTGGTATTTGCCTGTTTATGTTCTGATGAGCACACCCTGGATGTCTCTGAAGAAACACAGAATAAAATGCAAAGTATGGTTATTTTATGAAATATATATATATATATATATATATATATATATATTTTTTTTTTTTGAGATGGAGTCTCGCTCTGCCGCCCAGGCTGGAGTGCTGTGGCCAGATCTCAGCTCACTGCAAGCTCCGCCTCCCGGGTTCACGCCATTCTCCTGCCTCAGCCTCCCGAGTAGCTGGGACTACAGGCGCCCGCCACCTCGCCCGCTAATTTTTTTTGTATTTTTTAGTAGAGACGGGGTTTCACCGTATTAGCCAGGATGGTCTCGATCTCCTGACCTCGTGATCCGCCCGTCTCGGCCTCCCAAAGTGCTGGGATTACAGGCTTGAGCCACCGCGCCCGGCCTATGAAATATATTTTTAAAGTATATTTTAATAGTTCCCAAATAGGGCAATTCATATTATCAACAACACAACCCAACTTCTAACCAAAACACCAAGTAGAGAAAAATAGGTTTTTGATTATTCTACTAAAACTTCCTTGTCATTGTTCCTGCCCCAAACACTCACATTATCTACTTTGTCATCTGTGAGACATCTGATGAGGCTTTTTAGAAATGAGAAATATGAGGGATTTTCAGCTTAAAGATGAAGAAGCAAAATTAAAACTGACCACCACCACCACCCCACAGCTTTAATACTATTTATGACACAGATCAGTCTTAGTTCGTGGTGGGGTTCCTCATCGTCAATGCCAAATTGCCAATCTCAGAGAGCAGATTACTTTTTCAGGACTTACATCTCTATTGCTTCTTGATATGCAGTTTTAACACCATGAAAGTGATGGTCAGTAGTGAAACCAAAGATGGAAAACAGAAATACTCTTCAAGCCCAATGGAGATAACCAAACATCCATGAGGCAAGGGCAAATATTAGTTTAATGGATTAGAGAAAACATTTCAACAGTCAAAAATCAGAAATATAGACAGAAATTAAAAAGTCTTTTAAAGTAAAAACAATCTTAGATTAAAACAAGTGTTAGAGGTAATCATATAGTGTGAATAACAGATTGAACCAAGAAAAGTGAAAATAATATATATTTAACTTATCTTCCATGTGTATTTTTTTCTGGGAGCTCCAAAGTTTCATATGAACTAACAGGAGATATTTATGAGTTTAATATAGGATAGGATAGCAATTTTGGAAGTGTTTTAAGTTCTAAAATGTATCCTTCAACTTTTTTGTAAGATCACACTTCTTATTACATCTAAGACACCACTTGGTGGCTAACACACAATATTCCATAGATAAGCTTTAAAAAAAATTCTGTTTGCTAAGAAATCTTAAGCTATAAAAAATACCTACTGTCCCATTTTTCCCCACTTTTACAGAAATAGTCTTGGATGAAATGTACGGTTGTCTTCAGCACTCTCTGTATGCAGAACACAGCAAACAGGTGACCCAGTCAATTTGGAGAGAAAAGGTCAAGATCTGCCTCCCTCTGATTTTGTAAAAATTTTTCTTTTGGTTCTCTTGTTTTAACTGATGAAATGCATTCCATTCTTTGGATACCATAATGTATTTGTCTTTCTTCAAACTGATACATAGGTCATTTCTAAATATTTATAAACATTGATGCAGTAAATTGTTCTGTACAAGTCCCTTTGTATACAAGGGCAAAAAGTCTCTTCAGTGTGTAACAAAAGGTGGACTCAAGGGTTTGAGTATCTTTGAGTTTGTACACAGGTTGTCATGTTGCTCTCCAAAGTGTCTCCAAAAGGGAAGATTTAAATGTTAAATTTCAACATGGTTTGTGTTTTCCTATCATTAAAAATACTCTTCCCTATCTTAAAATTGTAAATGTTATCTCGTAATTCTTTCTGAAAGTTTGAAGATATATTTTCACATTTATATTTTCAATTCATGTCCAATTTATTTTTGTTATAGGTTAAGCTATGGATAAAACTTTTTTCTTTTTGATAAGGATAGCGAATGGTATCCCTATTTATTTTAATGTCTACTCCTGTCATACATAGAATGACCATGTGGCCGGGCGCAGTGGCTCATACCTATAATCCCAGGACTTTGGGAAGCCAAAAGGATGGATCACAAGGTCAGGAGATAAAGACCATCCTGGCCAACATGGTAAAACCCCGTCCCTAGTAAAATACAAAAAATTAGTTTGGCGTGGTGGCACGCACCTGTAGCCCCAGCTACTTGGCAGGCTGAGGCAGGGGAATCACTTCATTCCTGGAGGCAGAGTTTGCAGTGATCTGAGATCGCACCACTGCACTCCAGCCTGGTGACAGAGCAAGGCTCCATCTAAAAAAAAAAAAAAAAAAAAAAAAAAATAGAATGACCATATATATTGTCATCCAAACTGAAAAGTTTTTGAAATTGAATGGGGACATTGGCATAAATGGGAAGTATCACCAGCAAGGTAGGCTATAAACCAGATTCATATATATATATATATATATATATATATATATATATATATCTACTTTTTGAAATTTTAACCTCTTCTATTAAAACTTTTGTCTACATCTACTGCCGTGCACACAGTTTTGAGTGACTAAAGGTTTTAATAGTTGCAGTTAAGTTTTAGCAAAACATTTTCTAAGAAAGACAAAACCATATAGTATAGGAACTCATATATATTTTAGAATGGGAAATTATATTTGCAGCATATTTTATTGAGAAAGATTAGTATTCAGAATATACCAAGAAGTCCTACAAATTCCTAGAAAATAAAACAACGTAAGAGACTACTTCATACTCATCAGTTTAGAAAAAAAAAATAGAAATTCTAATAACATCAAGTATTGGAGAAGATTTGGTGAAGAGGAAAAACTCATGCACCACCATTGTCTTGATAGAAAGTGGCAAGGAGGAGGACAGTCAACTTAATTTCTTCTTCTGCATCAAAATGTTCCAAATGTTTTCTGACCCTTTTCTATCCTATATGAGCTTTATATCAGCTTATCATGTTCCTTTAAAACCATTTTTGTTCATCCAAGTGTTTTTTCTGGTCTCAACTGGCTATACTCATAAGCCTCAACATATAAACCTCATCCGTCATAGTTCACAGCTTGCTTGCTTAGGAGAGTAGATGAATTTAAATTATTGGTAATGACCTTTTACTACAGTAGGGATAAACATATCAGAAAATATTTGGTGCCAAGGCAGCATTAGCAGAAGATGATAGGGGAAGTTATGTTGTGAGTGAGGGAGTTCAGTTGCCTCAAAATGTCTTCTAGTATCATGATGCTCATTGTTTAAAATTAAACTATTATTCTAAGATATTTCTGGATTCACAAGAGAAATAATAAACAATTTATCTAATTTTCCCCAGTGGTAACATCTTGAAAAACTACAGTATGACATCAGGAACAGGGTATTAAAATTAATAAAGGTATGGGAACATTTTCATTGCTATAGAATCTTTCACTTTGCCCTTTTATAGTACTTGTTTCTTGCTCACTCCCTCCCTCTCCTTAACACCTGCAACCACTAATCTGTTCTCCATTTCTATAATTTTGTCATGTCAAGAATGTTACATAAATGAAATCATACAGTATGCTACCTTTTGGGAAGGGAACCAAGGGGACGCAAAGAAAAGCAAGAGGAGGGGTAGGAAGGAAAGGCAAGAAAAGAGAATGGAAAGGAAGGGGAGGCAATACAAGGCTTGAAAAAGAAAGAGAAGAGGAATAAGAAGCTCCATTTTGGAATTATGTTTGAATTATTCAAAATGCATAGTGTAATTAGGGGAAGTTTTTGCCAGTTGCCTGGTCATGTTTCCTCCTTTTTAATTACATTCCTAACAATTGCCTTGACCAATTTGGTGTGGAGTAAATTCTGCAACTCTAAAGTATCAAAGCCCTTTCAGCTATGCTCCTGTGTTGTGATAGAATAGCAACTTTTTAGTGAATTTGCTGTTTACCATTTCTTTCACAGATAAACATGTACTCTAGACTTAGGAATTGTGTTTGTTTCTTGCTAATACTCTGAATAGGTCTTTTCCCATTCACTTTACCGTGCTCGCTTCTTTCCGGTACACTGATTGCTCTCAAAATCCACATGTGAAGGGCACCTCAGAACTTTCATACATGCTGATCCTACTTTAGGGAGTTCTTCCCCAGGATATCTGTATGATTCCATGTTTCAGAAAAGCTTTTCCTAAACATTCTATAAAAATATTTCTAACATATTTCTTACATGGATTCATTTATCTGCATGTTACTTAATAAATTCTAACATACTACATATTTATTTGTTTATTTACTCCTGGAATTTAAGATCCATAAGATCAAGATACTTTTTATTTATTGTTATATCTCCAGAGCTTCGACTCCTGGAGTGTAGTTGGCAAACAAATGAATAAATGAATGAATTTAAGATCCATAAGAGCAGATACTTTTTACGTATTGTCATATCTCCAGAACTTAGATTCCTGAAGTGTAGTTGGCAAACAAATTAGTAAATGAATGAAAAGGGGAATTTTCACATCCTTACAATGCTTACATATTTCTAGTGACTGGGCATGGTGAGATTTTATTGCTACATAGTTTTAAGGTAGCAAAATTCAGAGTAAATGTTTGAAAACATCAGAGAATTAATGGCAAAGCAAAGGAGAAAACCCAAGTCTTAGAACCCAGGGCTCAATACGTTATCCTTTATCCCCTTGAAGCCTCTAACAATTCCCTACATTTGCATGATAATCTATTTTTTTATTATTATCTGAAATTCTTGCATCTGTTAAACCCACTAGAAATTTCACAGGCAGAATTATTTTTTAAACATAAAATGTATAGCAACATTTTGCTTCCTCAAATCTAGTCTAAATTATCCAAGAACAAGACTTCCCTATCATATTTTGGCATTTCCCCTCCTGGCTAAAAGTGTTCCAAAAGCATAAAGGTGTTCCAAAATGAAAAGTAACAGGAAAGAAAAATTAACTCCTGAAGCTTCTAAAATGATTGGTTTCAAGTTGCATGTGTATTTTGGTATAGAAGTCATGAGAAGTGAAGGGGAAGGGTTATAAGGATTCATGTTTGAGATATTTCTCTTTGTTAAGGTTTTCTTGGAGTTTCTTTGTTTAAATCTCTTCTGTTTCTTGCTGACAATTCATTTTTAGCAAGTTTCTCCTTCATGTATATGTAGAAAATTTTCTTAAAGGGAGCCAGAACACATGTAACATAATCAGGATGGACCTAATTAAATAGGGGACAGATGGTGATCTTTCCATAATACATAAAAATCTTGTAAGATTTCTTTTTAATTGAGCATAAAATACGCAACAGATTTGTTGCCACCTAGATGGAATTTCAGATTCAAGAATAAATATACATGATGGTGTATCTACACACATGATAGTTTTCAAACATTCAGGAAAATAAAAAATAACCACATGTAGAAAATATTTTATAAACCAAACCAAACTTTGTGGCTGAGTTTGAGCAAAAGGACTGTCCTCCATTCCTTCTAGTAATATAAGAGTATAAACTACAATAACAAAAATCATTATTAGTTCTCACCTCTTTTAATAATTGCCCTCACCTCCAAGGTAAAATAATATAATACATTTTTTCATAATTTATTTCAACAAACAATCTCACTGTGGTAGAGAGAATATAAACACTGGGGTCAGACATACCTACATTCAAATCTTGGTTTGATCATTTGTTAGTTGCATTGATGGTCAGTTTACTTATGATAAAATAGAGATTGTAATTCATCCTTGAAGGTTTTTATAAAAATTTGAAACGATACATGTAAAGTTCCTATCACAATTTCTGACCTATGGAAAGTGTTCAATAAGCGTGAAACCAATTGCACTTGAAGAAGAAAAATCTAGAAGGTTTCCTACTGATATTTGTTTCAAATGAAAAATTGATTTGCCCTGCAAATTTTCCAGACACATACACCTTATATAATGTTAGCATTGGAAGGGATTTTAGAGTTTAACTAGTTCAACTCACTCGTTTTAGAGACAATGAAACAGAGGTCCTGAGAAATTAAGTGACAGAAAGAACACGTCTTGGGCAGCCTGGCTTCAAATGTGTAACTCTTCCAGAAAGCCCCAGAAACTGCTTTCTCCTCCACTGGTGTGTTGCATACACCTGCATGTATATATTTACTCTTCTGTTTTAATATAAAATTTGATGAAATTGATTTTTATGGAGGTTTCTTATGAATTTTTCTGTTTCTTACAGGGATTTAAGCATAAACTCATGATTAATTTGAGACACTATGGTTTTCCAATTTTTTTAAATTAACAGTCTAAATCCAAAGTTCATAAAAATGAAATTCATAGTTCTATGATCTATAGCTTTTATTTTCCTGGTGTTTTCCCTCCCATCTCTTCTCATTTTATATTTTTTCCCATGTGTTGGGATTATAGCCTAAACATAATTTTATGACATTTCTTTTTTAACTCTATGAATTAAGAAGTGGGGGAAGGAGAGATGGAGTTGAAAAAAACACATTTTAAAAATCCTATTTGGGGAACTACTGTTCTTTGATAGTCTTAAACTGGCCACTCATCTGTCTTCACATTAATGCTCATTCAGTTGGAATTTTCTTTGTCTTTATATTAGAGTAAAAGACCACTATAACTTAATATGATAGTCCTTAACCAGGGGTAGTGAAGAGGCAATAATCTGAATGTAACAATTTTGAAAAAATTTCTTGTTGATCATTCATCTCCCCACTCTCCATTGACAGTCACGGGATTAATTCATAGGTGCTCAAAAGTGGGGTGGGCAAAGCCACACAATTTGTGTGCCACAAGAAAAAATTTTGTTACATATTTTAATGAAAACTCAAGACAGAAACTAAGTTTTCCTGATATCTAACAAACGCACAGACACCGTCGACCTTTTGTCTGATGGTCAAGAGAAATCATAGTAGATGAGGCACCATGAGGGAAGAGTGGGGTGACTCTCTCCAGATTTCTTTGCTTTTAGCATATTAGCATGTGGTGGAGTTTACATATGGCCAATTAAGTAGATTTATAAGTTATATTATTTTTAATTAAACTAATCCTAACAAGATGGCTTTAAAAGATTTTTATAAATAGCCACAATAAAAATAACATTAATAATAGAAGCAAAGAAAAACAACAAAAAAGTTGTAGAACTGGCACTTTTACTCTTGGAACAAGCTCTTAGCTGTACTACAAGGTTAAAAACAACAAAAATAATTTTATAAAAGTGTTTGGAAAAAACACTATTTCTTCATAGTAAAGTTTTATCAATAACCTTGAAAGCAAACCTTTAAAAATATATATACTAATATTTTGGTGAGAATAATTTGAAAATAAAGTGTTTGGAAATGTTTCTATTGTTACATGATTATATGTTGAAAGTGATGCACATTTATTACTTATGCACACATACATCCACACAGTGAATCCTTTCTCCTAATTCCATTTTCACTATATTTACTTTCAGAGCTTTGTCTCTAAAACAATTTCTCACTTTACATTTTATTTAAACCTTAAAAACACCCAGCAAAGTGTTCCTCCACCCTAAGACCTCATTATGAGGGTTGCTAAAGGTTTTTACAACAAATTGACTTTAAGTCGAAATACAATTCGAAGAAACGTGTATGTGTTTGTAGTATATGCTAGACACTTTGCTAAAGGCTCTAAGATTGTAAAAATAAAAACCTGTAATCTCTGTCTTTGAGGTGGCTGCAATATAAAATTAACCACAAACAAGTAGATAATCTTGTAAAGATATAATGTGATAAGTAATATGATAAATTTGCATTACAAAATGAAACGAAGAACAGAGAAAAGACATTTAAATTTGGGTATTAAAAATGATAAGATTGGCCGGGCGCGGTGGCTCAAGCCTGTAATCCCAGCACTTTGGGAGGCCGAGATGGGCGGATCACGAGGTCAGGAGATCGAGACCATCCTGGCTAACACGGTGAAACCCCGTCTCTACTAAAAAAATACAAAAAACTAGCCGGGCGAGGTGGCGGGCGCCTGTAGTCCCAGCTACTCGGGAGGCTGAGGCAGGAGAATGGCGTGAACGCGGGAGGCGGAGCTTGCAGTGAGCTGAGATCCGGCCACTGCACTCCAGCCTGGGCGGCAGAGCAAGACTCTGTCTCAAAAAAAAAAAAAAAAAAAAAAAAAAAATGATAAGATTAGCCGGGCGTGGTGGCGGTGCCTGTAGTCCCAGCTACTCAGGAGGCTGAGGCAGGAGAATTGCTTAAATCCGGGAGGTGGAGGCTGCAGTGAGCCAATATTGTGCCACTGCACTCCAGCCTGGTAACAGAGCGAGACTCCACCTAAAAAAATAAATAAATAAATAAAAAATATAAGATTGAAACAGGTGAATATTAGATGAAGTAGAGGACAGGAGAAGCAAAAAGCAGAATAAATACTGCTTTCAAAGGAAGACAGGACAGGATAATAACAAAAGGGAATGTTGTGATTATCAACAACTTATTTTTCATAATAGTTATACGCATGCATCACTAGACAACTTTTAGTTTCAGAAGCAAAGGAATCAGACTACATGTATTTTCTATGACTTTTTCCCCAGGATTGGATTTGAGGCTCATCCACATTGGTAAGTTTGACTGTCATTAATTCATTTCCATTGTTGCATGTTTTTATAAAAATATTATTTATTCATTCTACAATTAAGGGACCTAAATTTTATTTGCTTGCTTATTATTTTTTTTCGCTATTGTGAAAACATCTAGTATCCACGCATTTAGGAGGAGATGATATAAAATGAGTTTTCATAGTGGTAATAGTTATACTCCCATGGTGTTCCTATTACAACACATCTTCACCAACAATGTATTTTCAGAACTTAAAAAATATATTTTTAGTAACATAATGATGTGAAAAGATAACTCATTTATACATTAACTATTTTGCTTTACAACTGATAGCATTTTTCCCCAGGTTTTTTAAATTGACACATGATATATATATTATTTTGGGGTACATGTGATAATTTGATTAATATAATGCATAATGATGAAATCAGGGTAACTGGGATATTTACTACCTTAAATATTTACTTTTTCTTTATGCTAAGAACATTTGAATTACTCTCTTTTAGCTGTCTTTTGAAATTTGCAATAGATTATTGTCAACTATAGTCACCCTACTGATCTATGAAACACTAGGTCTTATTTCTTCTTTATATTAGCTGTATATTTGCACCTATTCATCAACCTGTCTTCATGTTTTAACTTTTATTTCCATGTGTATTAATAAAGATGAGCATTTTTTATACTTATGGGTCATTTGTGGCACAAGGTATGTTTTCATAACTATTTCCTGAACCAATAAATGAATTATCAAATAGTATCATACGAATTCTGTTGAATCATGAAGAGTGTTATAACAAGATCCTACTAATGTTAGAGTGCAAAGAATTTTGAGAACCATGCTTATTTAGAAAATGTTGGTGTATAATACCTTTTAGGGCTGTAATTGACTCAGTAAAAATAAAGTAGATTTGTACGTTTCTTTCTTTTTTTTTTTTTTTTTTGAGACAGAGTCTCGCTCTGTTGCGCAGGCTGGAGTGCAGTGGCCGGATCTCAGTTCACTGCAAGCTCCATCTCCCAGGTTTACGCCATTCTCCTGCCTCAGCCTCCCGTGTAGCTGGGACTACACAAAGGCAGAACTGCTTCCCAAAGCAAGAACTTGTATTTCTGGAATCCACACTTCATTGTGCTGACTATATATTACCACAAATTGTACTTCTCACCCAAATTCTATTATATGATTACATCATATTGCAATGCCTCTTCTTCAGTCTCTTTGTTATTTCTCATTTTCTTATATTCTGGCTTACCTCCTGAATGAAGTTAAAAGAAATGCTTAATTATCTGAACTTAGATACTCTTTGGTAAGATGTTTTTAATGTCCTAAAATTTCTTCTCATGGTCAATGAAACCTTACAGTTTGATATGTGACCTCATATTCTGTACTTAACGAATGCAGAATGCGTATTGTGTTCATAGAGATCTAGGGCACAACTCAAGCTGATTCAAGCAATCTTTTACTGGAGGTACTATTACATCAACAGAAATATGTTCCCATAGATATTACAATACTTCTTGGAGTTTCCTGTCCGGCCACACAGGAGCCTTTGGTTTGAAGAACTATTACCAAAGTGATGTTTTTCCTTCATTTCTACTAGGATGGTGCAAATACTTAAATTCATCTAAAAAATCCTATTAAGAACTTTCATATATTCTTATGGGCTTTATCTAAATTGAGATCACCAGATTGCAGACTTTTAATAATGCACTCTGCTAACTAGAACGTTAGACTTAAATTGTGAGTTCAAAACAACCTTGTAAAAACTAATAGATGCCATTTATGTGTACTAAGTCTTACCTCTAATTTTAATAAAATTCTTTTTCCGATGGCATCATTCATACAAAAGAAATATGTTTGTTTTAAGTTGTATTTCTTCTCCCCCTTTGTGGCAACTATTCACTCCTGGTTATTAATATATTACAGATAGTATACTCCTCTGAAGAATGATGTGGCTACTGTGTCTGGAAAAACTGAGATTTTTGCTTAAAAAGAATTAGCCACCAAAGCAAATAAGCTGGTTTTGAACTACAAAAACTGCCTACAAAAGTTTTCCATGCTTTTTTACCTTGTTTTCCTCTGGGTATACAGAATTCAAGGACACAAATACCAACCATTTCTGACATAATCTTCTTAGATCTCACTTGCTGAATCCTTTCTTTTTCCGTCTCTGAACTGATGCTACCCATCCAAAGGATAAAGCAACAATCCAATACAAACCTTCAGGGCCAACCTCTTTTTCTTCTAACTCAAGTATATTTTTGAGTTATTCTGACAGAGCAACTAGAGTCTAGAAAGATCTCTACCTTTCTGGCAACATATTTTTAATGTCTAATATATTTACTCTGGCATTCTTCTCTGAAACAAAGAAGTAATAAATAAAATTGTCCATGATGTTCAAGCCATAAAATAGTGATAGTCTTAGGCCCCATGACAACTCTTTTCTATCATTTCTGTTCTAGAGAGCAGAATGGAAAAGTAACATTGCTGTAGTTATACAGAACTAATCTGAGTATTTTACTACCTATGGATTTAAAGATCTTGCTTCTTCTGGATTGATTAGTTCTTAGGGAGTAATTCCATATAATCTTTTTCACTTTGCATCCTACACAATTACTCATGTAACTTGGTTCACTGCCTGACACATACTAAGTTCTCAAATATTTGAGGAATGAATGAACAAATAAACAAAATAATGTATATAGAAAAATCCATGAAGAAAAAAATCAAAATTATGTCATTACAGAATATATAATGGTCTCTAAGTAACTATGTACCCGGAAATTGGGTAGCTTCTAGTGTGGCTTCCTTTTTACTATAATAGTGAGTGCCGAAATACCAGATGTTTTTACTTAGGTCATCGTGGAGGTTTGAAAATAATTACTTTCTCTTTTGAAGGTCTTGAGAAAAGATTTCAATGTTTTACAGCTTTAGTGAAGACACATATAAGGTACACCTATCATCAAGGCAACTTGGGAGAAGCACCTTAGTAGGCTATGAATGTGGAAATGCCATAGTGTAAAATGTAACTTGTAAAATATAGACTGAAAAAATATATATTAGAGAAAGAAATCTGCCCTGTTTCAAGTCAGTGATTTGAAGAAAAAACAATAGGTGAACCACAGCCAGACCATATCTATGCTTCACTTTCAAGTTATTATTTAATAATTTGTTTACCCTGTAAGCAATTCAGAAAGACGATCATTGTTTTATGAAATCTATAGTGATATGTTGGATTCCAAAGAGATCTGGAGGTCTTTTTAACTGTCATCTTTGACCACCCTATTCAGGACATCTTTCTTTTTCTCTCTTCTTTTTGTAACTTATTAAGCATATACTCTTGAGTGATGAGATGCCATGACGCAGATCAGATGCATTTTCTGTCCACAAATTATTTTAACTTGACCAAAGTTATTTCCGACCAATTTTTGGAAATAAAGGCTCTTATCAATCCATGTTGCATATAACAACTGCTGAGCTGTGATTGCACCATCAAATACTAAAAATGAGATTAACAGAATGCTGACCCATGAGAAGTCTAACCCAATAAACAAATTATTTTCTTTGAAGAGATCTGAAAATCCAAGTCAAGCCCTGACCAAGCTTTTTAATCACATACTGTACAGGAAAAATATGTGAATTGAATTAATGAGTAGCTACCATTACTTATACTCCTGTTCACGTTTTCAGTTCAATTTTAAATTACTCATGAATAGTATATACCAATATGATTAATTTTTATATTTTGACCTTGTATTCTGTGATCTTGCTAAACTCACTTTTTAATTCTTATCTTTTTTGTAGATACCTCAGAGACAATGAGAAATGTCATCATTGAACAGAGTTTTATTCCTTTCTCTCCAATATTTATAGTATTTATTTATATAACTATTAATTTACTTGACTTACTGCATTGGTTAGGATCCCCAGTATAATGTTAAAAAGGAGTGGTGGTAAGAATGAGTGCATTTTTCTCTTTCCAAATCTTAGATGGAAAGAATTGAATCTTTCACATAACTTAAGTATTATGCTGATGTCTTTTTTTGTAGATCCTTTTATTGGGTTGAGAAAATTCTCTTTTATTGCTAGTTTGTCAGGTGTTTTAATCATGAGTGGTTTTTGAATTTTGTCAAATGCTTCTGTATAAATAAAATCATTTGGCTTTTCTTGTTTATTGACTTTCTGAATTACTGAATTGATTTTGAATGTGGAACCAGCCTTTCCTTCTTGGAGTAAATCCACTCAATTTTGGCATCATAATATATTTAAATATTGCTTAATTTAATTTGATGATATTTTGTTGAGGACTTTCACACTTGTGTTCATGACAAATATCAGCCTATGGTTTTCCTTTCTTGTAATATATTTGGTTTCATTAAAAGAATAATTCTGACTTCATAAAATGAATCAAGCAGTGTTTTCCTCTGTTCTACATTCTGAAGAGTGTGTGTTTTCCAACTACTTTGGCAAAAATTAAGAAGTGTGATAGTGCTAATATCAGAGGGTAATGTTGATAAACAGGAACCCATATACATTATTTTTGGGAAAGTGAATTTTTGCCACCATTTAAAAAACAAATAGGCACTATCTTATAAAGTTAAACATTTTTATGCGTTAAAACACAGCAATTCAACTCCCAGAGAAATTTTAACATATGTGCACCAGAAGAAATATACAACAGAAAACATGTATAAAAGGATTCAGAGCAGCAACATTATTTATAACTGCAAAACAATGAAAACTGAAGCATTCTTCAGCATCAACAGGAAATGCAAAAACATGGATAAGTTACAGATACATAATACATACTGATAAAATAAACAAGACCCAGAAAGCTATATATAACATGACAACACTTTTATAAAGCTCAATTGTTTAAGAATTAATACATAATAGAAAAACTATTTTCAATAGCAAGCTAATGATAAACACCAGTAAGGATAGTGGATGTAGGCAGAGCAAGGTATTAGGATGAAAGAGGAGCACATGAGGCTTCAGAGAGTTGGGTTTCATACCTAAGCATTTTATTATTATACATTGTAACTTACCTGTTTGGAATGTATATCCATTGACTCAGATATATTATACAATTTAGCAGTTTTTTAAAAAAATTAAATAAGATTATATATGTATATATATGGTTTATATACGTGTGTTTATGTTATGTATTTGTGTGTTGTTTTAATATGCTTAATTGTTATCATAATACATAATTTAATTCTATGCAGAAAGAATCAGCAAATGCCCAAATTTCCTGCTTTCCTCCAACCTTTTACACTGGATGGAGGCTTTGATTGCTGGGATAAAGAAGCTCCATCTATAATAAGAGCTCAGTGAACACAGTTGTGTTTACTCTAAACCTGCACCACTCCGGCTAAGAGATCCAAACCCCTTGGCCTAGCTGTAGGTTAGCAGCCTGTGCATGGCTTGTTTTAGTTAAAAAGAAACAGTCTAAGTGAAAGTTTTATCACCAGAGCATGAATTCAGTTTTTTCATCTCTCCAACTCACCCATCTCCCAAAAGCAGCAGCAAAAACCACAACCAAACCAAAACAAAACAAAACAGTTTCAAACTCTTAAGGTACATAGGTCTAATGCCTTTCATAATCCTGGAATCTACCTGCTATATCCTCACCTGGAGAAAATAAAATCAAAGAAAAATGGATAAAAGGTGGGGCAAAGAAATACTGCTTGACTAATTTCTAATATTATTTTATTTTTGACCCCAGGAAGCTCAAGGCACATATTTAGTTTTCAGACAAACTTGTGCAACAACTGAATTCGATTAAAATGACAATAATATAGTCCCTTTTGTGAAATAATTGTTTTTAATTGTCCAAGTTTTCTGAAAATACGTTAAGTAATCTATTGATATCTCTGTGGTCAAATTATCCTAGTAATGAATATGCTGCAGATCATATATCAAGTGTATGTGACAACCCTTCCCATGAGATGTTTGTGCCATGTCTTGCCAAAACAAGTAGGAGCGTCCCTGAACATATGGCAATTCACACTCAAAACAACATTTCTATCCATATCAACAATATGGTATTGAAAATGTTAATACAGATATGGTGATTTCAACAAGCTTAGGGAAAATCTTATGCAGATACTTGTGGAATATATCTTTACTATAAACTTATTCAACTTATAACCTACTCATCCAGTGTTAGACTGGAGGCAGAACACAGAGCAATAAGTAAAAGGTAACTCAACCTATGTACTTATATCATTCAAACACCATTAAAGAAATAAACTCTACAACAACACTTATTTGAAAACTCTTTCTGGTTTATAAGTTTTCCTCATTTAGTTCATATGTTGCTAATGCTTTTATGTTGCTGTCTCTCAAAACACATGCATACAAGAAAAAAAATAAAATGTTTTTCTAAGTCATGATTAATCTATTTCTCTATCCAATCTTTTATTTCTTTTTGTGTTAAGTAAGATACTCCAAAAAAGTCAGAAGGAGAGAAAGAGCTCACAAAGCCAAAATTCTTTTTAGTGGTCAGTGGAAGAGGAAGAGTTGTGGACAAATTTAAGTTAAACTTTTCTGACAAAAGTTATTTATGAGAATCATTGCATACATTCTTGCAATATAAGTCACCTTTCCCTCAACCAGTGATTCTCAAACTCGGCTGTCAATTTGAAATGCCTAAGAAATCTTTATTTCTCCTTTACTACTGAAAGATAATTACACTGGATATAGAATTCTAGGTTAATGAGTTTTTCTTTCAACACTTTATATATTTGACTCCACTGTCTACTTGTTGGCATGCTTTCTATAGAGAAGCCTGCATAATTTTTATCCTGTTACTTATAGGTAAGGTGTTTTACTCCCTCTGGCTTCTTTCCAGACATTCTCTTGTATTTGGTTTTCTGCAATTTGAATAGAGGCTATACTTACATGTAGATTTTTTGGTATTTATCCTTCTTGGTGTTCTGTGAGCTTCCTTGATCTGTTGTTTGGTGTCTGTCATCGATTTTGGCTTGAACCCGCATGTCAGGATGAATCTGCTTTTTTACTTATCACCATCATTCACTACTTCCCAGAATATAACTCATATGGCATGCAGAAGTCCTAGATCAGTCACTGTTTTCACATCAAGCCCTGCTGTTATGTCCAAAATACATAAAAACAACTTAAGCTCTATTCACAAAGATCTTTGACGTCCTCAAGTCCTAGAAATGTTACTTCTATTTCTCTTAAGCAGACAACCACATGGTTGTCCTCTTTATCTTAACTGACTTCAATAACACTTTCTGTTAGTGCTCAGCCTGTCCTTGATGATAAACTCTCCCATCACAATCATAATACTCTCTGATATCTTTTCTCTCTCTCTGGCTATTGCTTGTTATTCTATTTCATGGACTTCTCTTTTTCCTTTCTCCGCAATTGTTTGTGACTTCCAGTATACATCTTATTTCATTTCTCTTTGTGTTCTAAACACTTCCCATGGATATTTTCATTTACATTTTTGAATAAATGTAAATTCACCCATCAGTGAAACCAAATAACTGGTCTTCTTCTTTGTTTAAAAGTAGAGGTTTTTACTACTTTTGTTATATATATAATATACTCACACACACAATACTTATACATGTATATATATACCATATATGTGCCATAATTTGAATGTATGTCGTTGATTCTTAATTTTTTATTTTTGATTAAAAAATACAATAACTAAAAGTTTTTTTTTTTTGTAAAAGTTTCAAATCTGCATTAGATTTAAAAGGGGACTAACATTAAGAAAAGATCAAGCATCACTGGTCTAGGCAAGTAATATATCACCTCTTACAGACTGAATAAATTTTAATCATCAGTTTACTGTTCCAATGGGGAAAAATTAGGAGGTAACATTTATAGTCAAAGGAGAATTACAAATTGTCAATTACCCGTTGTTGTATCTGTGTAAAGATCTAGCCTTCTAAATTATATAGTAATGTCTCCTATCTGACTCCACACCTTATAGAAAGACTAAAGTGTCTCACTTAGGTGTTTCACATCTTTATAATAACTTCCCCAGAATAATAGGCTCAAATTGGGTTAACAACAGGTTCTGGTGCCTTAGCCCAGCCATCTGCATTTACAAACTGTCCAGATGATTCTGTTACAAATCGTAGTATCTCAGTCTGGGCCAATGTTAAAAGATCTAGTATGTACTGATAGGCACTTGTTAACTAAGAAAGTGATTCCTATCCAAAGCAGCAGGAAATTTGACTAAACATTCAATACATAAAAGTGATAATTTTCCAATTGGTAAGAAAGTTGGAGGTTTTTTCTTCTTTTTATTTTTGTATTTTTTTGTTTTTGTTTCATTTCCTGTTTAACAATTTGTTTTTAATTTTTTTCTAATTTTTAGTATCTGTAGGTACATAGTAGGGGTATATATTTATGGAGTACATGAAATGTTTTGATACAGGCATATAATGTGAAATAAGCACATAATGGAGAATGAAGTATCCTTCCCCTCAAGCATTTATCCTTTGTGTTACAAAGAATCTAATTACATTCTTTTAGTTATTTTTAAATGTCCAATTAAGTTATTGTTGACTACAGTTATTTGAATATCGATCCAAATGGGATGACTCTCTTGTAGCCATAGAATCATTATCCTTCAACTGTCCTTGACACGATTATTATAAAAGAGGCTTAGAGTTATCATATGAATATATAATCCATAAACCCTCCCCAAACTTTCATTACTATTTAAAACATTTCCATTTTATGAAAGAAAATTATTTATTAATAATTATTCAGCATAAATAATCAAATTATCTGTAACCAACGCTTTCTAATACTTCTTCCTATTTTTTCTTAACAAGCACTAACATCTTAATCTTTAAACAGGATTCAAATTATGATTGAATTTAGAGAAAATAATTTCAAATATGGGAGAACATAAAGTGTAGATTTCAGCACCAATCATGAGCCAGTCTTATCTAGAGGACATATATTTGGAGAGTGGAAATGAGACATAACCTTAATTTTAGCCCTTAAGCACCGTAAGATTTAGTGGGCCATTATTTTCACAGTTCAGCAGCACAAGTAGCTTTGCCTTATTTGCTTTATAGGGAACATTTTATCCACCCCATAAAAATCTTTTTCCCTCCCCTCTTCTTTAAGCAGGGGTTGGTAATTAGACATTGAATTTTAATTGAGTGTAAGAATATCCTAGTTCACTGGGATTGGAAGCTTTCATTTGCAAGGTCTTGTTTTAGCTTCAGGAAAACTTTTCTTACACTCTCCGGAATAATATATTGCTACTACTTTGACTTTATTCACCAAACAACTCCATTAATTACCACCAACCGGACTTCACTTCTTTGCAAGGTTTTGTGCGCCTAGTTTGCAGATGGGATGTAGTAACAGAAACCCACAGAGCACATCCAGACTGCTGTAAAGGCTAGAATATTGGCTACCCTCAACTAATTTTATGTGTCTGTGGAAAATAGGGCTTTGGATTTCTACTAGCTGAAGTCACTGTTCGTTGTTTCTCTATTCAACACCAATTTTTTGTGCACAAAATCATAACAAGAAAAGTGAATTGTCAAGATGTTGACCAAGTCATCACTTAATGGAAGTCCTATTCAAATAATGATGGATTCATATGTTGAACCTATGTAGATTCATATATTGAATAGAGAGCATGGGGATTAATACTTTTCAATAATTTGGAGCCCTACCATTGACTTTATCTATTGATAGCATGATATCTTTCTAGTAACAATTTCACAACAAAAGCTGTGGGCTCCTCAGAAAAAAACAAACAAAAGATGCCTTAAGATTCTGCATTCTTATTGGCAAATCTATTAGTTCAAGGGTTTAAGGTTCTACTTAAAACAAGTCTTAAAATTTCTTCTCTACATATGACATGAGTTGTCTGTCTGTAATATGCCCAATAAATATTTGAGGAAAGAATGATACCTCGTTTTCATTGTGAAATCAGGCTTTGTATCCCCATTTATTTCACATTCATATGTTTTTGTATATTCAGGAGGGGTTCCTGACAACGAATTAACCACAAGAACCATCTTTGGGTCATACTTTCTTGGGATCTCTCCATTAAACCCTCCAAGTAAAAGTGTTGATGGTGCTCTAGTGAATTATCCCAAGGCAGGTTTTATAGGATATGAGGAGCAAACTATTTGCAACAGTGTGAATGTGGACAGAGAAGATTCCTCTACTTTAGCTCATGGAGACTCTTTTGTAAAGAAGCAGATGAAACAAAGGACTTGGCATATTTCCTCAAAGATCTCTTGCACAGATGAGTTAAAATGGAAAACTATAGACCCCTTTCAGGTACATTGAAGAAAGTCTTACACCAACTTAAGCATTCCAAATAAAGTGCAAAAAGATACAGGAACTTTTGGGCTATGTATGCTGCCTCTGAACCCCATAGACCTCAATTTAGAGAGAGCTGGGATCAGAAAAAGTATCCCAAGACCTCCTCCAGGGCCTCTGGATGGCACCCCAGGGAACTGTCGGCATCTTCCCATAATAATAGTACACTCTTTGTTCCACATTTGCTTTACTTTTTATAACGTCATAAAGAAAAATGGAATGAGAATATCTAGAGTGATTGATTTTGTGAATGGGGAGATGGAAATAATAGAAATATGTAAAGCCCAGAAAAACTAAAATTTATAAATTTTGTATAGCTTGACTCAAAGCAAGATTTAACAGTCTATTTTAATTTTGTTCTGCCTAAAGTAAGAACAGATATAGAGGTAGAACTGTTGCTTGGCTATATGACAAAATGAAATCTATAGCATTTCCTCTAATATTGATTTCATCATTAAATAATTGAAATTTTTCTTTCAGAGGACAGATTTGATAGGCATGTCAAATGATTTTTGTTAACTTTATCTTTTCATCTTGGTCTTTGTGGCAATTATTTCCAGACCATATTGTGGTTTCCTGCACAAAATTATACCCTTAAGCATAGCAGCTTTACATTTACTACAGGCACAGGACAATAAAAAGTCAATAGCAGGAGAAAATATGTTTTATATGTTCAGTTAACTTTACACAGAACTGGAAAGTATTGGTAAATAGCACTTAGTTATGTTACCCTACTTTCTTTAATATATCTCAAAAATTGACAATCTGAAGAGCGACTGCTAATTTCTGAAGCTATTTAGAGATAGAAAAATTATTTCTATAATTAAAGTCTTCTAATCTTTCTATTTATGATTTTGTAATTTCTTCTTTGATTTCATACTTTTTTGTATTTTTAACTTAAATTGTATTTAACCATAAAATTAATGGATAGTAATTTTGAGACATACAAAAATATAAATCAACTAGACATGGGTAATCCTAATTTCTTTAGCAGTTTAATATGGGGCTTGTATTTATTTACGATCATTCAGTTCAGAGAGTTTCATATTGATGATATTGTATCTATGCATTAGTTACCTACTGCTATATGATAAATTACTCCAAAGCCTGGTTGCTTAAAACAACAAACAATTATTGTGTTATAGTTTCTGTGGGTCAGAAACTCAGGAATGATTGTGCTGAAAAGTTCTGACTCAGATTCTTTCATAGGATGACACTCAAGATGTCAGTCAGGGCAGCAATTATTAGAGGACTTGGCTGGGGTTGGAGAATGCACTTCCAGAATAGCTTACTCTCACGTCTATTCTCAAGAAGCCTCAGTTCCTCACTGGCAGGACGCCACACAGGCATTTCCACAGGGCTTCTTGATTTTCCTCACAAAATGTCAGCTGGCTTTCCCAAAATCCGGTAGGCCGTAAAACCAAAAGGAAGTCAGCCACAATGTCTTCTATCACCTGGTTTCAGAAGTGACATTCCATTACTTCCACAATATCCTATAGCTTACACAAATGATCCCTATGCAACATGAGAGGAAACTACCATGATGTGACTATCAGATAACAGAGATCCTTGAAATGAGCTAAAACAATCTACTCTGGTGGGGAGAGGAAAAAACACAATGACAAAAAGAATAATCACAAACAACAGACTTCAAGGTAATTGACAGTAGGAATTTCACAGCATGAATAGTTGACACATGTTTTAGTACTGAAATATTTCTGGCAATACTGCACAGACTTTCTGTCAAAAAATACTCATACTTTAAAGTGAAACCCAAATGCAAGTGACAAAATTGATGTGAGATCCTAGGACATCCACTTTCCTTTGATTCATTTATTTTAATATTTCTCTTAAATCTTTCAATTATATTAGTTTAATGCAAAATAACTGTGTTTTTGACATTGAAAGTAATGGATAGATACCTCATCATGATTACTGATTGGATTTTTTACATTCTCTAAACACTAAGAAAAACGGAATAACATGTATAGGAGCGATCTCATGAAATTTGCAAGCAGAAATTAAATTCAAATGATACAAATAATAATTTGTTATCATTTGAATTCTAATCTGACTGCTAGTTGCTATTAGCCTGTGGTTATGTAGCTAAATAGTAAGACGAGTGATACATTGTCTGAATTTACTCATACAAAAATAAAACCTCTGGTCAGGAGATGGAGACCATCAAGGCTAACAAGGTGAAACCCCGTCTCTATTAAAAATACAACAAATTAGCTGGGCATGGTGGTGGGCACCTGTAGTCCCAGCTACTTGGGAGGCTGAGGCAGGAGAATAGTGTGAACTCAGGAGGTGGAGCTTGCAGTGAGACAAGATGGGCCACTGCACTTTAGCCAGGGCAACACAGCCAGACTCCATCTCAAACAACAAACAAAGCAAACAAACAAAAACAAAAACAAAAACAAAATTCTGCAAGAAATGCCATATGTGTACCATACATGTAACAGACACCACAAAGAGGTATAAAGAGAAGACGTTTGCACAGTTTCTCAGAATCGTATTGGATGGCTAATTTCTGCTACCTCTTTTTTGACAAGAAATTATCAGGGGAAATGAGGAGCCTGGGTTGGTTTTGTTTCCTCAGGGCTGAATTTCTAGGTGCACTCTAAGATATTATATCTCCAGAATGATAATGTCTCTTGATGGAAGTAAATAGTGCCCCCACCATCCAGGAAATGAGTAAGAAACATGTGAACAGTGAAGTCAAATACTTTATTATCTTAAGGTCCGCCCTTAGCAACAGATGGCTGAGGAATACACAGCTTTAAATTAGAGACAGACATCAGATTGAATGGAAATACAATGAATCTAAGCAAAAAAGATGATAACCGAGCCCAGTAGAATTCAAAGAAAAGACTTTAGCGTGGATAAGCTAGGGTAATGTGGAGCAAAGAATGTTTTATTCATTTTTTGGTTTGTTTGTTTTTTTTGCATTTCTCCCACAATATCAGGTGGAAGAAATAAAAAATAAAAAAAGGTGTGTAGGAGAGAAGAGGCAAAAGATTTTTTTTTTTTTTTATTATTATACTTTAAGTTCTAGGGTACATGTGCATAGCGTGCAGGTTTGTTACATACGTATACTTGTGCCATGTTGGTGTGCTGCACCCATCAACTCGTCAGCACCCATCAATTCATCATTTATATCAGGTATACCTCCCAATGCAATCCCTCCCCCCTCCCCCCTCCACATGATAGGCCCTGGTTTGTGATGTTCCCCTTCCTGAGTCCAAGTGATCTCATTGTTCAGTTCCCACCTATGAGTGAGAACATGCGGTGTTTGGTTTTCTCTTCTTGTGATAGTTTGCTAAGAATGATGGTTTCCAGCTGCATCCATGTCCCTACAAAGGATGCAAATTCATCCATTTTTATGGCTGGATGGTATTCCATGGTGTATATGTGCCACATTTTCTTAATCCAGTCTGTCACAGATGGACATTTGGGTTGATTCCAAGTCTTTGCTATTGTGAATAGTGCCGCAATAAACATACGTGTGCATGTGTCTTTATAGCAGCAGGATTTATAATCCTTTGGGTATATACCCAGTAGTGGGATGGCTGGGTCATATGGTACATCTAGTTCTAGATCCTTGAGGAATCGCCATACTGTTTTCCATAATGGTTGAACTAGTTTACAATCCCACCAACAGTGTAAAAGTGTTCCTAATTCTCCACATCCTCTCCAACACCTGTTGTTTCCTGACTTTTTAATGATTGCCATTCTAAGTGGTGTGAGATGGTAACTCATTGTGGTTTTGATTTGCATTTCTCTGATGGCCAGTGATGATGAGCATTTTTTCATGTGTCTGTTGGCTGTATGAATGTCTTCTTTTGAGAAATGTCTGTTCATATCCTTTGCCCACTTTTGGATGGGGATATTTGTTTTTTTCTTTTTTCTTTTTTTTTCTTTTTTTTTTATTTATTTTTTTATTATACTTTAAGTTCTAGGGTACATGTGCATAACGTTTATATCATGTATAACTCCCCAATGCAATCCCTCACTCCTCCCCCCTCCCCATGATAGGCCCCAGTGTGTGATGTTCCCCTTCCCGAGTCCAAGTGATCTCATTGTTCAGTTCCCACCTATGAGTGAGAACATGCGGTGTTTGGTTTTCTCTTCTTGTGATAGTTTGCTAAGAATGATGGTTTCCAGCTGCATCCATGTCCCTACAAAGGACGCAAACTCATCCTTTTTGATGGCTGCATAGTATTCCATGGTGCATATGTGCCACATTTTCTTAATCCAGTCTGTCACAGATGGACATTTGGGTTGGGTTTTTTCTTATAAATTTGTTTGAGTTCTTTGTAGGTTCTGGATATCAGCCCTTTCTCAGAAGAGTAGATTTGAAAACTTTTCTCCCATTCTGTAGGTTGCCTGTTCACTCTGATGGTAGTTTCTTTTGCTGTGCAGAAGCTCTTTAGTTTAATTAGATCCTATTTGTCAATTTTGGCTTTTGTTGTCGTTGCTTTTGGTGTTTTAGACATGAAGTCCTTGCCCATGCCTATGTCCTGAATGGTACTACCTAGGTTTTCTTCCAGGGTTTTTATGGTATTAGGTCTAACATTTAAGTCTCTAATCCATCTTGAATTAATTTTCATATAAGAAGTAAGGAAAGGATCCAGTTTCAGCTTTCTACTTATGGCTAGCCAATTTTCCCAGCACCATTTATTAAATAGGGAATCCTTTCCCCATTTCTTGTTTCTCTCAGGTTTGTCAAAGATCAGATGGCTGTAGATGTGTGGTATTATTTCTGAGGACACTGTTCTGTTCCGTTGGTCTATATCTCTGTTTTGGTACCAGTACCATGCTGTTTTGGTTACTGTAGCCTTGTAGTATAGATTGAAGTCAGGTAGCGTGATGCCTCCAGCTTTGTTCTTTTGACTTAGGATTGTCTTGGCAATGCGGGCTCTTTTTTGGTTCCATATGAACTTTAAAGCAGTTTTTTCCAATTCTGTGAAGAAACTCATTGGTAGCTTGATGGGGATGGTATTGAATCTATAAATGACCTTGGGCAATATGGCCATTTTCACCATATTGATTCTTCCTATCCATGAGCATGGTATGTTCTTCCATTTGTTTGTGTCCTCTTTGATTTCACTGAGCAGTGGTTTGTAGTTCTCCTTGAAGAGGTCCTTTACATCCCTTGTAAGTTGGATTCCTAGATATTTTATTCTCTTTGAAGCAATTATGAATGGAAGTTCATTCATGATTTGGCTCTCTGTTTGTCTGTTACTGGTGTATAAGAATGCTTGTGATTTTTGCACATTAATTTTGTATCCTGAGACTTTGCTGAAGTTGCTTATCAGCTTAAGGAGATTTGGGGCTGAGACAATGGGGTTTTCTAAATATACAATCATGTCATCTGCAAACAGGGACAATTTGACTTCTTCTTTTCCTAACTGAATACCCTTTATTTCTTTTTCTTGACTGATTGCCCTAGCCAGAACTTCCAACACTATGTTGAATAGGAGTGGTGAGAGAGGGCATCCCTGTCTTGTGCCAGTTTTCAAAGGGAATTTTTCCAGTTTTTGCCCATTCAGTATGATATTGGCTGTGGGTTTATCATAAATAGCTCTTATTATTTTGAGGTACGTTCCATCAATACTGAATTTATTGAGCATTTTAAGCATGAAGGGCTGTTGAATTTTGTCAAAGGCCTTTTCTGCATCTATTGAGATAATCATGTGGTTCTTGTCTTTGGTTCTGTTTATATGCTGGATTATGTTTATTGATTTGCGAATGTTGAACCAGCCTTGCATCCCAGGGATGAAGCCCACTTCATCATGGTGGACAAGCTTTTTGATGTGCTGCTGAATCCGTTTTGCCAGTATTTTATTGAGGATTATTTCATCCATGTTCATCAGGGATATTGGTCTAAAATTCTCTTTTTTTTGTTGTTTCTCTGCCAGGCTTTGGTATCAGGATGATGTTGGCCTCATCAAATGAGTTAGGGAGGATTCCCTCTTTTTCTATTGATTGGAATCGTTTCAGAAGGAATGGTACCAGCTCCTCCTTGTACCTCTGGTAGAATTCAGCTGTGAATCCATCTGGTTCTGGACTTTTTTTGGTTGGTAGGCTATAAATTATTGCCTCAATTTCAGAGCCTGCTATTGGTCTATTCAAGGATATAGCTTCTTCCTGGTTTAGTCTTGGGAGAGTGTAAGTGTCCTGGAAATTATCCATTTCTTCTAGATTTTCTAGTTGATTTGCGTAGAGGTGTTTATAGTATTCTCTGATGGTTGTTTGTATTTCTGTGGGGTCGGTGGTCATAGCCCCTTTATCATTTTTTATTCCGTCTATTTGATTCTTCTCTCTTTTCTTCTTTATTAATCTTGCTAGTGGTCTGTCAATTTTGTTGATTTTTTCAAAAAAACCAACTCCTGGATTCATTGATTTTTTGGAGGGTTTTTTGTGTCTCTATCTCCTTCAGTTCTGCTCTCATCTTAGTTATTTCTTGCCTTCTGTTAGCTTTTGAATGTGTTTGCTCTTCCTTCTCTAATTCTTTTAATTGTGATGTTAGAGTGTCCATTTTAGATCTTTCCAGCTTTCTCTTGTGGGCATTTAGTGCTATAAATTTCCCTCTACACACTGCTTTAAATGTGTCCCAGAGATTCTGCTATGTTGTATCTTTGTTCTCATTGGTTTCAAAGAACATCTTTATTTCTGCCTTCATTTCGTTATGTATCCAATAGTCATTCAGGAGCAGGTTGTTCAGTTTCCATGTAGTTGAGTGATTTTGATTGAGTTTCTTAGTCCTGAGTTCTAGTTTGATTGCACTGTGGTCTGAGAGACAGTTTGTTATAATTTCTGTTCTTTTACATTTGCTGAGGAGTGCTTTACTTCCAATTATGTGGTCAATTTTGGAATAAGTGCGATGTGGTGCTGAGAAGAATGTATATTCTGTTGATTTGGGGTGGAGCGTTCTATAGATGTCGATTAGGTCCACTTGGTGCAGAGATGAGTTCAATTCCTGGATATCCTTGTTAGTTTTCTGTCTCATTGATCTGTCTAATGTTGACAGTGGAGTGTTGAAGTCTCCCATTATTATTGTATGGGAGTCTAAGTCTCTTTGTAAGTCTCTAAGGACTTGCTTTATGAATCTGGTGCTCCTGTCTTGGATGCATATATATTTAGGATAGTTAGCTCTTCCTGTTGAATTGATCCCTTTACCATTATGTAATGGCCTTCTTTGTCTCTTTTGATCTTTGATGGTTTAAAGTCTGTTTTATCAGGGACTAGGATTGCAACCCCTGCTTGTTTTATTCTCCATTTGCTTGGTAGATCTTTCTCCATCCCTTTATTTTGAGCCTATGTATGTCTCTGCATGTGAGATGGGTCTCCTGAATACAGCAGACTGATGGATCTTTACTCTTTATCCAGTTTGCCAGTCTGTGTCTTTTACTTGGAGCATTTAGTCCATTTACATTTAACGTTAATATTGTTATGTGTGAACTTGATCCTGCCCTTATGATATTAACTGGTTTTTTTGCTCGTTAGTTGATGCAGTTTCTTCCTAGCCTCGATGGTCTTTACATTTTGGCATGTTTTTCAATGGCTGGTACTGGTTGTTCCTTTCCATGTTTAGGGCTTCCTTCAGGGTCTCTTGTAAGGCAGGCCTGGTGGTGACAAAATCTCTAAGCATTTGCTTATCTGTAAAGGGTTTTATTTTTCCTTCACTGATGAAACTTAGTTTGGCTGGATCTGAAATTCTGGGTTGAAAATTCTTTTCTTTAAGAATGTTGAATATTGGCCCCCACTCTCTTCTAGCTTGTAGAGTTTCTGCCGAGAGATCTGCTGTTAGTCTGAAGGGCTTCCCTTTGTGGGTAAGCCGATCTTTCTCTCTGGCTGCCCTTAAGATTTTTTCTTTCATTTCAACTTTGGTGAATCCTGGCAATTATGTGTCTTGGAGTTGCTCTTCTCAAGGAGTATCTTTGTGACATTCTCTGTATTTCCTGAATTTGAATGTTGGCCTGCCCTACTAGGTTGGGGAAGTTCTCCTGGGTGATATCCTGAAGAGTGTTTTCCAACTTGGTTCCATTTTCCCCCTCACTTTCAGGTAGATTTGGTCTTTTTACATAATCCCATACTTCTTGCAGGCTTTGTTCATTTATTTTTCTTCTTTTTTCTTTTGGTTTCTCTTCTCGTTTCGTTTCATTCATTTGATACTCAATCGCTGATACTCTTTTTTCCAGTTGATCGAGTCAGATACTGAAGCTTCTGCATTTGTCACGTATTTCTCGTATCATGATTTTTTTCTCTGTCATTTCGTTTATGACCTTCTCTGCATTAATTATTCTAGCTGTCAATTCTTCCACTTTTTTTTCAAGATTTTTAGTTTCTTTGCGCTGGGTATGTAATTCCTCCTTTAGCTCTGAGAAGTTTGATGGACTGAAGCCTTCTTCTCTGATTTCGTCACAGTCATTCTCCGACCAGCTTCGATCCGATGAGCTGCGCTCCTTTGCAGGGGGAGATACGCTCTTAGTTTTTGAATTTCCACCTTTTCTGCCCTGCTTTTTCCCCATCTTTGTGTTTTTATCTGTCTCTGGTCTTTGATGATGGTGACGTACTGATGGGATTTTGGTATAGGTGTCCCTCCTGTTTGATAGTTTTCCTTCTAACAGTCAGGACCCTCAGCTGCAGGTCTGTTGGAGATTGCTTGAGGTCCACTCCAGACCCTGTTTGCCTGGGTATCAGCAGCAGAGGCTGCAGAAGATAGAATATTGCTGAACAGCGAGTGTACCTGTCTGATTCTTCCTTTGGAAGCTTCCTCTCAGGGGTGTACTCCACCCTGTGAGGTGTGGGTTGTCAGACTGCCCCTAGTGGGGGATGTCTCCCAGTTAGGCTACTCAGGGGTCAGGGACCCACTTGAGCAGGCAGTCTGTCCGTTCTCAGATCTCAACTTCCATGTGGGGGAGATCCACTGCTCTCTTCAAAGCTGTCAGACAGAGTCGTTTGTGTCTGCAGAGGTTTCTGCTGCTTTTTTTGTTGTTGTTGTTTAGCTGTGCCCTGTCCCTAGAGGTAGAGTCTATAGAGACAGGCAGGTTTCCTTGAGCTGCTGTGAGCTCCACCTAGTTCGAGCTTCCCAGCGGCTTTGTTTACCTACTTAAGCCTCAGCATGGTGGGCGCCCCTCCCCCAGCCTCACTGCTGCCTTGCGGTTAGATCGCAGACTGCTGTGCTAGCAATGAGGGAGGTTCCGTGGCTGTGGGACCCTCCGAGCCAGGTGTGGGATACAATCTCCTGGTGTGCCCGTTTGCTCAAAGTGCAGTATTGGGGTGGGAGTCACCCGATTTTCCAGGTGATGTGTGTCTCAGTTCCCCTGGCTAGGAAAAGGGTTTCCCTTCCCCCATGTGCTTCCCAGGTGAGGCGATGCCTCACCCTGCTTCAGCTCTCGCTGGTTGGGCTGCAGAAGCTGACCAGCACTGATTGTCCGGCACTCCCTAGTGAGATGACCCCAGTACCTCAGTTGAAAATGCAGAAATACCGGTGTTCTGGGTCGCTCGCACTGGGAGTTGGAGACTGGAGCTGTTCCTATTCGGCCATCTTGCTCCGCCCCCGAGGCAAAAGATTTTTTAAAAAACTTTATTAGAATTTGCCTCCAGCACAGCAAAATACTGAAAGATATTACAGAACACCAAATGCATGCAGAAAGACACTTTCAAAATAGAAGAGGCAGAGCAGAACCTTGGGATTATAGCTGGCTTAGCCATCTAAAATGAAGAGTGGAATTCGAGGTGAATCCAAGCTTGTACTGAGGAAGCTCTAGGACCTCAGTTAGGATTGGGGTCTGGTAGAAGGAGGATGGTAGGAAAGGAAGGGCCTGGGGGTAAAGGGTGTCTCAAAAAGCCAGGAATCCCCAAATAGCATCAGGTGGTCGAAATGGAGCAAAGAAGATGGGGGAACAGGGCCCAGGCAAACTCTAATGATTACATTCTTCCAGTTTTTATTTCCCAAGAAATGAATGACAGAGTTCCAGTACCAAATTCACCTTATTGTCACAAAGAAACTCATGACAAGATCATCCATTAATCAGGAAAACATGTGTCAAACTTTAATTCACCACAAAGAGAGAAACTATGGGATTCATAATGTCAAAGTGGCTTTACTAAAATCCTTCATTTGCAAAGTTCCAAATATACAGTTACATTAACGTATATAGCATATTACCAGATAATAATTGAGCTACCCTTTTACTTGTATTCTTACTTCCTTATGACTTGAAAGTTATGAGAAAAAAGTAATGTAATGCTACCTTGGGCATTTGTAGTGGGAGGCTAAATAAGTGTGTGTGTGTTGGGGGGGTAAACCGTGTAGCAATCAAGGATGTGGCTCAAAATATAGAAGTGGGATAAATTGAAGAGCTAAGTAGCTCTACATTTGTGGTTCTATTGCCCACATTAGAGTAACAGTTTACATAAACAGTGCACTTTAAATCTTTTTAAGTACTTCCACATATTTTCCATATTCCATTTTATATCCTTAGAACAGTCCTGGAGTTAGCTGGGAAGGTATAATTATGTCTGTTAATTTAGTTGTAGAAATAGACTCACAAAGGATATATGACTTGTAGAAGTGACAGAGCAATGGCATACAAATGCCCAGAATCCCAGCCTCATGTATGTCTCTCCTCATCCAGTGCTCCTAGAACTTTCACATTAATCCCTAGGAATCTTATTGCACTGTAGATTGTATGGCAGTAGGTCTAGGGAAGGTTCTGAAATTCTGCCTTTCTAGCAAGCCCGCAAGCAATACCGATGCTGCTGGTCTACAGTTTTAAACCAGACAACATCTAAGTCAATAATCTCCTGATTTCAATGACTGTGTATCAATTGTGTTTTACACATAGATTCAAAAGTCCTAATCCCTGGGATCCAGTTAAGTCTGGTATAGGTCCCTGGCATGTGTGTATTTTTTTTAATTTCCAGAAGTGATTTGATTCATATTCAGGACTGAGAACTTTTGCACATTAAGAAGTTATAGCACCTGTAATGTATATTTTTATAAATTTAAAGTAAGAGGTTTTTTTGTTGAGATTATACTGACTCTAGTTCCATCCTAACTCATAATAAGGCAACTGTTTAAAGAATATTGAAACTGATTTCTTTCAGATTTCTGTCCCTCATCTTTTGACTTTTATTTCTCTAGTTCCTAGAGTAAAAAGTATTGTAGCACTCCATAATGTCACAGGATGTCAGTTTCACCCATTTTTGTTTAAAATAACATCACTTACAAATTTCAATCCCTATTTTCTTTGATCTTTTAAAATGTCTGTGCTTCTTGGTAAATTTATTGTCAGGTGTAGTTTTCATAAAAAGACACATTTGAGAGGTCTGTACAGCAATAAGGAGGAAGTATTCAAGATATAAAAATCATTTCAAGAATTAGATTTTGGAAGGAGAAAAAAACCTAACCCCTGAATGACAATTAAAGAAATGGCAACCTTATTGCTATGGTTAAGCTTCTCAGTGAGCACAACAAAGACTGAGATAACGACAAGCACTGATAGAAGGTGTTAGGGATGATGTGCTATGCTGGTTTTGCAGTGGTCTTTGAAAGTTTGATAATCCAGCAAGATAGCTATCAGATTTTTCACTCCCTGATCTGAAGGACAGGTTAAAAGCAGTATGAGGATCTCCACAGCTTTCTTTCCTTTGTAAAGATGACCTTGGCTTTCAAATTGCTAAACTAGGTGTCATTTTATTTCCACTGCAGCCAATGTTTACTTCTCAGATAAAAGCAAAAAAAGGTTGTGGCCACAGGGTGGCCAGAATTCTGCAAGACCAATACAATAAATTGTTAGTTCTTCCCTCCTGTACAGTCTTCCCATCCAGCAATTTCAATTTCTTTAGGACTTTAGTCCTAGTAGGGTAATGACCCCAGAGAAGAAATGCTTTCTCAGTTTACAATGCTCTTAATGTCACAGAAATTTTTTCACAACACACTCTGAACTCTCCCCACTCCCCCAAAAAAGCCTAACAGTTTAATTTATTAAGTAGTTAAATAAGTACTTAAATCCTCACACTTTGGTGCTTACTGAACACAGTACAACTTCTTAGACCTTGGAATCTGATGGGACGCTGCTATATTCATTTCCTATTCCTAAATGATTTTCATGTGCTCCCTACTTTTTATCATTACAAAACCCAGCTTCATAAAGATATAATGCAATCAAATAGCGCATTAAAAAAAACCCTAAAGTTGAAAGAATTAGTAGTTCATTTACATTCAAAAGATGTTATCTTAGTTCTCTTGAAAATTTACAATATTTATTGATGTCCCCTGACATCCACTGAGGCACTCCACAACGCCTCAGTCCCAACTGGAGAACCGTTGCTTTAGCATCTAAATTAGAAACCTAAGACTCAGACTTCTGGTCCGGGTAGCTGAACCTTCTAGCCATGTCTTGTGGAGGAAGTCTCTTAATTATTCTAAGCTTCAATTTCCTCATCTTAAAAATAGAAATGATAGTTTTCAGCTTTCTAAGAGGGAACATACTTTTATTAGTCCGTTTTCACACTGCTATAAAGAAATACCCAAGACTGGGTAATTTATAAAGGAAAGAGGTTTAATTGACTCACAGTTTAGCATGGCTGGAGAGGCCTTGGGAAACTTATAATCATGGCAGAAGGTGAAGCATGCACCTCCTTCATAAGGCGGCAGGAGAGAGAGAAGAGTGAGGAATGAAGAAGGAAGAGATTATTATAAAACCATCACATGGGCTGGGCGCGGTGGCTCAAGCCTGTAATCCCAGCACTTTGGGAGGCCGAGATGGGTGGATCACGAGGTCAGGAGATCGAGACCATCCTGGTCTACACGGTGAAACCCCGTCTGTACTAAAAAATACAAAAAACTAGCTGGGCGAGATGGCGGGCGCCTATAGTCCCAGCTACTCGGGAGGCTGAGGCAGGAGAATGGCGTAAAACCCAGGAGGCGGAGCTTGCAGTGAGCCGAGATCGCGCCACTGCACTCCAGCCTGGGCGACAGAGCGAGACTCTGTCTCAAAAAAAAAAAAAAAAAAAAAAACCCATCACATCTCGTGAGAAGTAACTCACTATCATGAGAGCAGCATGGGGGAAGCGGACCCCATGAGCCAATCACTTTCCTCCTTCCCCACATGGGGATTATAATTCAAGATGAGATTTGTGTGGGGACACAGAGCCAAACCATATCAATACTACTGCATAAGTACAAAATACTATACTAATGAAAGCTGTAGAATGTCCTCTTAAAACTGAGTTGGGGCTGGACGCTGTGGCTGATGCCTGTAATCCTAACACTTTGAGAGGATGAGGCGGGTGGATTGCCTGAGCTCGAGACCAGCCTGGGCAACAGAGTGAAACCCTGTCTCTACTAAAAATACAAAAAAAAAAAAAAAAAAAAAATTAGCCAGGTGTGTTGGTGGGCAGCTGTAGTCCCAGCTACTCGGGAGGCTGAGGTGGGAGAATTGCTTGAACCTGGGAGGCCGCAGTTGCAGTGAGCGGAGAAGGAGCCACTGCACTGTAGCCTGGGTGACGACACAGCGCAGAGGGAGACTCTGTCTAAAAACAACAACAGCAACAACAACAACAACAAACAAACAAACAAAAACAAACATTGAGTTGGGGCCCGGCACGGTGGCTCACACCTGTAATCCCAGCACTTTGGGAGGCCAAGGTGGGCAGATCACCTGAGGTCGGGAGTTCCAGACCAGCCTGACCAATATGGAGAAACCCCGTCTCTACTAAAAATACAAATTAGCCGGGCATGGTGGCACATGACTAATCCCAGCTACTCGGGTGGCTGAGGCAAGAGAATAACTTGAACCCCAGAGGCAGAGGTTGCGGTGAGCTGAGATGGCACCATTGCACTCCAACCTGGGCAACGAGAGCAAAACTGTGACACACACACATACACACACACACACACACACACACACACACACACACAGAGAGAGAGAGAGAGAACTGAGTTGGTCCAGTACAGTGAATTTCAGACTTTTGCCTTTTGAATGTAGAATTCTTTATTTAAGTGAAATATCACCAAGAGGAAAAACACATGTATGTGAGATTTAACACAGAGATATTCCAGCTGGAAAACGCAGGCTGGTCATTTTCCTCAGGCCCATTTCTTGCCCTTTTCATGCACTGCTCTGTTTTCCAAGTGTGTGAACTCCTACTGTGCTTCCCAGGATACCTTGCAAATTGGCTTTTCACTGGGCTCATCTTGTAGGCTATTGCAGGGAGAGTCCAGGGTATTACCAACTCTGCCTCTAAGATGCTCCTCAGTAGTCCTGTTTTTAGTCTCCCATGAAAGGTCCCCTCCTTTGAGATCTCCATTTCCTCAGCTTCTTCTCCCTTTTTCCCTCAACCCTATGGGTAATGGTGATTTCCTGTGGTGGTTTGTCTTGCAGTTGCCTCAACTTCTCCAGGTTGCACTTTCAAGCTCTTCTAACCTATAGTTAATTTTGTATTTTAAATTTCCCACATTGAATTTCTGGCAGTTGGTTTTATTTTTGTGATTGTACCCTGACTGATACTAAGGTGTGAATAGCCTAGAGCCCTGCCTCTCGACCCCAGGTTTCCTGACATGGGGTCCCTTAGGCACATCTGAAAAACCATTAAGGCTCATTCCTCATTATATCACTAAATAGCTGTATGATCTTGGGAGAGTCATAGAATATCTCCAAGCCTCACTTTCCTCACTCTTTAAGAGTGAGGCTCACCTTTACCTATCATAATAAATGAAAAAATTTTTGGATAATTTAAAGTATTACACAGATCTTTTATTTATAGCCCAAGTCTCTGTGAATTTGGATGAACTAGAAGATAGATATAGATAGTTAAGAAATATAGATATATAGATACAGATAAAGTGTTAGTTTCTCAGGGATGCAAAATAATATGCCTCCTTCTCCCACCCATAACCTAAACCTAACTTTGAAGATATAAAATTTTAAACTGTTCCTTCAAACAATTGTAAGATTAAATGAGGATTCATAAGTTTCTATCAGTTGCAGCAAAGTTATAACGATCTTAGTCATAGCTACTGATTCATGCTGTTTCTATTCAGATCTAGTTGTTTATGCTAAACAACCCACACTGGTGTTGTACTCATTCTTTCTTGTATTGTGGTTTCAGCACTTCCAGAGTGGTTTTAGCAGTCCCAATCCAAATTGTAGGTACATGTGCTTTGAGATAATTACCTTTGGTTGCAAGGAGGATGCATACATACAATAGAAGCTGGAATTAGGCAATTATGGTTTGAGAATTGCTGCTCCAAACAGAAAGGTAGAAATGTATATGTTTGTAAATAATTATGGCCTAGTGTGATTTTTTGTTTTTTTTCAAAAAAAAAATTTAGTTTTATTTTCTGATTTCCTATAAAATTAACTCTTTCTGGTGGAAAGAAGACATTTGGGTCAATGTCACTACCACACATCATCTGACTCATGACTAACAGCACTGATTAAACAGATTATCACAATATTTAATACATTGCATTGTGATTGCCTCTTTACTTATCAGCTTGACACACAAACTATTATAAACTTGAAGGGAAGTAGGATTAAGTTCTTTTCATTATGTATTTTCAGTGACATCACAGTGCTTGCCACATGGGAGGTTTTCAAAAACACATGAGATGAATTAATCAATAAGTTCCAGGCTGGATTCAGGCCAACTGATGCCTTCAGCACAGTCCAACAACTGTGCTGTGATGGAAGCAAAACTCTCAAGCCATGCAGTATCTCTCAAACAAATGCAGTATCTGACAAAATCTTCAAGTCAAACTTCTAAACTTGATTACTCACCATGCCAAAAAAAAGAAAAAAACCCTTTTAATAATGCAAATTGAAGTTAAACATGACAGATAAAGATTTTTAAAAATAGACTAAAGTTAAGGGAGGTAGTAAAGTACTTTTGGCCATGATAAATGAGGTCAGTTCAGGGAAACTCTTTAGTACCCTTTCCTCTTGGTAGACTTGTTTATTTTGCTAAATGATTAATCCAGAGCTGAATGAATGGCAAAAATGCAGAGCTGATTGATATTAGATAAAGTCCACTTTCCATGTTTTCTTCTGATTCTCCTATACTAATGTAAGCCTCACTTCATAGTTCCATTCCAGGACTCTTCTTATGCATACATTGAATTGGGACAACCCCCTTTTCCCAGTTCTATGAGATCACACCTGACTCAGATTTTTCTTCTCCTAGTGCTTTGCATTCTTACAGCTCAAGCCTTCACCACTCAAAATTGGTTTTCTCTCATCACCTAGTAAATAATTTTTGTTGCCTAATGTGTACAGCACTTTGTGAAAAGTGTGATGAAACTGGAATATAAAAGAAAGGAAAAGCAGAACTACTGTAGAGTATTTCACATTATGACTATACTTCAATTAATTTACTCATTTTTCGATGAATGAACATGTAGGTGGATTCCAGGTGTTCACCTTTGGACAAACATTGTTACAATAAATGTTCATGCATACATCTCTTAAAACACATGTGCAAGAGTTTTTTCAAAAGTATATACTTAGAACTGAAATTTGTGAATTTTAAAGGACATGAAATATTCAACATTACTAGCTATTGTCAAAATTTCTCCAATTGGTTTTTACCAAATTCTACTTCCATTAAGTAGCATATGAAGTTCCCCACGTCTCCATATTTTAGTAACATTTGATGACATAAAATTTTTTCTTTGACAATCTAATGTCTATAAAATGGTATCTCTCTTTTGTTTTTATTTATAGTTCCTGATTACTTGTAAAGTAGCGTATTTCTTAAGTTTATTGGTTGCTCTTCTCCTGTGAATTGCATATTATACGTTTTATATATTGTTTCAATGATTTCACTTGTTGTTTTTATGTTGATGAGTAGATATTCTTTATCTGTCTTGGTAGTATCGTGCTGGCCATATGAATTTCAAATAACTATTGTTTATCTTTTAACTTTATGAGGTCTATGGTTGTTTAGAATATTGTTACTTTGATATAGTCAAATTTCCAATATTTTATTTTACAGTTTAAAAGTCTTGTGTATTCTCTGATACCCTCCCCTATATTTGATTCTAAAATCCCCCTGTGTTTTTCTTTGTATAGCATGACATAAAAATCGAATTTCTTTTCTTCTATATAAACAACTGATTTTTAAAGAACTATTTATTGTCATTGCTTTATAATTCTGTCTCTAATCTATTTTTTTTTTTCTTTTTTTTGAGACGGAGTCTTGCTCCATCACCCAGGCTGGAATGCAATGGCATTATATCGGCTCACTGCAACCTCTCTCTCCCAGGTTCAAGCAATTCTTCTGCCTCAGCCTCCAGAGCAGCTGGGATTACAGGTGCCTGCCACCACACCTGGATAATTTTTGTATTTTTAATAGAGACGGAGTTTCACCATGTTGTCCAGACTAGTCCCAAACTCCTGACTTCAAGTGATTTGCCCACCTTGGCCTCCAAAAGTGCTGGGATTACAAGAGTGAGCCACTCACTAATCTATTATTAAAAATAGTTTGGCTAATCTATTATTAAAAATAGTTTGTCTAGGTAATAGCAGCACATTCTAAATGGAATATTCTCCCCTTTAAGCTATCTTTTTGGACAAAAGTAGCTACAGAAAACTTAATGTATAGCATGTGTATATGTGTGTGTATTTGTATTCCAGAGGCGTTAAAGTCCTAGAAATCTTGTTTTTAAAATATTCACTATGCAATGGTGTCAACTAGAGAGCAAAGGGGGGAAGAAAAGAATATTAAAGATACACGGGCACTTTTGATGTTACTAGGTTGTAGATGTCATCCCCAGCCACATTCTGAAACCTAGGACCACTCTGGCATGACCAGAGTCTCCAACTCCTGCTGTGCAGAGACCTCAGACTTGTAGCCAGCCTCTGAAATGTGTCTCTAAGATCTCATCTTCAGCCTGAATTTTTCTGTAGCCTATAACCCAGGATTCAGCTCAGCACCTTTCTGGGAGCAAATTAGAAGGGGATATTTTGAAGTTATCAGCATGTCTCCACCTTCAGGATGGCTTCATCGCCCTTTGGATGGCGGATCACTGAAGTGTTTCACTGAAGAAAGGTGACCATGTACTGAACGGACTTGTTTCTTCAGGGAGACATTACATCTATCAGGGAAAAAGAAATGACCCAGCATAAACTAACCAACAAACATCACGTGTAAACATCTTTGAGGAAGCCGATGGACTCAGTGCAGATGAGCAATAGTGATAGCTCAGATGATAGAGAGACTTCTCATATAATCGGGGGTGAGAGGAGCTACAGAATTTCTGCGTAAAGAAATTCTGCGCCAGGTGGTAAGAGCGCACATATAAAAGCAGCAATTCCTGGGCTTTTTCACTTTAACATTCTTGTAATTTAAAAAGAATGTACTGCATTTCATTTTCAAGACCCAGGAAAACAAAAGTCCTCTTAAGCTGAGAACAAATGCTTCAAGTGTTTGCCTCAAGGCGTTCTTTTTATTGGGGGAGTTACAGCCCCTTGAGAAAAAGATATTTATAACGGAAAAAATGAAACAACATCAACCATAACAAAGCTCAGAAAATAAATAATAAAATCTCTGTTAGTGCCTGACATTTTATATTTCTCCTGCCTTTTATCCAAAATAAGACAGTTACTTAGGAAGTAAATAAAAGCCAGGCTGATCTGCCCACAGTGATACATTACCTTTTGACTATTCCTCAGACAAAAGACCAAGAATTTTATGAGAAAGACAAGCATGTATTTAACACAGTTCTTTTACTTACTTCACGTTTATTACCCTTAAGGGAAAATGGCCCCTTGGCATATGTTCGATTTCCCTTAGTTTCAATCACCTATATAAATGCAGGAGACACCCTTTCAAAAAAGTTGGCAGTGAGGATAGGATTATGCTTTTCAGCAGAACCCACCAGTCTAAGGAGGAAACAGCATGGTTCTCAGGGCCCAAATCTTCCCTTAGTAGAGGTTTTACATATGGAATTCCTCCATGGAGGACTTCTTGCAACACAAGAACCTCTAAAAACAGCAAATAGAAATAAATACTCAGTTTATATCCTCATGAAGTTGGGTACCAAGGACATGGCAGTACATGTGACACTGTCCTTGTCCCCAAGGAACTCCTATTCAAGGCAGGCAGAGCCAGTAATTAAACATGGTTTCTGACAATTATTAAACACTGATATGTGCTTTCCACTAGGTTTAATTTTTCACATGCATTATGTTCTGTAATCCGCATGTGAATCTCAATGAGATAGGTAGTATTACCACTTCGTAAGATATGGATCAGGCTTCCAGGGATGAATGAGCCTTTCCAGAGTCCACTGGGCAGGAACAGCAACCCAGGAGGACATGCTGCCTCCTCACCTGGGTATGCAGCTTGCAAGAATTTGATACCCTATATTAGGTCCACAGAATGAAATGTTTAATAGTAAAAGTAGACCCTTGTCATTTTTAATTAAATGTGAACAGCTATCATTGGCTTTTAAATCTTCACTTGCTCTCCATAAAATATAAATATGTTGAAGCCTTACTGAGTGCTATTATTAGAGCTTATGCCAGGGCATCCTCCCAAAGACAATTCTCATAGAACACGTTTAACAAGTAGTATCCCGGCCGGGCGCGGTGGCTCAAGCCTGTAATCCCAGCACTTTGGGAGGCCGAGACGGGCGGATCACGAGGTCAGGAGATCGAGACCATCCTGGCTAACACGGTGAAACCCTGTCTCTACTAAAAAGACAAACAAAAAAAAAAACTAGCCGGGCGAGGTGGCGGGCGCCTGTAGTCCCAGCTACTCGGGAGGCTGAGGCAGCAGAATGGCGTAAACCCAGGAGGCGGAGCTTGCAGTGAGCTGAGATTGCGCCACTGCACTCCAGCCCGGGCGACAGAGCGAGACTCCGTCTCAAAAAAAAAAAAAAAAAAAAACCAAGTAGTATCCCTCAGAGAGATCCAAAACAAGCTGGCATTACTCTGACTTTTACACAAATGAATTCATAATAATAATCAGATAATGGCAATCTCGGTAACGATAAAGTGGTGGCAATGGTCCTATCACTCACAAAATGATTTCCTATTATCTCTCATATTGTCTCCTTTATAATGTGGATGTTTCTGTACCTTAACACAAGCTTTCTGCAAAAAACTTACATCACTTAAATTGGTAGTTTTTAAAGTAGAACTTGGTCCAGAGTCAAGTTCTAAATTATTGCATTGCTATGTTTATAAATTGTTTTAGAACATATATCACATTCTAACTTTTATCTAGTTATCTTTTGTACTCCTCTTATTCCTCTATTAGATTTTAGGCTCTTTGGAGGTGGTGGGCACGATGTTTTATTCATTGCTCAACCTTGGACAGTGCTGGGTATCAGACAAGGTGCCCAACTAAAGATTTTAAATGTAATTTTCTAGAAAATTGTTTTTGTATTGAGAATAGTTAGTAGTCTTAAAATTATTGCATAGTCCAATAATATTTGCATTATCATGACTAAATATATAGAATTTTAAAATGTCATCTCTTTCTTCTCTCTCTATTCCTACATCTTGCCTCAGAGGTATTACAAGTTTACATAAATCCTTCAGCCCTTTATCTACATATTCACCTGGACATATATGTGATAACACCAATAAGCATAATAAAAAGTACTGAGTGACCACTACATGCCTCACACTGTGCTAATCAGCACATTACATATTTTAACTTACAATTCACATAACAACTCTATGAAGTACGACCTATTAATACTCTCATGCTACACCTAAGTAAATTGAGGTGCTGAAAATTTATGTACATTGCCCAACGTCCCTTCAGTAGTAAGTAAAGAGACTTCAAACAGTCTGATGCTGAGCTCAAGTTCCTGATCACGAGCAGACTATTTTTTAACTACAACAGTTTCCTATACCTATGATAAAAAAAAATACTGAAATAGGCTTCTCAAAAATTTTTAATAAGGAAATTTTTTTTTTTTTTTTTTTTTTTTGAGACGGAGTCTTGCTCTGCCACCCAGGCTGGAGTGCAGTGGCCGGATCTCAGCTCACTGCAAGCTCCGCCTCCCGGGTTCACGCCATTCTCCTGTCTCAGCCTCCGGAGTAGCTGGGACTACAGGCGCCCGCCACCTCGCCCGGCTAGTTTTTTTTTTTTGTATTTTTAGTAGAGACGGGGTTTCACCGTGTTAGCCAGGATGGTCTCGATCTCCTGACCTCGTGATCCGCCCGTCTCGGCCTCCCAAAGTGCTGGGATTACAGGCTTGAGCCACCGCGCCCGGCCAATAAGGAAATTTTAAAACATATAACAAGAACAAACAAAATAGTAAAATGAATCCCTACATATCCATTGCTCAATTTCAACAATTGTCAACTCATGGCTCAATCATGCTCCACCATACCCTGCTTCACTCTCTCAGCTCTGGATTATTTTGAAGGAAATTCTTAGACATCATATTATTCCATATGTCTTAGTTCATTTTCTGTTATTATAACAGAATACTTGAGACGAGGTAGTTTGTAAAAAACTAGAAATACATTTATTACAGTTCTGAAGGTTGGGAAGTTCAAGAGAATGGTGCTGGTATCCATGAGGGTCTTCTTCCTGTATAACATGGCAAAAGGCATCACAGGGAAATAGCACAAGAGAATGTATGTCAGTTCAGCTGTCTCCTCCTCTTCTAATAAAGTCACCAGTCCCATCATGGGTCTCCACTGTGATGACCTTATCTAATCTAATTACCTTCCCAAAGTCTCCATCTCCAATCAACATATTAATTTGGGAATTAAATTTTCCACACATGAAATTTGGGGACACTTTCAAATCATAGCATCATACATGCATAATTCAGTATGTATCTCTAACAGATAAGGTTATTATTATTATTATTATTATTGTTATTTTGTTGTTGTTGTTGTTTACTGATTTATATAAACTTTACTAAAATCGTAGTGAAGTAAAAATGTTGCTGGTCACATAAGGAGAAAAGCTTTTGCAGTTTATAAATTTGTAGGTCAAAGCTACTCAAATTCTTCTTTAATCTGTTAATCCTTTACAAAAGTATTATACATACTGACAATGATAGCAATTTCACTGCTATAGTACAAAATAATAATATAGATATTTAAAAGAAATGCATTTAGGAAAGAGGCATGAATTTAAGAAATCAGATTCAAAATTTGAGAAAATGTGATATAACTGTCATTAAACAGTAGTTAAATCTTAAACATAAAGCCATAAATTATGTCCTTCCTTACTTCCCTCTTCCTTCTGTCTTTCCCTTCTTTTTTAATGAAAGAGGAGCACAGAGGACAGGGGTCTAAATCTCCCATTCTCTTTAAACCATGTGAATCTTAGATATTTCCTATGTTAGGAAACACAGTTCTTTTTTTTGTTTGTTTGTTTTTGTTTTTTCAAAATGTTCATTTGTCCTTTAGTTTTTTTCAACAAAGCAATACAGAATATATACGAAAGACACATAATTTCTTTACCCTTATGGAACTCACATTCTACTGAGAAAGACAAAAAATTAAGTCAATAAACAAATAGTGTTGTACATGATACAGAATGTTCAGAGAAAACAAACATGATTCAGACATAGAGACCAATGAGCAAACCGATATTAAATGGGCCAGTGGCAGGAGGGCTTTCTGAGCAGGGGATTTTTAAGCTGAGACTTGAATGATGCAAAGATCCACCATGTCAGGTACTGGGATGTAGCTGTGAAAAAAGTATGGCAAGATGCCCTGAGAGGGAAAGAAGTGGGCATGTTTGAACAAATGAGTATCTATTGGTATGTAGTGTATGAGGGGGTGTATATTGGTTTAGCGAGATTGACATGGCCCAGATTATGCAGGGACTTGTAGACTCATTCTGAAAATCCTTCCAAAATTATCGCAACAGCTGCTTTTTAAATTTGCTATTTTTTTTATTATTATACTTTAAGTTCTAGGGTACATGTGCATAACGTGCAGGTTTGTTACCTATGTATACTTGTGCCATGTTGGTGTGCTGCACCCACCAACTTGTCAGCACCCATCAACTCGTCATTTACATCAGGTATAACTCCCAGTGCAATCCCTCCCCTCTCCCCCCTCCCCATGATAGGCCCCTGTGTGTGATATTCCCATTCCCGAGTCCAAGTGATCGCATTGCTCAGTTCCCACCTATGAGTGAGAACATGCAGTGTTTGGTTTTCTGTTCTTGTGATAGTTTGCTGAGAATGATGGCTTCCAGATGCATCCATGTCCCTACAAAGTACACAAACTCATCCCTTTTTATGGCTGAATAGTATTCCATGGTGTATATGTGCCACATTTTCTTAATCCAGTATGTCACAGATGGACATGTGGGTTGATTCCAAGTCTTTGCTATTGTGAATAGTGTCGTAATAAACATACGTGTGCATGTGTCTTTATAGCAGCATGATTTATAATCCTTTGGGTATATACCCAGTAATGGGATAGCTGGGTCATATGGTACATCTAGTTCTAGATCCTTGAGGAATCGCCATACTGTTTTCCATAATGGTTGAACTACTTTACAATCCCACCAACAGTGTAAAAGTGTTCCTAATTCTCCACATCCTCTCCAACACCTGTTGTTTCCTGACTTTTTAATGATTGCCATTCTAACTGATGTGAGATGGCATCTCATTGTGGATTTGATTTGCATCTCTCTGATGGCCAGTGATGATGAGCATTTTTTCATGTGTCTGTTGGCTGTATGAATGTCTTCTTTTGAGAAATGTCTGTTCATATCCTTTGCCCACTTTTTGATGGGGTTGTTTGCTTTTTTCTTGTAAATTTGTTTGAGTTCTTTGTAGGTTCTGGATATCAGCCCTTTGTCAGATGAGTAGATTGCAAAACTTTTCTCCCATTCTGTAGGTTGCCTGTTCACTCTGATGGTAGTTTCTTTTGCTGTGCAGAAGCTCTTTAGTTTAATGAGATCCCATTTGTCAATTTTGGCTTTTGTTGTCGTTGCTTTTGGTGTTTTAGACATGAAGTCCTTGCTCATGCCTATGTCCTGAATGGTATTACCTAGGTTTTCTTCCAGGGTTTTTATGGTATTAGGTCTAACATTTAAGTCTCTAATCCATCTTGAATTAATTTTCATATAAGGAGTAAGGAAAGGATCCAGTTTCAGCTTTCTACTTAGGGCTAGCCAATTTTCCCAGCACCATTTATTAAATAGGGAATCCTTTCCCCATTTCTTGTTTTTCTCAGGTTTGTCAAAGATCAGATGTCTGTAGATGGGTGGTATTATTTCTGAGGGCTCTGTTCTGTTCCATTGGTCTATATCTCTGTTTTGGTACCAGTACCATGCTGTTCTGGTTACTGTAGCCTTGTAGTATAGTTTGAAGTCAAGTAGCGTGATGCCTCCAGCTTTGTTCTTTTGGCTTACGATTGTTTTGGCAATGCAGGCTCTTTTTTGGTTCCATATGAACTTTAAAGCAGTTTTTTCCAATTCTGTGAAGAAACTCATTGGTAGCTTCATGGGGATGGCACTGAATCTATAAATTACCTTGGGCAGTATGGCCATTTTCACGATATTGATTCTTCCTATCCATGAGCATGGTATGTTCTTCCATTTTTTTGTGTCCTGTTTTATTTCACTGAGCAGTGGTTTGTAGTTCTCCTTGAAGAGGTCCTTTACATCCCTTGTAAGTTGGATTCCTAGATATTTTATTCTCTTTGAAGCAATTATGAATGGAAGTTCATTCATGATTTGGCTCTCTGTTTGTCTGTTACTGGTGTATAAGAATGCTTGTGATTTTTGCCCATTAATTTTGTATCCTGAGACTTTGCTGAAGTTGCTTATCAGCTTAAGGAGATTTTGGGCTGAGACAATGGGGTTTTCTAAATATACAATCATGTCATCTGCAAACAGGGACAATTTGACTTCTTCTTTTCCTAACTGAATACCCTTTATTTCTTTTTCTTGCCTGATTGCCCTAGCCGGAACTTCCAACTCCTATGTTGAATAGGAGTGGTGAGAGAGGGCATCCCTGTCTTGTGCCAGTTTTCAAAGGGAATTTTTCCAGTTTTTGCCCATTCAGTATGATATTGGCTGTGGGTTTGTCATAAATAGCTCTTATTATTTGGAGGTACGTTCCATCAATACCGAATTTTTTGAGCGTTTTTAGCATGAAGGGCTGTTGAATTTTGTCAAGGCCTTTTCGGCTTCTATTGAGATAATCATGTGGTTTTTGTTTTTGGTTCTGTTTATATGCTGGATTATGTTTATTGATTTGTGTATGTTGAACCAGCCTTGCATCTCAGGGATGAAGCCCACTTGATCATGTTGGATAAGCTTTTTGATGTGCTGCTGGATCCGGTTTGTCAGTATTTTATTGAGGATTTTTGCATCCATGTTCATCAGGGATATTGGTCTAAAATTCTCTTTTTTTGCTATGTCTCTGCCATGCTTTGGTATCAGGATGATGTTGGCCTCATAGAATGAGTTAGGGAGGATTCCCTCTTTTTCTATTGATTGGAATAGTTTCAGAAGGAATGGTACCAGCTCCTCCTTGTACCTCTGGTAGAATTCAGCTGTGAATCCATCTGGTCCTGGACTTTTTTTGGTGGGTAGGCTATTAATTATTGCCTCAATTTCAGAGCCTGCTATTGGTCTATTCAAAGATTCAGCTTCCTACTGGTTTAGTCTTGGGAGGGTGTAGCTGTCCAGGAAATTATCCATTTCTTCCAGACTTTCTAGTTTATTTGCGTAGAGGTGTTTATAGTATTCTCTGATGGTAGTTTGAATTTCTGTGGGGTTGGTGGTCATATCTCCTTTATTGTTTTTTATTGCATCTATTTGAATCCTCTCTCTTTTCTTCTTTATTAGTCTTGCTAGCGGTCTGTCAATTTTGTTGATCTTTTCAAAAAACCAACTCCTGGATTCATTGATTTTTTGGAGGGTTTTTTGTGTCTCTATCTCCTTCAGTTCTGCTCTGATCTTAGTTATTTCTTGCCTTCTGCTAGCTTTTGAATGTGTTTGCTCTTCCTTCTCTAGTTCTTTTAATTGTAATGTGAGAGTGTCCATTTTAGAACTTTCCAGCTTTCTCTTGTGGGCATTTAGTGCTATAAATTTCCCTCTACACACTGCTTTATTTTTTTTTTTTATTTTTTTATTTTTTATTTTATTTTATTTTATTTTATTTTTTTTTTATTATACTTTAAATTCTAGGGTACATGTGCATAACGTTTATATCATGTATAACTCCCCAGTGCAATCCCTCCCTCCTCCCCCCTCCCCATGATAGGCCCCAGTGTGTGATGTTCCCCTTCCCGAGTCCAAGTGATCTCATTGTTCAGTTCCCACCTATGAGTGAGAACATGCGGTGTTTGGTTTTCTCTTCTTGTGATAGTTTGCTAAGAATGATGGTTTCCAGCTGCATCCATGTCCCTACAAAGGACGCAAACTCATCCTTTTTGATGGCTGCATAGTATTCCATGGTGTATATGTGCCACATTTTCTTAATCCAGTCTGTCACAGATGGACATTTGGGTTGATTCCAAGTCTTTGCTATTGTGAATAGTGCCGCAATAAACATACGTGTGCATGTGTCTTTGTAGTAGAGTAATTTATAATCCTTTGGGTATATACCCAGTAGTGGGATGGCTGGGTCATATGGTACATCTAGTTCTAGATCCTTGAGGAATCGAGCAAAATAACCAGTTAATATCATAATGACAGGATCAAGTTCACACATAACAATATTAACCTTAAATGTCAATGGACTAAATGCTCCAATTAAAAGACACAGACTGGCAAACTGGATAAAGAGTCAAGACCCATCAGTCTGCTGTATTCAGGAGACCCATCTCACATGCAGAGACATACATAGGCTCAAAATAAAGGGATGGAGAAAGATCTACCAAGCAAATGGAGAACAAAAAAAAGCAGGGGTTGCAATCCTAGTCTCTGATAAAACAGACTTTAAACCATCAAAGATCAAAAGAGACAAAGAAGGCCATTACATAATGGTAAAGGGATCAATTCAACAGGAAGAGCTAACTCTCCTAAATATATATGCACCCAATACAGGAGCACCCAGATTCATAAAGCAAGTCCTTAGAGACCTACAAAGAGACTTAGACTCCCATACAATAATAATGGGAGATTTCAACACTCCACTGTCTACACACTGCTTTAAATGTGTCCCAGAGATTCTGGTATGTTGTATCTTTGTTCTCATTGGTTTCAAAGAACATCTTTATCTCTGCCTTCATTTCGTTATGTACCCAGTAGTCATTCAGGAGCAGGTTATTCAGTTTCCATGTAGTTGAGCGATTTTGATTGAGTTTCTTAATCCTGGGTTCTAGTTTGATTGCACTGTGGTCTGAGAGACAGTTTGTTATAATTTCTGTTCTTGTACATTTGCTGAGGAGTGCTTTACTTCCAATTATGTGGTCAATTTTGGAATAAGTGTGATGTGGTGCTGAGAAGAATGTATATTGTGATGATTTGGGGTGGAGAGTTCTATAGATGTCTATTAGGTCTGCTTGCTGCAGAGCTGAGTTCAATTCCTGGATATCCTTGTTAACTTCCTATCTCGTTGATCTGTCTAATGTTGACAGTGGGGTGTTGAAGTCTCCCATTATTACTGTATGGGAGTCTAAGTCTCTTTGTAAGTCTCTAAGGACTTGCTTTATGAATCTGGGTGCTCCTGTATTGGATGCATATATATTTAGGATAGTTAGCTCTTCCTGTTGAATTGATCCCTTTACCATTATGTAATGGCCTTCTTTGTCTCTTTTGATCTTTGATGGTTTAAAGTCTGTTTTATCAGAGACTAGGATTGCAACCCCTGCTTTTTTTTTGTTCTCCATTTGCTTGGTAGATCTTCCTCCATCCCTTTATTTTGAGCCTATGTATGTCCCTGCATGTGAGATGAGCCTCCTGAATACAGCAGACTGATGGGTCTTGACTCTTTATCCAGTTTGCCAGTCTGTGGCTTTTAATTGGAGCATTTAGTCCATTCACATTTAAGGTTAATATTGTTATGTGTGAACTTGATCCTGCCATTATGATATGAACTGGTTATTTTGCTCATTAAATGATGCAGTTTCTTCCTAGCCTCGATGGTCTTTACATTTTGGCATGTTTTTGCAATGGCTGGTACCGGTTGTTCCTTTCCATGTTTAGGGCTTCCTTCAGGGTCTCTTGTAAGGCAGGCCTGGTGGTGACAAAATCTCTAAGCATTTGCTTATCTGTAAAGGATTTTATTTCTCCTTCACTGATGAAACTTAGTTTGGCTGGATATGAAATTCTGGGTTGAAAATTCTTTTCTTTAAGATTGTTGAATATTGGCCCCCACTCTCTTCTGGCTTGTAGAGTTTCTGCGGAGAGATCTGCTGTTAGTCTGATGGGCTTCCCTTTGTGGGTAAGCCGACCTTTCTCTCTGGCTGCCCTTAAGATTTTTTCCCTCATTTCAACTTTGGTGAATCTGGCATTTATGGGTCTTGGAGTTGCTGTTCTCGAGGAGTATCTTTGTGGTGTTCTCCGTATTTCCTGAATTTGAATGTTGGCCTGCCCTACTAGGTTGGGGAAGTTCTCCTGGGTGATATCCTGAAGAGTGTTTTCCAACTTGATTCCATTTTCCCCCTCACTTTCAGGCACCCCAATCAGACATAGATTTGGTCTTTTTACATAATCCCATACTTCTTGCAGGATTTGTTCATTTCTTTTTCTTCTTTTTTCTTTTGGTTTCTCTTCTTGCTTCATTTTATTCATTTGATCCTCAATCGCTGATACTCTTTCTTCCAGTTGATCGAGTTGGTTACTGAAGCTTGTGCATTTGTCACGTATTTCTTCTGTCATTGATTTCATCTCTGTCATTTCGTTTATGACCTTCTCTGCATTAATTATTCTAGTTATCAATTCTTCCACTCTTTTTTCAAGATTTTTAGTTTCTTTGCGCTGGGTACGTAATTCCTCCTTTAGCTCTGAGATGGACTGAAGCCTTCTTCTCTCATCTCGTCAAAGTCGTTCTCCGTCCAGCTTTGATCCATTGCTGGCGATGAGCTGCGTTCCTTTGCAGAGGGAGATGCGTTCTAATTTTTTGAATTTCCAGCTTTTCTGCCCTGCCTTTTCCCCATCTTTGTGGTTTTATCTGCCTCTGGTCTTTGATGATGGTGATGTACTGATGGGGTTTTGGTTTAGGTGTCCTTCCTGTTTGATAGTTTTCCTTCTTACAATCAGGACCCTCAGCTGCAGGTCTGTTGGAGATTGCTTGAGGTCCACTCCAGACCCTGTTTGCCTGGGTATCAGCAGCAGAGGCTGCAGAAGATAGAATATTGCTGAACAGCGAGTGTACCTGTGTGATTCTTACTTTGGAAGCTTCCTCTCAGGGGTGTACTCCACCGTGTGAGGTGTTGGTTTCAGTCTGCCCCTAGTGGGGATTGTCTCCCAGTTAGGCTACTCAGGGGTCAGGGACCCACTTGAGCAGGCAGTCTGTCCATTCTCAGATCTCAGCCTCCGTGTTGGGAGATCCACTGCTCTCTTCAAAGCTGTCAGACAGAGTCGTTTGTCTGCAGAGGTTTCTGCTGCTTTGTTGTTGTTGTTGTTGTTGATTAGCTGTGCCCTGTCCCCAGAGGTGGAGTCTACAGAGACAGGCAGGGCACCTTGAGCTGCTGTGAGCTCCACCCACTTCGAGCTTCCCAGTGGCTATATTTACCTACTTAACCTCAGCAATGATGGGCACCCTTCCCCCAGCCTCACTGCTGCCTTGCAGTTAGATCGCAGACTGCTGTGCTAGCAATGAGGGAGACTCCGTGGGCATGGGACCCTCCTGGCCAGGTGTGGGATATAATGTCCTGGTGTGCCAGTTTCCTAAGACCCTTGGTACAGTCTCGTATTGGGGTGGGAGTTACCCGATTCTCCAGGTGTCATGTGTCTCTGTTCCTCTGGCTAGGAAAAGGGATTCCCTTCCCCCTTGCGCTTCCCAGGTGAGGCGATGCCTTGCCCTGCTTCAGCTCTTGCCGGTCGGGCTGCAGCAGCTGACCAGCACCGATTGTCCAGCACTCCCTAGTGAGATGTACCCAGTACCTCAGTTGAAAATGCAGAAATCACCTGTCTTCTGTGTCGCTCATGCTGGGAGCTGGAGACTGGAGCTGTTCCTATTCGGCCATCTTGCTCTGCCCCCTCTGTTATTGTTATTATCATTATTATTTGAGATAGAGTCTCACTCTGTTGCCCAGGCTGGAGTGCAGTGACAAGACCTCAGCTCACTGAAACCTCTGCTTCCCAGGTTCAAGTGATTATCCTGCCTCAGCCTCCTGAGTAGCAAGGATTAGAGGCACATGCCACCACACCTAGCTAATTTTTGTATTTTTTGTAGAGATGGGGTTTCACCATGTTGGCCTGGCTGGTCTCGAACTCCTGACCTCAAGTGATCCACCTTCCTTGGCTTCCCAAAGGAAGGCATGAGCCACTGCAAACAGCCAGATAAGGTTTTTAAAAATAGTAATCATGACACCATTTTCCCACTTAAAAAATTAGCAATAATCCCTTTGTATCATCATATACTTAATAGATGTTCAAATTTCTCTGATTTTGCTCATAATTTTTTACAGACGGTATAAATCCGTATCTCAATAAGATCCATATAGTTTAAGTATCTCTTTATTCCACAAATTACTTCTTCCTTTTCTTTTTGGTTTATCTTCAAAGCATTTGTTAAACATACAACCTTTTTGGTCTTATAATATTTCCCAGGGTAGATTTTGATTATTGCATTCATGGGGTGCTGTTTCATTTAATTGCTTTTTTTTTTTTTTTTTATTTCCTATAAGTGGTAGTTAGGTCTAAAATCTTGATTACATTTATTTTTTACTTGATTTTTTTTTTTGTCAAGAAGATATCACAAGTATTGTTGTGGACTTCTACCAGGAGGCACATAGTTTCTGATTGCCACTTTGTTATTAAGTTAGCAGCCATTAACATTCATCCCCTAGCCATTATCTTACCAAGGATTAGAAAATGCTGCCATTGGCTGGGCGCGGTGGCTCAAGCCTGTAATCCCAGCACTTTGGGAGGCCGAGATGGGCAGATCACGAAGTCAGGAGTTTGAGACCATCCTGGCTAACACGGTGAAACCCCGTCTCTACTAAAAAATACAAAAAGCTAGCCAGGCGAGGTGGCTGGCACCTGTAGTCCCAGCTACTCGGGAGGCTGAGGCAAGATAATGGTGTAAACCCGGGAGGCAGAGCTTGCAGCGAGCTGAGATCCGGCCACTGCACTCCAGCCCGGGCGACAGAGGAAGACTCCGTCTCAAAAAAAAAAAAAAGAAAAAAAAAAAGAAAATGCTGCCATTGTAATTTTATAATTTATTCTGCATGTATTACTTGAAACTTTTCTGGAGAGAATATTTTCTCAATAACTAGTTTATTACCCTGTAGCAGTTTCTATATTAAAGGCAGGATAAAGTTTTAATTCCTTCATTTTATTCACCAGTTTCCTAAATAATGAGCTGGTTTCCTGGCATGACTAAGTTGAGGGTTGCGTATCATTTGGTATTACCATGAGCTTATAGATTTAAGCATCTTTGATATTTGAAAACCACTGCAACCATTTTTTAATTCATGCTCAAAAATTTCCAACTTTGACCAGGGACATCTCCTCAAATTTTCTTCTTTTGACAATTTATCTCAGTCATCATTGATAATTTTCTTGCTGTTTGATGTGACAAGATGATGCAGTAAGATATTTTAGGCTCAACTTACACATTTCCTGAAGTTAGAATTTTTTTTTTTTTTTGAGGCGGAGTCTCGCTCTGTCGCCCGGACTGGAGTGCAGTGGCCTGATCTCAGCTCACTGCAAGCTCCGCCTCCCGGGTTTATGCCATTCTCCTGCCTCAGCCTCCGGAGTAGCTGGGACTACAGGCGTCCGCCACCTCGCCCGGCTAGTTTTTGTGTTTTTAGTAGAGACGGGGTTTCACCGTGTTAGCCAGGATGGTCTCGATCTCCTGACCTCGTGATCCGCCCGTCTCGGCCTCCCAAAGTGCTGGGATTACAGGCTTGAGCCACCGCGCCGGCCTAGAATTTTGTTTCAAAGATTCATGGTTTATTTTACTGAGAAATTTAGAGACTAGAATATGTATGCTAGTGTGCTTATTGCCACTGGGATAGTCATGGTGTCTAGACTTTTTCAGTAGACAGAGCTATGTGTCATACTTGTTTTGAAGCTAAAATACAACTTTATAATGATATATCTAATTCAAATACAATATAATAGTTTTTACTTAATCATTTTGATATTATATCTCCTTTTTCCCATCCACAAAACTCTAGATTTCACAAACATCTATATAACGCCTTTGTTTTATTCCATGCCATGTACATGACAATCTTAGAATATAGTGTGATAAATTACTGTAATCTATTGCCCCAGTTTTTCACCAGTACTCCCATCTACACACCTTGCTTTGTAAACTTGTAGTGTTTTTTCATTCTTATTCTGGCTCTGCCCAGTGACTTGCCATGGCCCACAGGATATCAGCAACCATGAAACAAGAAGAAGATTAAAAACAACAACAGCAACAACAACAACAAAAACAACCTTGCCTGTTTCTGCTTGCTCTCTTGCACTTCTACAATTACCACAAGAACATGCTTGGGCTACTTTGCTGGAGCTACCTGGGACCAAAAGACATTAAATATATAAAAATACAATCATACTGGCCCTGCTGTGTCTCTCAGCCAAATAATTCTAGATTAGATGATAGCAAACTAACTCCTAGGTTGAGCCCACCAAGATGAGCAGATCTATCTAGCCAGCCTAAAACTGACTACATACTCATCAGCAAGAACAGACCATATCAGCTAGACTCTGCAGAATTGTAAGCTAAGTAAATATTTATTATCAAAAGTGATTCAGCAAGATGGAAGAATAAAAGGTCTCTGCCTTTAGAACCCCTCACAAAATTTCTGACTGGCAAATAACTGTACATATATAAAAACACCTTTTTGAAAATGTTATAACTTGGGGGTGAACTGGAAGTGCCCCGCTTAGAGCTCAAAAACCAAGAAAAGCCACGTTAGAAGAGTAAGAGAAATAGTTTGATTCTAACTACATCAGATCTCCCCAGGATGCACATAACCACACCGAGGAGAATCTCCTGTTTTTTCACCTACAAAACAGTGGGGAAATTTGCAGGGATATACTACGTGGAGTCAGGCAGAAACAAAGAAAGGGAACAGGGTTCACAGTGACCAGCATGTGTATATTGATGGTGGTACCACATCCATGCCAGTGGCCTTACCCCATTAGAAAGCCAACCCGAGGCCCCACTCATATGTGAAGCCAAGCTGGTGATGCCATCTGGCCAAGGGGCACAGTCAGCTATTCTCCATGGTTGAGGCTTCCAGCTAGCAGTCTAGTCCAGCTGTGGAACTTAAGTTTTCCATCTGAGATATTCTTTGAGGCCTTGAGTATCAGCAAAACTACTGATGCCAGGTAGCTTGAAGAACCCCACTGATGCCAGCTAGTCTGAAGGATCCTACAAGGAACTGACTCACCAAAAAATGCAGTTTCCACATCCTAATGATTTCATTCCCCTTACCCAACCAATCAACAACCCCAATTTATCATTCTTTCACCCTCAGTGATCCCCTTAAAAACCCTAAGCCAGAACTCCTCCAGGAGATGAATTTTAGGAGATCCCCATGTCCTTACTTGAAGGCCTTCAATTAAACTATTTCTCTCTAACAAACCCTGCTGTCTTGTTTCATTAGTCTGTTATGGTGCAGCAGGCATACAAACCTGTTGATCCTTTAACAGTGTTAACTGATTTGATTGTGGTAATCACTTCACATGTATACATATTTCAAATCATCAAATTGTATACCTTAAGGATATACAATTTTACTTGCAAGTTATACCCCAATAAAATTGGAAAACTATTTATTTATGTTTACATTTGTTACTAAACAGTTTGTAGTGAAAGATAGCTTCTACAAACAAGACAACATAATTACTGAAAAGAGTTTAAGAGTATTTTGCAAATCTTTTTTTCATGTACTCCACTAGATATCTGCGGTCAAATTACATGTTTTGAAGATACATGAGTGGTTCCATTTTGTGTGGTCATGCACCTACTTGATACAAAGTTCACAAATCTCATTATGCTTTCAAGGATTAATTTTTATTTCACAATAATGTAAGGTAATCCATAAAACATTATATATTCAGAAACACATAGCTTATATCCCTGTCCTTTCCACACTATTTTCTCTCACCCCAGCAGATAACTATTATTTTAGATTTGGTTTATCCTGCAATTTTTAAAAATAAATAAATAAATAGATTTGAATACACATATGTTACTCCTCTTTCTAAGTTAAAGTAGCAGAAGAGCAGGAAGGGCCACACTGACATTGGTTTATGTCCTGTGTTCAAAGCAAGAATGTTATTAACTAGCTATGCTCCTTGACAATAAGGGTAAAATTAAAATTACCACATTTAGTGACAATCGTGAGCCAGACATCTTCAGAACAATAGTTAAGTAAACTTCCACTCAGAGTGCTTAAGTAATGTGTTCTAAATTACTCATCTAACAAGCAACAATGTGGGTGCATAGGAGATTTGTGCTCTTCCTAGTCTGCTGTATAGCCTCTCATTATACCCTAACACTTTCTAAGTTGTACTGCACTGTCAGATAATATGATGGGATTGGGGGAAATGTGCTTGAAAATTCCATTATTCTATGACAGTTTATATTTTAAATTCAAAATTAAATGACAGTGAAAATTTATTATGAAGGTGACATTCTTCCGTATCTACACATTACAGATTGCAGAAAGCTTTTAATTCATTCACAAATAAGTCTCATAAGCGTCATATTGGTATTTTGTTTTTAGGATACTAAACACTAGTGCTTTGTGAATGTAATGCGAACAGAAGAATTCCTTTGACCCAAATGACAGAAACTCAATTCGAACTGAATTAAGCTAAATAAATAAAAGTTGAAAGGAAAGTATTTATAACAAAAAGTCCAGGACTAGTTATTTTCAGATGTTTCAGATTACCTAGTTGGATGAAGGTACTCAAATGATGTTATCAGCAGTAGTCCCTCTACCTATTACAGCTCTGCTTTCCTCTGGGTTGCCTCCCTTTTTAGGTAATTTTCCCCCTTGCAATAACATCTTCCCAAAACTTATCAGTCTGATGAAAATAACTTTTTGTAAATCATTGCTTCCATCAGAAGTCCCAGAATCAAATGCTATTAACCCAAGATGGATCTCACTGCAGTCAGAGAAACGAAATGTTCTAATGAAAGAGCCTGAGGCATATAGCAACCCATAGATCCAAGTGGAAAGAGTAACCCCGTCTAAACCACATGGGCTAAGAATGGAAGAATGGTGATTCCTCAAATGAAAATCAGAGATTCATTCCCAAAGAAAAGTGGTTAGATTCTGTACAGGCAAACACAACTAATGTACTTTACAAAAGAAAGATAAAGAAGGAAAGAGCAGGGCATGCTCAGGATTAGTGAGTAGGCACAGTGATGTGGAACATCCATTAATACTCTTCATAATTATTTGATGTCTTGAAAAAATATTTGGGTAAAACAAATAGAAGAGACACAGATGGCATTAAGAAATCAGACTAGTTAAACCAACAATCACCTCATAACCCTAACTCCATTCTAAGGCAAATGAAGAACTTCTTGAGCCACAGAATGGAAATTTAAGAATAAATCTCAATTCAGTGCAGAGGCAGAGTAGTTATTAACAGAAACACTTTCCCACTTCTTAATTCCAAGGTGCATAGAGGTGATCACTGTTAATGTTGGGGAGGAAGAAGAAAAATGGGAATAAGTTTTTGGTTTTATGAGATTACATTTTTCTCAAAGGAGAAGGCTCTTTGCCTATCCTCCATTTGTTTTTCTTGAAATTCCCTGACTTAAAAATTGTTGGATGAGATGCTAATCAAAGAACTTTGAGTTCTTCAAAGAAACGTCTCTAAGTATTACAAAATCTATGGTAAAAATATTAACACTTGGAAATGCAGTTATTTAGGTATTTATACCACAAGAAAATGAAAAATAATTTTTCAGTCATATTTACAGATTAAGGTCCTTGATTTAAAAAAAAAAAAAACAACACTTTTGTGATTGGCATTTTATCAAATTAAAATTTATTCTACTTTACACACTCACTATTATATACACTCTGAACATCAGAGCATAAATAATATATACACCAAATGTTTACTTCAGTGATGTCTATAGGCAGAAAAAGATTTTCCTCAAAAATAGATACATAACTAAAAAGTAATGTTTCAGAATCTTATATAAAACTACCTTAACCTTCTGCCAAGAATTGCACTAGCAACTTAACTTTCTGTTTTGTTTTATTTGGCGTTTTATTGTTTTTTTTTTTTTTTTTTTTGCAGTCTATCTTAAAATAAGAAATAGTTGAACAAACATCTAAAGGTTTATTTTCTGCAAACTTTTCGTGAACAACCTTTGTGAATCATCTACTCTGCAAAACTTTTGGGCCTTTCAAGTTTCATCTTATTCAAGCATAAAAATTAATTCCACTGAAGGTGGCTTCAGAAGAGCAATTTTATTGACTGAAGTTGAAAAAGGGATATTTTGCTGGGTGTAGTGGCTCACGCCTGTTATCCAAGCACTTTGGGAGACCAAGGCGGGAGGATCACCTGAGGTCAGGAGTTTGAGACCAGACTGGCTAACGTGGTGAAACCCCATCTCTACTAAAAATATAAAAATTAGCTGGGCATGGTGGTACAAGCCTGTAATCCCAGCTACTAGGGAGGCTGAGTCAGGAGAATCGTTTGAACCTGGGAAGCAGAGGTTGCAGTGAGCCAAGATCGTGCCACTGCACTCCAGACTGGGTGACAAAGCAAGACTCCATCTCAAAAAAAAAAAAAAGAAGAAAAGAAAAAGAAAGAGAAAAAAGGACATATAATATCATTGATTCACCTATTGTAAGCTTTCAGGACCAAAGATTAACTTATGAATTCATTCTTCCCAACTTTCCTTGTGATTATAACTCCCTTATTCTTCAAATGTGCTTACATCACAGAGTAATGGTAGAATCTGAACTCTATGCCAGATAAAAATTAGACTAATTATTTTCATACAGCTCCAATTCATAAGAGCTCCCACATGCATGTCCTACTTTGTATTCATCAATCTCACTTCCAGATGCAGGGAATCATAAGGAGGTCAAGAGTTCCAAAGTAAGTAAGTGATTCAGAGTGCACTGGAAGAGAAATAGGCCTTTCATGGGATGAAAAGCTTCTCCTCTTTTGTACACTTCAAAATAATATTCTTTGGCAAGAGCCTGGAGAGACATTATATGTACATTTGAGGGTATCATATATACATATTATATATAAACACATACATATGACGAATATATACTCATTATATATGAAGAACATATATGAAAAATTGTGTTTTATTAATTCTAGAGTTCACACCATTTACATGAGAATTTTAGAGGAAAAATATTTACAATTCAACTGCTCCAAATGAAACTAGTATAAGATTCTTTCCGATGGCAACTCTAGTTTCAAAATGTCAAAATGATGAACCATATTCTGCTTTCATCCAGCCTGCTTCCCAAGTTGGTTAGTAAATTTTTTGATTGGACATTTTCACTAGATATTATCTAAACTTAGGCTTTCATCATTCACCAACACCACCCCCACAAATTTTTAGATCTATGCCTATCACATTTTTGGTCTCCCATGGATGATCATACCCTAGTCAACAGTTATTTTGCATCTCACTCAATTCGACTTCGCTTAGTTTCTAAAGAAACCAAGGGCCAAATTGTAACACAGATTATGTTATTTTCACACTAAAGCCAAAAGGGCTCTGTGCAAGCAACCGAGGAAAGCACAGGACAGGAGTGCTTTCATCTCTCTTCAGAAGATAATAGCTCTAGGCCTCGTATTGCTTAGTTCCTCTCCTCTGAAATTCCTGGATTGTTTTCCACTCAAAGACCAAGCTATTGCTCCTTTAGTCAAGTGTGGGAACATGAAAAAACAAACCAGAGAATCACAAACCAGCTAACACAGAATTCTCAACATTATCCAATAGCTTGCTGATTAACGTTATTTACTCCCAGTTTAAAATCCAAAAATTGTGCAATGGGAAGCACAGTACACTAAACCTGAAGCTTTGAAATGTGCACCGATGATAATAAGACATGGAGTCAATACAAGAAATATAAGTTTAGAGCTATGGCAAGCTCGGAGAATTTCAGGAACCATAGATCTTACTTTGATGTTTCTAGCTATTTCAATCAGACAAGTAGCAGTTGCAGAGGAGAGAAAGCAGTCCGACAACTTAGACTAACATTTCTCAAGAGGGCTTTTCTTTCCTTTGAGGAATTCTTTTCGACTTATTAAATTATCTACATCTTTAGTGGAAATGTGTTTTCCAATGTACGACCTTACTAAAATGACAAGTAATCTACTGGGAATTAAACCAAAATGCAAACTTAGCTGTTGTTTTTAAAACCACATGTCTTTAAATCCTTTGATTGTTAACTTTTATCCTAAAAGAAGAAGAATTAACTTTTACTGACTTTCACTATGTAATAACTGGACTATTTTAAGTTCTATTTCCCCCTACCTTGACAACTTAATTGACCTGTTAGAAGTATAAATTACCAGATAAAAATAATAATATGCTCCAAAAGCATTAAATACATTTCACATAAAAATCACAATAGTATATATCTAATAAACAAGGTAGAAGAAATAAAAATTAGATTAAAATATTTTAAGAAACCCAGATATAATATCACGATGCTATAACTTGTATTAAGAAACATTTCTTCTAAAGCCTTAACCCAGTTGTCTATTTCATATAAGTTATGTATCATGGCAATCCACATAGCAACTTTCTTCGGAATTAAACTTTGGAATTACTTGTTTACACAAGAAAACTCATCTCAGATGTAGCATCTGTTTCTCACTAAGGCTTAGCTTTCACCTAATTCTCCAAATGGGTTGACCGAGGTTCAAGAATGTGAGGTGACTCGATCAAGAACATACAGTGAATCTAGGGCAAGCAGTCTCTCTCCTTTGAGTAGTAGATGGATATCTTGGTACAGAACTCCACTGATGCCATTGTCAGGCCTGTAATGCACACTTAACATCCACTTGAAAACCTCAGTTCATTGAGGGAATCACTTGGTATCTTAATATTTTTAAGTGTAGCAGAAGGAAGGGAAAAGTGTTTTGTAATTTGAATATGTTCACCAGATCTCCTTTATTAAATTATATGTCTTAACTTCAGAAGCAGTCTAACTTAAAATATTTGATTATTAGAACTACAGATAATATTTTATACATTGCATAATATAGCAAGAATGTAGTAAAGGGAAAGAGTTTATATGGAGTATATTCAGTGGTTAAAAAAATGAGCGGAAACCTGCTTCTGTGTAGCTATATTGATTTATTTCATATACAATATATTCTACTATACATATTATAAAAGACAATTTATAGGTACTAATTTTTGCTTGGATAAAATCTTGTCTTTACTAGAAAAAGTATGTTACTCTTCGTAAAGAACCTCAAATAATATTTAAGTTCATAATAAATCCAAGCAGCCATATTTCAAGGAAACAATTCTATTATAAGTACAGATCTACATATACACAGTTGAAATAAAATGAAAACTTTTATAATTAACCACTGTGTAAACATATATGGTTTTCTATCAATAAGCATGTTTATTTCAATTTTTATCATTTTAATTATGACATCTTCTTTAGTCAATTGTATGCAGTATACAGAATCACTTCGTCTCTTTTCTAATGTACATTGAATAGAATTACTCAGTCTTTTCTTTCAGCATTTTTCAGAGAGTCATATCTTTTGTGTTGATTATTACAAGAATTGCTTCAAGTAAAGCAACATATCCACAGAGGTTATTCTCAGACTTAAACGTTATTTTTCTACGAAGTGAAAGTTCTACATTCAGGTGTTTTTATATTCCTGTAATTGATCACGATTGACTCAGTGATTTATGATTTGGGTATTGTAACTAAAATATTCTATTCCACTCCAATGGATATTGCATAATTCTCTCAGACACTTCCACCAAAGAGTTGCTCAAATTGCCTTCTATTTTAGTTTTTTAAAAATAAGTTGGTTACGTGAGGTTTCCAACATAGGGAAACATAAAGCAGGTTGAAGAATGTACAAAAACCTGTGTACTCTCTTTGCAACTTTTAAGCAAATATAAATTCTTACTAAAACAAAAAGTTAAATTGAAAAGGTCTGATGTAGGTCATTTTTAGGAGGAATAAGGTGATGGCTAAAGTTAAAATAAATAATAAGATTCTGAAAGTAGAGGAAGGTAGAAAATCCTTTAGAGTAACTTTGTGGGTTATTTGCAAACTTTATTCGCCCTTAAATATTTATCTTCCTCTTCTTAAAGGTCCCTGAAATGTTGTTAATTTATTAAAACAGTCAAAACATCTGTAGTAATACCAAATACAAAAAAGTATGCCCAAGTCTTTCTGTAACACTGGCTTGTAACAAACATTCTTCTCTCACCTTAAGAACACCTTCTGGTGACATTGTTTTGGTAAATCATTCAGGAAATATGTATGGAGCACTTGCTGTATCCCATGTATTATACTGAGCATTGGGGATGCCAAGTTGTAACATGATGCTTGGAGAGCTAGCTGCAGTGGGGAGAAATGAAGATGACCCATAATGAACTCTATTCCAGTGATGCTCTTCTTCTGATAAGTATGCAGAAACACTCCCTGAAGTAGGCTATATTTTAACTTAATTCTAACAATTTGTATATTTCATTTCACTATGTAGTTTACAAAATGTGTAATGTTGTTTTTCTCATCCAAGTCTCACCACAGGCTAGTACAACTAGATAGGGCAGCTTTTTCATTTCCATGTTACTGATGAGAGTTACTCCCTATTACATCAGAGGCCTGGAGATGTCCTCTGAACTCCTGCTTTAGTCCTCTTTCTACTACTTTATACCTCCCTAGGTGAGGGTATTATCAGACTGATTCTATAAATAATCCATTATTTCATAATAGTAAAGTTAATATCCAATGCATTTATTTTTCTTTGGCTTTTACTCAGTTCTCACTTATTTCTCAACACATAGTAAATAATAGTAGTCATTCTCATTTTAAGTCAAATATCCTTTCTCAGGATAGAAGGTACACTTTTGAAAATAAGTGTTCTTCCTAGAGTCCTATAAGTAAATGAAGCACATTTTGTTGTTTCATTTAATTTTCAAGCCATTTATTACCATATAGTGTACTGAAGAAGCTTACTCATGAAATATATTCTGCATTATAGTGTTTCACACAATATATTTTTGGTCTTTTTTGTGTGCCATGTTTCATGCTGAGCCATGGGGCTCGTGGTCTAAAATAAGTAGGAAGATAGATAAGTATAATACAGTATGAAAATTACTATTATATATGTATTTCCAGGAATTTATGAGAAAACTTTTGAGGAATTGCTAAAGTAGAACATTAGAAGGGAGCATTTTAGGGTGAGTTAGAAGAAAATACCAAAAGTTTGGAGTTGAGGGCATTGCAGTTCAGAAAATTGTTAGTAATTTAGAAAGCCTAGGTAAAGAGAGAGTTAAGAGTTATGACACTGGAGAGAGAGATGAGATTACAAATGAGTGGCTTTGCATGTCAGGGTAAGGATCGGAAGTTTTATGCTGAAAATAAGGGGCCATGGAAGGGTTTTAAACAAGATGTGATCAGATTTGCATTTTATGAGAATCACTGTAGCTGCTGTGCAGAGAATAGATAAGAACAGAGGAGAACTTTAGACAGGAATAAATAAGACCATAATAATAACCAAGAACAAACTGGTAAGAACATGTTTGACCAAGTAGTTAAAGCTGGTCTTGAGAAAAGTGGATGGACTTAAGAGTTATCAAGGCAGTCAATAAGATTTAGTGGACAATTGGATATAAGTGGAGTGGAAGTGGTAATGGAGAAAAATATGTTAAGGAGGTCTTCCAGATTGCTGGCTTTGGTAACTGAGGGGGCTTTTGAAAGGAGAAAAAAGAAAATTGTCAAGAGGTCAGATTGTGAGGTGTTTTGGGGAGGGTGAAGGTGAGGAGGGGTGAGAGGAGGTGAAAAGATAATGTGTTCATTTTGGGACATATAAGGTAGAGCTATCTGTGTATGTATGGATGGTCTAAACACTGGTAAAATGTCTGTGGTAGTAATATTTGGAAGTTATTTGCCATAATAATATTTGGGTTTCTGAAAACTATGGGTACTCTGAAGTTAACGGCTCAGGTTTTAGAGAGAGACCCAAGCCAGAGTTTGTAAAATGGATTTACTTCTAACTGTTTAATTATCAAAAACTCAGCTTTCCCATCTATTATTATCTGTCATGTATGACATTCTCAAGAACAGATTTTAAAATGTATAAAACAAGCATGATGCTTAACATATAAAAGGAACATAATAATTATACATTATCATTATCTTTTAAAAATGCTCAAAGCAAATGTTACTAATGGTTAATTTTATAGTTGAAAATGTTTAAAATGTTAGTTATGATTAATTTTATATGTCAACTTGACTGAGCTAAAGGGTGCCCAGATAGCCAGTAAATATTATTTTGGGGTATATCTGTGACAGTGTTTCTGAAAGAAATTAGCATTTAAATCAATAGACTGAGAAAAGAAGATTACCCTCACCAATGTGGGCAGGTATCATCCAAATCATTTGACAGACTAAATAGAACAAAAAGGTAAGAAAAGGTTAATTCACTCTCTCTGTTGAGCTGAAACATCCTTCTTTTCCTGCCCTAAGACATCTGTGCTTCTGGCTCGTTGGCCTTTGAAGTCAGAGCAGGACTTACACACTTGGTCCCGCTTGTTTTTCAGGTCGTTGAATTGGGACAGCATTACACTCCCAACTTTCCAGGTTCTCCAGCTTACACATGGCAGATTATGAGATTTCTCAGCCTTCATTACCATGTGAAATGATTCCTATAATAAATCTCCTTACATATCCTATTGGTTCTGTTCCTCAGAAGAATGCTAACCAATACTAATATATTATTTCATAAAGGATTTTTAAATAATTGAAATAAGTACCTCCCAATTCAATTGTTTTATAATTTAATTATTTGACATATTTAAATATAAATATATACTTAACATTATGATTCATCAAGATTTTTAAAAATAGATTACCCTGCTTTCTGATTCAGTATGTATAACAATTACTCTTAAAATTCAATATAGAAATTTAAAAATTAATTATATCTCAGCAAATGAAACCCTTTCTCTTTATAAAAAGTTAGTATTTTGTACTATCATAAAGTAGTATGATTTTCATCATTTATATATATTCCAAAGGTTAAGGTGATTGAGAAAATATGTGGAGATATCTCAGGTTTCAATTGTCAAATTGTAACTTTTGTAGATAATTTCTCTTTTAACAAAAGACAGAGATGATAGTTCAAAACATGCAGCTGGATTTAATAAGTTCACTCTCTAAAATATAGCAGGGTACAACCTCCTCCCATTTTACTTGTGAGCTCATCCTTAAGAATTCCCTTCAGTCATTCTTCCTTTCAAAGATCATTGGAAGGAAACTGGAAAGTCTGGTGACTTTTTTAAATCAATTTTTCTGCTGCAATTTGAAAAGTCTGGACGCAACACTCTTCAACTGCAGAATATAAACTTTTAGAACTTCTTGTTCTGGAATCCAACAGAAAAAAGTTGGCTTTTGCTTGGCCTTAATCCACTAGCTTTAATAAGTTGTTTTTATGGAGTTATTTTAAAAAACAATGGATGTGAGATATATATGTAAATACCAGTTTTCAAACTGGAGTCATAAAATAAATACACTTTTAAAAAATGAGATAAAATAGAATTACATGGAATATAGCAGAGTGAAATAGAAAATATCAACTTGACTTAATATTGTAAAGGTAAATACTGTTTTGTGATGCCTTTTATTCATATATTATATGATACACATAGTTGCGCACGTGTGTAAGTTTGTAGATTGAATCAAAATATATGTGAATTGTAGTCAGAAGTTGGAAGGCCATAGCATTGTGGAATTGTACACAATGGAATATGCAAATTGGAAAAGGTAAAATAATACTTCCCTGAAAAATCATTTTCCCTATGAACTTACACCCAACTTGTTTTCTTTTTTTTTTTTTTATACTTTAAGTTCTAGGATACATGTGCATAACGTGCAGGTTTGTTACATATGTATACTTATACCATGTTGGTGTGCTGCACCCATCAACTCGTCAGCACCCATCAATTCATCATTTATATCATGTATAACTCCCCAGTGCAATCCCTCCCTCCTCCCCCCTCCCCATGATAGGCCCCAGTGTGTGATGTTCCCCTTCCCGAGTCCAAGTGATCTCATTGTTCAGTTCCCACCTATGAGTGAGAACATGCGGTGTTTGGTTTTCTGTTCTTGTGGTAGTTTGCTAAGAATGATGGTTTCCAGCTGCATCCATGTCCCTACAAAGGATGCAAATTCATCCATTTTTATGGCTGGATGGTATTCCATGGTGTATATGTGCCACATTTTCTTAATCCAGTCTGTCACAGATGGACATTTGGGTTGATTCCAAGCCTTTGCTATTGTGAATAGTGCCGCAATAAACATATATGTGCATGTGTCTTTGTAGTAGAATAATTTATAATCTTTTGGGTATATACTCAGTAGTGGGATGGCTGGGTCATATGGTACATCTAGTTCTAGATCCTTGAGGAATCGCCATACTGTTTTCCATAATGGTTGAACTAGTTTACAATCCCACCAACAGTGTAAAAGTGTTCCTATTTCTCCACATCCTCTCCAACACCTGTTGTTTCCTGACTTCTTAATGATTGCCAATCTAACTGGTGTGAGATGGTATCTCATTGTGGTTTTGATTTGCATTTCTCTGATGGCCAGTGATGATGAGCATTTTCTCATGTGTCTGTTGGCTATATGAATGTCTTCTTTTGAGAAATGTCTGTTGATATCCTTTCCCCACTTTTTGATGTGGTTGTTTGTTTTTTTCTTGTATATTTGTTTGAGTTTTTTGTAGATTCTGGATATTAGCCCTTTATCAGATGAGTAGGTTGCAAAAATTTTCTCCCATTCTATAGGTTGCCTGTTCATTCTGGTGGTAGTTTCTTTTGCTGTGCAGAAGCTCTTTAGTTTAATGAGATCCCATTTGTCAATTTTGGCTTTTGCTGCCATTGCTTTTGGTGTTTTAGACATGAAGTCCTTGCCCATGCCTATGTCCTGAATGGTACTACCTAGGCTTTCTTCTAGGGTTTTTATGGTATTAGGTCTAACATTTAAGTCTCTAATCCATCTTGAATTGATCTTCATATAAGGGGTAAGGAAAGGATCCAGTTTCAGCTTTCTACTTATGGCTAGCCAATTTTCCCAGCACCATTTATTGAATAGGGAATCCTTTCCCCATTTCTTGTTTCTCTCAGGTTTGTCAAAGATCAGATGGCTGTAGATGTGTGGTATTATTTCTGAGGACTCTGTTCTGTTCCGTTGGTCTATATCTCTGTTGTGGTACCAGTACCATGCTGTTTTGGTTACTGTAGCCTTGTAGTATAGTTTGAAGTGAGGTAGCGTGACGCCTTCAGCTATGTCCTTTTGACTTAGGATTGTCTTGGCAATGCGGGCTCTTTTTTGGTTCCATATGAACTTTAAAGCAGTTTTTTTCCAATTCTGTGAAGAAAGTCATTGGTAGCTTGATGGGGTGGCATTGAATCTATAAATAACCTTGGGCAGTATGGCCATTTTCACGATATTGATTCTTCCTATCCATGAGCATGGTATGTTCTTCCATTTGCTTGTGTCCTCTTTTATTTCACTGAGTAGTGGTTTGTAGTTCTCCTTGAAGAGGTCCTTGATATCCCTTGTAAGTTGGATTCCTAGGTATTTTATTCTCTTTGAAGCAATTGTGAATGGAAGCTCATTCCTGATTTGGCTCTCTGTTTGTCTGTTCCTGGTGTATAAGAATGCTTGTGATTTTTGCACATTAATTTTGTATCCTGAGACTTTGCTGAAGTTGCTTATCAGCTTAAGGAGATTTTGGGCTGAGACGATGGGGTTTTCTAAATATACAATCATGTCATCTGCAAACAGGGACAATTTGACTTCTTCTTTTCCTAACTGGATACCCTTGATTTCTTTCTCTTGCCTGATTGCCCTAGCCAGAACTTCCAACACTATGTTGAATAGGAGTGGTGAGAGAGGGCATCCCTGTCTTGTGCCAGTTTTCAAAGGGAATTTTTCCAGTTTTTGCCCATTCAGTATGATATTCGCTGTGGGTTTGTCATAAATAGCTCTTATTATTTTGAGGTACGTTCCATCAATACCGAATTTATTGAGCGTTTTGAGCATGAAGGGCTGTTGTATTTTGTCAAAAGCCTTTTCTGCATCTATTGAGATAATCATGTGGTTCTTGTCTTTGGTTCTGTTTATATGCTGGATTACATTTATTGATTTGCGAATGTTAAACCAGCCTTGCATCCCATGGATGAAGCCCACTTGATCATGGTGGATAAGCTTTTTGATGTGCTGCTGAATCTGCTTTGCCAGTATTTTATTGAGAATTTTTGCATCGATGTTCATCAGGGATATTGGTCTAAAATTCTCTTTTTTTGTTGTGTCTCTGCCAGGCTTTGGTATCAGGATGATGTTGGCCTCATAAAATGAGTTAGGGAGGATTCCCTCTTTTTCTATTGATTGGAATAGTTTCAGAAGGAATGGTATCAGCTCCTCCTTGTACCTCTGGTAGAATTCAGCTGTGAATCCATCTGGTCCTGGACTTTTTTTGGTGGGTAAGCTATTAATTTTTGCCTCAATTTCAGAGCCTACTATTGGTCTATTCAGGGATTCAACTTCTTCCTGGTTTAGTCTTGGGAGAGTGTAAGTGTCCAGGAAATTATCCATTTCTTCTAGATTTTTTAGTTGATTTGCGTAGAGGCGTTTATAGTATTCTCTGATGGTTGTTTGTATTTCTCTGGGGTCGCTGGTGATATCCCCTTTATCATTTTTTATTGCATCTATTTGATTCCTCTCTTTTCTTCTTTATTAGTCTTGCTCGTGGTCTGTCAATTTTGTTGATCTTTTCAAAAAACCAACTCCTGGATTCATTGATTTTTTGGAGGGTTTTTTGTGTCTCTATCTCCTTCAGTTCTGCTCTGATCTTAGTTATTTCTTGCCTTCTGCTAGCTTTTGAATGTGTTTGCTCTTGCCTCTCTACTTCCTTTAATTGTGATGTTAGAGTGTCCATTTTAGATCTTTCCAGCTTTCTCTTGTGGGCATTTAGTGCTATAAATTTCCCTCTACACACTGCTTTAAATGTGTCCCAGAGATTCTGGTATGTTGTATCTTTGTTCTCATTGGTTTCAAAGAACATCTTTATTTCTGCCTTCATTTTGTTATGTACCCAGTAGTCATTCAGGAGCAGGTTGTTCAGTTTCCATGTAGTTGAGCGGTTTTGATTGAGTTTCTTAGTACTGAGTTCTAGTTTGATTGCACTGTGGTCTGAGAGACAGTTTGTTATAATTTCTGTTCTTTGACATTTGCTGAGGAGTGCTTTACTTCCAATTTTGTGGTCAATTTTGGAATAAGTGCGATGTGATGGAGAAGAATGTATATTCTGTTGATTTGTGGTGGAGAGTTCTATAGATGTTTATTAGGTCCGCTTGGTGCAGAGATGAGTTCAATTCCTGGATATCTGTGTTAACTTTCTGTCTCATTGATCTGTCTAATGTTGACAGTGGAGTGTTGAAGTCTCCCATTATTATTGTATGGGAGTCTAAGTCTCTTTGTAAGTCTCTAAGGACTTGCTTTATGAATCTGGGTGCTCCTGTATTGGGTATATTTAGATTTAGGATAGTTAGCTCTTCGTGTTGAATTGATCCCTTTACCATTATGTAATGGCCTTCTTTGTCTCTTTTGATCTTTGATGGTTTAAAGTCTGCTTTATCAGAGACTAGGATTGCAACCCCTGCTTTTTTTTGTTCTCCATTTGCTTGGTAGATCTTCCTCCATCCCTTTATTTTGAGCTTATGTATGTCTCTGCATGTGAGATGGGTCTCTTCTCGCTTCATTTCATTCATTTGATCCTCAATCACTGATACTCTTTCTTCCAGTTGATCGAGTTGGTTACTGAAGCTTGTGCATTTGTCACGTATTTCTCGGGTCATGGTTTTCATCTCTGTCATTTCGTTTATGACCTTCTCTGCATTAATTAGTCTAGCTGTCAATTCTTCCACTCTTTTTTCAAGATTTTTAGTTTCTTTGCGCTGGGTACGTAATTCCTCCTTTAGCTCTGAGAAGTTTGATGGACTGAAGCCTTCTTCTTTCATCTCGTCAAAGTCATTCTCTGACCTGCTTTGATCTGTTGCTGGCGATGGGCTGTGCTCCTTTGCAGGGGGAGATGCGCTCTTATTTTTTGAATTTCCAGCTTTTCTGCCCTGCCTTTTCCCCATCTTTGTGGTTTTATCTGTCTCTGGTCTTTGATGATGGTGACGTACTGATGGGATTTTGGTATAGGTGTCCTTCCTGTTTGATAGTTTTCCTTCTGACAGTCAGGACCCTCAGCTATAGGTCTGTTGGAGATTGCTTGAGGTCCACTCCAGACCCTGTTTGCCTGGGTATCAGCAGCAGAGTTTGCAGAAGATAGAATATTGCTGAACAGCGAGTGTACCTGTGTGATTCTTGCTTTGGAAGCTTCCTCTCAGGGGTGTACTCCACCCTGTGAGGTGTGGGGTGTCAGACTGCCCCTAGTGGAGGATGTCTCCCCGTTAGGCTACTCAGGGGTCAGGGACCCACCTGAGCAGGCAGTCAGTCTGTTCTCAGATCTCAACCTCCGCGTTGGGAGATCCACGGCTCTCCCCAAACTGTCAGACAGAGTCGTTCACGTCTGCACAGGCCCCCGCTGCTTCCCCTGTTGGTCTTCAGCTGTGGGCTGTCCCCAGAGGTGGAGTCTACAGAGACAGGCAGGCTTCCTTGAGCTGCTGTGAGCTCCACCCAGTCCGAGCTTCCCAGCGGCTTTGTTTACCTACTTAAGCCTCAGCAATGGCGGGCGCCCCTCTCCCAGCCTCGCTGCTTCCTTGCGGATAGATCGCTGCAGACGGCTGTGTTAGCAATGAGGGAGGCTCCATGGGCGTGGGACCCTCCCGGCCAGGTATGGGATATATTCTCCTGGTGTGCCTGTTGGGTGGGAGTTACCTGATTTTCCAGGTGTTGTGTGTCTCAGTTCCCCTGGCTAGGAAAAGGGATTCCCTTCCCCCTTGCGCTTCCAGGTGAGGCGATGCCTCGCCCTGCCTCAGCTCTCGCTGGTCAGGCTGCAGCAGCTGACCAGCACCGATTGTCCGGCACTCCCTAGTGAGATGACCCCAGTACCTCAGTTGAAAATGCAGAAATCACCGGTGTTCTGGGTCGCTCGCGCTGGGAGTTGGAGACTGGAGCTGTTCGTATTCGGCCATCTTGCTCCACCCCCCCCAACTTGTTTTCAAAATGTCTCTCACAATTCATTTTTAAATGGAAACATCTATTATACACTACATATTAATGACGGTTATGAAGATGATAATAACTCACTTTTATTTTATATTATACCCTTCAAGGGATTTCAGCTCTGTTATTTAATTTTATTACATTTACCTCTCAGCAATACTGCAAAACCAACTGGAGAGCTAGCTGTAAGTTCTACTTACATTGAGGCACAGAGGGGCCAAGTGATTTGCCTCAAGTAACTCAAGAGCTACATGCATAAACATGGTCATTTAAGTTTCAATAATGCTTTTTTTCCTCAGGATTGTGTTGTTGCATGCCATACAGATGCGATTAATTTGCCATTTTTATCTCTTGTGTGGGTCTTTGTCATTTGTTTTGCACTTAAAACACTATCTACAAAAAAGTTCAAAATATTTGGGAAAAGGCAAGAAGAAGTAAAATAAAGATGAGTTGGTGATTTAGGGATTTTTAAAATTCCCAACTGTTTTCACCTAAGACTGAGGCTTTAACTGCATCAACCTAGCAGCCAATCTGCTATCTAGATATCTCTTCTATTCCCAAAATTATCATAGGACCTGGAATGTAATAGGCTACTCAATAAGTATTGTTGAGTTGAAGTAAAAATTGCAACTGGGCCGGGCGCGGTGGCTCAAGCCTGTAATCGCAGCACTTTGGGAGGCCGAGACGGGTGGATCACGAGGTCAGGAGATCGAGACCATCCTGGCTAACATGGTGAAATCCCGTCTCTACTAAAAAATACAAAAAAATTACCCGGGTGAGGTGGCGGACGCCTGTAGTCCCAGCTACTCAGGAGGCTGAGGCAGGAGAATGGCGTGAACCCGGGAGGCGGAGCTTGCAGTGAGCTGAGATCTGGCCACAGCACTCCAGCCTGGGCGGCAGAGCGAGACTCCGTCTCAAAAAAAAAATAAAAAATAAAAAAAAATAAAAAAAAAAATAAAAAAAAATTGCAACTGTCATATCATATTAATAGGGGAATTCATGGCTATATGAGTTCAATTAGAAATTAAAGGTGAGGTGGAGGGGAGAGAGGACATAGGGTAGCTTTAGAGCAAGCTTCCAATACAGCCCATACAGTGAGCCAGGGAGCCTCCCTGCTTTTTCTAGTGCCTGGAAAATTCATAGAAGGTAGAAATTATTTGACCTAGCTATTCCTCTAAAATTCCCAGAATATGATACCTTTTGATGGAAGATTTGAAAACTACTGATCTGATTGCTTCAATTGATTTATAGATAGATTATATTTGTTCAGTTATATTTGTCTAGAAAATTATCCATTTTAGCAAACTAGTCTCTAAAGTTTTCCATAGAAATAACTTATGATTTGTTCAGTCTGTGTGTCTGTAATTTTCCCTTTTTCATTTCTGTGATGGTTAATACTGTGTGTCAACATGATTAGATTGAAGGATGCAAAGTATTGATCCTGGGTGTGTCTGTGTGGGTGTTGCCAAAGGAGATTAACATTTGAGTCAGTGCGCTGGGAAAGGCACACCCTTTCTGGGTAGGCACAAGCTAATCAGCTGCCAGCATGGCTAGAATATAAGCAGAAAGAGAAAAGTGAAAAGAGAGAGGCTACTTAGCCTTCCAGCCTACATTGTTCTCCCGATCTGGATGCTTCCTGCCCTCAAACATTGGACTCCAAGTTTTTCAGTTTTGGAACTTGGACTGGTTATTCTTGCTCCTCAGCCTGCAGATGGCCCATTGTGGGACATTGTGATCTGTGAGTTAATACTTAATAAACTCCCCTTTATATATTGCATATATATTCCATTAGTTCTGTCCCTCCAAAGAACCCTAATGAATACAATTCCTAACAATGCTGATTTAGGAGGTTATTTTTAGTTTGTTGCTCTTAATATAGTAAATATATTCTACTAATATATTTAAGGAACTATCTTTTGGTTGATTTTCTTTATTCTTATATTTGGGTACTTTTTATTTCACTAATATATCCATATAATTTTCTTTATTCAGCTTTGTTTTATTTATTAGATGTTTCCTTAGTTTTTTAGTTTAAGAAGAGCCATTAATTTTTTTTTTTCTTAACATATGTTTTTGGAGACTACAGATTACTCTGTAAGCCCTCTTTTATTTGTATCCCATACGTTTTGATATTATTGTTCCCTTGTAAATATCCATTTTGATTCACTGTTGAGGAATGAGCTATTTACAATTGTGTTTTCTGCTACATTGTTACATCAGATTTCTTTTGTTGATTAGCATCTTCCCTCTATATCTTTCTCTACCCCTACTTCACACAATCTTTTATTATGTTTTAAGTATGTCTCCTCTAATCATCATATAGCTGGATTTTAAAATTTTTTATCTTGAAATATTTTAATATTTTAACAGAAAATTTAGAACTATACTCACAGAATTTTTTTCTGAGTGATTAGAGAGTAAATTGGAGAGATTATGCCCTATCATCCCAGAATATTTATGTGTAATTCCTAGAATATTTACCTACATAAGCAGAATACTGCCATTAAAATTGGGAAATTGGCATAGACAGATGGTTGTGATATAATCCACAGACACCATTAAAATTTCAGTAGTTTTTTCAGTAATATTTTGTATAGCAAAATTATCCAGTCCCCAGCTCTATTTTATATTAACCTCTGCTTTTCTCCTTCAGTCTGAAATAGTTTCTCAGACTCTTCTTGACATTCATGACCTTGACACTTTCCAAAATAACACTATTTTATAGAATGTTCTTAAGCTTTTATTTGTCTGATATTCCTTCTTTATTAAATTCAGGTTATATATATTTACTGCAGGAATATCACAGAAGTGATGTTTTGTTCTCATAGTTCTACCAGATGGTACTCAATTTCAATTCAGCCTACTACTAGTTGTGTTAACTTTTATCACTTGATAAAGGTTATGTCTTCTAAATTTCTTCACTGGAAAGTTATTCTTCCTTTTGCAATTAACAAATATTTGAGACTAAGTAAACACTCCATTCCTTATCAAATTTTCTGTCACTAGTTTTCCCATCCATTGATATCTTTATGACTGAACTATTACTAAGATGGTTGCCAAATAATAATTCTTCATTCCGTCATTCCATCTATATTTATTAACTGGCTTTCTGTTGTAACAAAAAGCTTTCTTTTGTCACCATTTACTTATGCATTTGTTTATTTATATCTGTATGAAGAAGTAACTATTTAATCACCAGGTTATAATCTATTACTGCCATTATTTTGATGTGCAAATGATTCCAATGTTTGTCTAATGTGGGCCTGTTCAAGCCAATTTTATCTACATCATTTTCTGAACACTTCCTCACTTTCTGGAACAATAACATTTTCCATGCTCATCTTGTACTTTGCCTGCTCAAGCATTGGAACCAGCCATTTCTCCAAGAAGCCCTAGTTCCTTAGGACTGAGCAATGAAGATCAGTGTGCACATTGGTATTGTGATTACTCAGGCCTCTCGATGGACATATCCAGGACGTATATGTAAATATACATTTACATCTATGTGTATATTTTACTCAACTACCTATGTATAAATTTTTAAAAAGTGAGTTAATACCAGTGTCTCTGATTTCAGTGCAATATCATAGGATTAATTCCAGTTTTATTTCTTCCCATATTTGTAACCCCCTTTTACTACAGTGAGAAATATGATTCCCATTGCATTTGCCTGCTTGGGCTGCCATAACAAAATATCGTATCCTGGGTTGCATAAACAACAGAAATTTATTTTCTCACAATTCTAGATGCTGGAAAAATCTAAGATCAAGCTGCCAGCCTGTTCGATTCCGGATGAGATCGTTCTTCCTTTCTTGCAGAGAGAGAGAACGCTGTAGCATCTCTTCTTATAACTATAATAATCCCATCATGAGGGCCTTGATCTCAATACTCCATCTAATCCTAGTTTCCTCCCAAAGGCCCTGTCTCCAAATATAATCGCATTGGAGGTTAGGACTCAATACATGAATTTGAGGGAGATGCAAACAATTAGTCCATGACACCCATTATCCTTGACATGATTTTTCACCAGATCAAGTTTCCTTGTGTGAAGACAAATTCCAATTACTGCTGCTGCAAACACACCTCCCCCTACATAGACACTCAACACTCTTTTTAACTTGCTCAGTCCCTGACGACCATGTCAGACCACCACCACTGCTCCCACTATGCAGTCACCAACCTGATCCAGCAGGTTTCACCAGTCCATGCCAAGCTGCTACTGTTGCCATCATCTCTGCCACCTGATGCAGGTAGTCATCAGGTGGCAAGCTCTGAGGCCCGACACCAGGTCATCTGCCCTTCTCCTCTTTGCAGATGTCCTACTTATTCTGTTTGGGGTCTAATACTAACCATTTTCGCTCATAAGCACACACGCATACACATACATAAACACTGCATATGCCTCTCTTTTTTGAACTTAGCTGGTGGTTTCTTTATTTTTAGACACCAGTATTAATTGACAGTCTGGTGGCTTTAGGATTTAATTATTAAGAAAGAAGGAAAGTCTTAAAAAAATCCAATCTAAACACTTTTAACTGATGAAATTCAGTACTTTTATATTGATTGAAATGATTTATATTCCTGAACTTTCTGCCACTTTTGTTTCGCTCTCTTATCATGCTTTTTGTTTGTTTTTTACTTATTTTCTTCCTTCTGTTGAATTGACTTTCCCTTATTCATTTTTATATTCTCTACTAATTTGGAAATTACAACGACCAATTTTTAAATTGTTTCTCTTACAATCGTATCACGCATACTGACTTATAATGGTCAAAGCTAGTCAATATTGCTATTCTCCTTTTAATAAAGATTCAGAGATCTGCCTTCATTCACTTCTTCCCATGTGACACATTACTGCTATCCACAATTTTGGGAACTTTCTTTTTATACCATCAAATTGGCCATTTTTATTATTATTCATTGTTTTGTTCAATTAATGTGTGTTGAGATTTACTTGACTCTTTACCAGTTTCTTGGATGTTACATAGTTTCGTAGCAAGTTTAGAATTGCTATTAGGGATTTATTTATATTCATTCTGGTTTGGACTTGTATTTCCTTAATCTGATAAATTATATCTGATTATAGTCATTGTATTTTCACACACTGCTTCTCACCAAAGCCTTTTTTCTTTTCTTCAGACACTTTTATTGGTTGAATGTTGGATAATTTAGCTCTATTCTTAATATATTTCAACCATATTTTTGAACTTTTTATTTCATTGTGCTGCATCTTTTGGAATTTCGTCAACTTACTAGTTCTTTTTTAACTGTGTCTAGTTTTTTCAACTACGGTAATTTCATTTTTATAGTGTCTTATTCTTTGTTTATAGTTTTAATTAATTCTTTTATATGTTTAATCTTTTAAACATACTTATTTTATCATACTTATATCAAATATAATACAATTATATGATTGTATGTTATATCAAAATAATACAAAATTATTTATCAAAGTAATACAAAAATTACAAAATATCAAAATAATACAAAAATGCAAAATATTATCAAAATAATACAAAATTAGTGTGTATTATATCAAAATAATACACAATCACATTACTGACAACCTTTGAGAGAAAGTGTGATACTGATATGCACAGCAGACTATAGAAATATGGAAAAGTGGATCTTTACTGAATCTTCAGGAGACAACGAATTCTTACATGAGGTCCTTAGACTGAGCTGCAGTTAAAGGGCAACTGTGGAAAGATTTCCAGACAGGTACGCTGAACAAGCAACGTGAGAGAAATCATAATGTGAACTTCTAAAAACAGCTTCCAGTTGTCGGCTTATACATTTAGGGGCACAAAATAATCATATACAAGTCCATAAAGGATAAGGTAGGTGACATGCTCTTGAGGGCTCTATATGCTCTCTTACACACTTGGACTTAAGTCTTCCAAATCAGTGGTTTTTAAACTCTCCAGTGGAGACTTCTTCTTTCCACCTGGGAATTGAACATGTCCTCCTCTGCTTCTACAAAGGCAGATCAGGTTAATTTATTTCCTTTTCTTATTTTAAACATTTGGCTCCTATATTTGGAAAAAGAATAGTTATTACTGCCAAGATAAGAAGAAAAAAAAAAGTGGAGAAGAATGTTCTAGATGATAGGAAGTCAGCCTGTGACCCTCTCCTGCCTAATGGAAAGCAACATGGAAGAGGAATATAGTACAGAAATTCAGAAACAACTACTTTTCAATTCCAACCTGTAACATATAAAGCTAAACTGAGACAATATTTAAGCCCTAGTTCACAAAGGTCAACTCAAAGAAATATTCATCCTACCACTATTCAAATCTCTGGGTGGATCAAATAGTCTGAGAGTGAGTGTCTTTTTAATAAGAAACAAATTAGCTTATTGTGTGACTATCCTACCAAAGCTGGCTAGGCTCAGAGTACTTGCAATTAAATCTAGAAAGAGACTCGTGAATGAAGCAAAGAAATTCAGCAATGTGAGAATTTTATCTAGAAAAGAATTTTGAGTGTGGCTATTGACACATGGAGCTAACTAGAAGCAAATAGGCAACTAAGTTTTTGAGAGTTGTACTGCCAAAAAGAACCGTCATCCTGAGAGAATGCAACTATTAGAAACAAAGCACTCATTGTCTCCCAGTAGTCTACAGGCAATAGCTAAGCTGAGAAAGAAATCCAGCCCATAAGGAGGGCATGTTTTCTAATGCCCACTTTAGATATGGCCAAAGAGGGTAAGAGAAAGAAACTTTCAGAGGGATCACCGAAGAACCACAGAGAACAATGTAATAGGAAACTCCCTTCAAGAGGCAGAATCTGCGCCTAATTATGAAACGTTTTCCATCGTCAAGGTAGGGAGCTCCCACCCAACAAGTATCCAATAGGATTTCACAAATGCTACCTGTGTATGTCTACCTGCTGTATGTCTCCTGTTTGTTTGTTTGTTTGTTTGTTTGTTTCTGAATAGTAGAGTCAGTTTATTATGGTTATGCTATCTCTAGACACCATTGTACACACTGGGAGTTTCAAAGAAGCACATAAGTGATCATTTTAGTGTTAAGATATCCGGAGAAACAGGAGCTGCATCCTAGTCAGGCACCACTCAGAGATCCTGGGCATTGAGCTAGGTGCAGTTATTAGATAGGATTTTTAAATTAGCTTCTTTGAGAAGGGAGGGTTTTGTGTGTGTAGGAAGGAGACTTTTCCCAATATGGAGAGCTAGAGGAAAGACTATGGTAGACATCAGTTAAGCCCACCAAATATTTCTAGTCTTTCAGAGGGTCACATTCTAAACTTGCACTTCCTCTTCCCACTTAAAGTTAGAGCAGCCATATGACTGTGGCTTAATAAATAAGCAAAAGTGGCATGTTATTTCTAAGTAGACATTTTAGGAGTTTGTATGTGATTTGCCACATTCTCTTCCTCTGTCTCAATGCTTGAGAAAGCGTCTGTTGAGGTAGACAATTAACCTGAATCTCAGAATGACTATGATGAACAGTGCCCCTATCTAATCCTCAGTGGACTTGTCACTTAAATAAGAAATAAATGATAACCCTCTATGATCTGGGAGTTGTTTTCGACAGCAATAAATCATAGCATATCCACACTGATGCATTTGCTTTCTTTGCCACATGGTATTATAATTACTTTTTTCTATATCTTTTTCTCCCAGAAGGCAATATGCAACTTAGATACACAGACTGTTATCTTGTTAATCACATTTATTTCATCAATGTAACTGTTAACATATAAACATAGTGCTATCATGCTTCTTACAATGTGCCAGGAACCCATTCCTCACATTAACCCAATTGTAAGATATTATTACTCCTGTTTTATAAAGAGGAAACTGAGTCACCTAGATTATTTAACTTATCCATTGTTACGTGGCTAATAAATAGATAAAAAAAGATTTAAACTCAATCTGGTGCCAAAGTTTATGGATGTTATCGCCATCATGTCTTTCTGCCACATTTCTGTATGCCCAAGAATAAATTCCTACTGAGTAAATGAATAAAATCTTGTGGCTCTTTGGTACCTTCAGTACTTTAATAAATTTTCATCATCTAAGACAACCAATTTCCTTCTGACCTCTTTTGCCTCCCTAACAGTCTGAGTCACATCCTAAAATATTCAAAGAGGTTCTTCATCACAGTTCTGATACTTCTGCACTCTTGTCTTTTTGCTGAACTTTCATAGCCAATTCCACCATGAGGAGAGGACCATATTTTGTGATTTCTCTGCTTCTATTCTAGAACTTTGAATGTTGTACATGTGTGGACCAGCAACTCTCTGGGCCCAGCCACACTGAGCCCTCTGTTAAGGATTATGTGTTCCGAACTGCTCTAAAGTGCCTCTTGTAGTAGATAGACCCTGAAGGGACCCCCACCCCTGCCTCCACCACCCAGTGAGTCACACCTGTGTGTAATCCCCTCACCTCTAGTGTAGACACAACCAGTGACTTGCTTCCAACCAATGAAATATGGCAAAAGTGAAAGGATGTCACTCCCTTGAGTAGGTTTTATTTATGGCAAAGTTGATGGATGTCACTTCTTTTTTTTTTTTTTTTTTGAGGTGGAGTTTCACTCTGTTGCCCAGGCTGGAATGTAGTGCCACTATCTCGGCTCACAGCAACCTCTGCCTCCCAAGTTGAAGCAATTCTCTTTCCTTAGCCTCCTGAGTAGTTGGAATTACAGGCGTGCTTCACCACACCTGGCTAATTTTTTGAAATTTTAGTAGAGACGGGGTCTTCCCAGGTTGGCCAGCCTTGTCTTGAACCCCTGACCTCAGGTGATCCGCCTGTCTCAGACTCCCAAAGTATTGGGGTTACAGGCATAAGCCACTGCACTCGGCAGATGTCACTTGTATAATTATGTTGCATTGTATAAAACTCTGTCTTCGCAGGCAAAAGATTAAGAGATTCTCTTGGGTCCTTTGAGAGACACTGTCTTGTGAACTGTCTGTGGAAAAGGTCACATGACCACAGAACTGCAGGCAACCCCTATGCTCTCAGGACCTTACAAATGTAATAAAGCTACTTTAAAAGCTACCAGCTACCTTTTTTAATAGCTGATAAGCAACAAGGCCTTCAGTCACACAACCATGAAGAAAGGAATTCTGCCAACAACCTGAATGAATTTGGAAGTGGGTTCTTCCCTAGTGAAACCTCCAGTTGAAAATGTAGCCCGGTGACATCTTTATAATAGCCTTGCGAGCCCCTGAGCAGAGGACCCACTTAAGCCGTGTCTGGACTCCTGACTCATGCTAACTGTACGTCAATAAACAGTGGTTGCTTTAAAACACTAAGTTTGTGGTAATTGTTACTCAGCAATAGAACACTAATAAACCTCCCTAACACATTTACCACAGAATTTATTTCAAAGCCATTGCCATGTCTTCAGCTGTGGGTTATATCTATCTAATTTTGCTCCCTGTATGACCTTGCCTCCCACTTTATGGTAAGTTGTCTATTCTTTGAATTTTTTCAAATTCTGTTCTCTCCACGAACATTTATTAATATTATTTTCTCTTCACTTGTATTTGTTTCCATCTTCCTGTCATAGAGAACAAAGTGTCTCTCCATTAGCAACTTTTATACTTACACCCTTATTCTTTTCTTCAGTACTCCTTTAGGAGGTTTTGTTCTAGCAAATCTTTCCTCTACTTGCAATACAATTTCTCTCCCGCCCCTGACACGGTCTAAAAATACTGGTATGCCAAAAATCTTAAGCTCATTTCTACTATCCTTTCAAGTTATTATCATATTTCCCTCTTTATTTTTATTTTTACCATTCAATTTTTTTTCCAAATAAACTGTACTTGTGATGTTTAGTTTCCACTCTTAAACCATTGTTAATTTCTTGAAATCTGACTTCAGCCGTCATCACTCTTCTGACACTGCCCTTTCAAAGGTCGTTAAAGTACAGTCAGACTTCCAACTCTAATGCTGTTCTGTGTTGTTTTGCTTCCATTTCCATCTTTCTCAGCCTCTTTGTGACACCTTGGACTATTGACCAACAATTCCTTCTGGACACTAGCCATTCTAGTTCCTCTTCTATTCATGTGATCACTCCTTGTATTTCTCTTTATCTGATTCTAAAATCCTGTGTTAGATGTTCCTTGTTTGTGCTCTCACAGCTCCGTGCGTGTTTTTATCACCTTTAAAAAAATCTCTACTGCAATTATCCGTTTACTTATCTGTGTCCTCAGTAAACATTGTTCTGCTGAGGCAAGTCAGGGGATCCCATTTTTTTCTTATCTATAGCATTTGTCATCATACAGTTCAGTGTAGCTACTCAATAAATATTTGTGGGATGGAAAAATTTTCCCAAGCATGATCATTTGGTCAGACAGGTCCTAAGAGATTGCTTGCAATGTACACACAGAAAGGAGATAATAACTGTTGAGAAAACACAGTATATAACTGAGAATGGAACAAATAATGAGCTCTTTACCATACAATATAGTACAATATATCAATTGCAAAATCTATGTAAATATCAATATGTTAAATATAATGGGATTTCTGTCTCACCGTACAAGAAGTAATTCAAGAGAGATTTTGGACCCAAGCAAAAAAGCTAAAACTATAACAATCAAAAACCAACATACATTTAGAAAGAGACATAGGAGGATCTCTGTGTAACTTGGAGGTTAATCTACAAGTTTCTTAGACAAGTCACAAAAAGGGACAACCACTAAAAAAATCAATAAATTTAATTTTATCATATTTTAAAATCACTATTCTTCAAAATATTATTGAAAGTGTTTGTAAAACATGTCTGACAAAAGAGTGTTCTCTAGTTTAAATAAATAACTATTACAACTCAATAACGAATAAACAGCTCTGAATAAGATCAAAGAAGGGCCAACAAATCTATGGAAAAAAAATCATTGGTGATCAGCAAAATACAAATAAAAATCAAAATACCACTACACATTCAAAGGAAACAAATTACTGATGTACCAGATGTGAATTAATTAAAATATATTATACTGATGGAAAGAAAAAATCTATATACAAAAAAAATATTCTGTATGCTTCCATTTACATGAAATTTTAGAATTGCAAAACTATAATGACAGAAAGAATGTTTTTGTGTAAGAGGGCAGGAGTGAAGATTGACTGGAAAGTGATGAAGGAATTTTCTGGTTGCTACAAATGTTTTGTGTCTAGAAACAGGTTTGGATTCATAGGTAGTGTATATATGCATTTGTTAAAACCTAGCAAATGTATACTTATGATTGTTTAATCTTGTGTTTAAATTGCACATCAAAAGAAAAAATAAATAAGCATCAAAATCTAGTTAAGTAGTCTAAAATATTTAGAGGGAGGTATATATTGACATCTGCAATTTACTTTGAAATGCATCTAAAACAAAATGGATTAAGAGTTGCAGAGAAAGATGGAGAGATGGATAAATATGTGTTAAGAAATTACAGTCAAATGTTAGGGGCAGACTCTACATAGTGAGTATACATAGTGAGCATATGTGCTCAATGTAAAATTCTTCTAATTTTGCTATTGGAGAAAAATGCAATGGGGTACTAACGTCCTGTGTTGGGGTAAACTCCTTTTCACTCTACATCCTTAAAAATTTTTTGAAATTTTTAACATAGTCAAATGTCTGTATAAAAAAAATTAAAGATAAGGCATTTCCATATTTATGTAACCAATTTATCCATGAAATTAAATTAATAGTACTAAAAATTTTATTTGAAAAATAATAGTTGACTAATAATGTGTCCAAGTAAGATGAAATTATTCCAAGTTGAACTTAAACTTATTCATTATATGATGATGAAGGCTATAGAAGAAGAGGTAAAAAGTAGGAGAAAAGTAGCATTTGCAGGGACTCAGCTATTTGGTTTTTTCTTTTAAACTGTTTTACCTTTTACTAAATTTGTTGAGCACTACTGAACTCATTACTACTTAACTTTTTCTAAAGTTTCACTTAAAACTAGAGAACAAGTATATCTGTCAGAGAGCCAGTAATTTATTTCTCGGCATTCCTCCCTTTTCCATCTGTCTCCACTCCTGCCAGTTCCTTACCCGCCTATTTAGTTTTGTCCAGTTTTCTTTGTGTGAAGACTAAATTCCTATTTCCTTCTTTCTGATCTCCATTTAGTCTTGATTACAAACCTTACTGAATTATGGTCAATATTAGTTAGCTGTTTTCTCCACCCACTCACCTTCATAAGACCAGTCACACCTTCTACTTTTAGAAAGCATTTTTTATGCTGGCCCACTTTTCACAGTAGCTTTCATATGGATTAAAAAATATATATTATCCTATATACTCCCTATATTCCCAGAGTATGCAAATGTTCAGAGAGGAAACTCTGGAATTCCTAAAAATTGTTGGTAGTTGAGGGTTTAGTTAAGAGTTCCAGAGAAGGATGGAGAAATGGATAAACATGTGATTAAGAAAGATACACAAAACCCTCTAGAACAATAGCCAATAAAAGTTCTCAGATAAGTTAAAGCTTTTTTGTTCTCATCTTGCATAAAAAGATCAGTGCTTGGTCAAATTAGACAATATTAAGCTTTAATTCCTTTCTGATTTGAAAGTCAGCTGTAATTGGGAATAAGATTATTTAACATCTTTAATACTCAGGAAACAGAACTATATAAACAGAAGGATACCGACTCTTCCCATCTTTTCAAGTTAAGGACCATTCCTGAAACCCCTTTTCTTACACCTACTTAAAGAATTTCTGCAAACAGTAAAGGAACCTAAACTAAAACAATATGAAATCTTGGCCGGGCGCAGTGGCTCAAGCCTGTAATCCCAGAACTTTGGGAGGCCGAGACGGGCGGATCACGAGGTCAGGAGATCGAGACCATCCTGGCTAACCCGGTGAAACCCCGTCTCTACTAAAAAAAAATACAAAAAACTAGCAGGGCGAGATGGCGGGCACCTGTAGTCCCAGCTACTCGGGAGGCAGAGGCAGGAGAATGGCCTAAACCCGGGAGGCGGAGCTTGCAGTGAGCTGACATCCGGCCACTGCACTCCAGCCTGGGCGACAGAGCGAGACTCCGTCTCAAAAAAAAAAAAAAAAAAAAAAAAAAAAAAAAAGAAATCTTTTCTGACTTTAGCTATGATAAGAAAACATGGTAAATGATAAATGTTAGATCTAAACAGAGCCTGAATAACCATCTATTGTAGCATTTCCTAAATATCTTTGTGCAGATCTCATTCAATAGGATTTTGTGTGGTCTGGTTCCCTGATTAAGTAAGATGGAAGGTGCTAGATTCAATCACGTTCAAATCTAGAGTAACTGGAGTCGATGTTAGTGATCTCTGGGAGAATATTTTATTTTTTTCTGTTGCATTTTATTAACATTTGCAAAGACACAATGTGATAAACCTAAATAGTGTGACTAAAAAATAGCAAAACTGGGACCACAATATAGGTTTCCTGATTCTAAGCCCAGGGCTATTTATACTACATCTCAATGCATCCTATTAATTTAATACTATGGAATTAAAGATAGTAAACATGTAATATGCATATTTCTACAAAGGTTTGTGGACTATGTCCTTCTAGCAATCTGACATTTTTTTCTTTCTATAAGAGAAAAGAAATCAAATATTTATTTCCTAGAGTATTCCAGAGTTTACTTGCCAAAATGTAGGCATTGTCAGAAAAAAAAATAGTACAAAGATTATTATGTTGTCTCACTCACTGTTGTCTCTCTCAATCAAAAACCAAATCAAACAAAAAAAGTCCAAGTAACGCAGCTCAAAAAGTCCCTGCAAGTAGAAAAGATCTTTCTTTTAGCAAAAATAAAGTTTATAGCAGTAAGCCTTCAGAGTAAAGCACCTACTGAAAGGTGACAGTTGATCTACTTTCTCTCATTTCACATTACACACAAAATAATCTTGTTATTTTCTTAAATAAGTGGTTGACAAAAGATCACTCTTCAGCAATATCCTAATAAAGATCTGAACAGGTAAATCCAAACATAATTGCCAGTATCCAGCTGGCAGGAGTTATTCCTAAACAGCCCATAAAGATAAAAGCCAAACCAGTAAGAGTAGAAAAAGGAAATAATATACAAGAGAGTAATTGCTATAAAAAGTTTCTATTTCATATCTTCTAAATGTAAAATGAATATAATTCCTCAAATTATATTATTTCAATGATAAATTTTCATAATCTAGACCATCATCTAAACTCTTTGGCAAATAAATATCAGCAGAAAGATTATTCTCCCAAAGATATCACTAAAATGAATTCTAGTTTATTCTAGTGTTCTTTTCTTATCTCTGAAAGCTACCTTTCAAAATTTGCTCAATGTCCCAAATGCCAAGCATAAAAAATACAATTTCTTTTCCAAAGTGCGTGCCGTCTAGCTAGAAGTGAATAGAACATGAGTAAAATGAAATTAGATTCATTCTGATCTTAAAAATATTCATTTGCAGTTGCCATCATTTGATCAAAAACGGATGCTGTGCCATTACGAACCCAATTGAAAAGATATGAAAAACAATGTAGGTACTTCTGTGATTGTTATTCTCTTTTGAAAAAAATAATGTTCAAGTTCGTGTTGACTCCTGTGATATAGTTCTCCAGCTAACTGACTAAAATTGGATTTTTGCTTAATCAGCCAGGCTAATCAAGACTTCTGTTCTGGTCTTTGAATGACAAAGCAGACTATGGCTTCAATCAAATTGCCGGTTGACTCGTCCATGGGCCTAAATCATACCCAGTAATGTAATCAAACCAGTTTGGCTAAATTACACACCATATATCAGTAAATGGCTTTTCTGGGTCACTAGCCTACACACAATCTGGCATTAAATTATAGCAGATAAAAAGAAATGTTTTAATGTTTCCAAGAAACTCACATGCATTACTTAAGGTCTTAACTAATAAGAAACTATTAGAAGAAATAAAGACAGACATGAAAGCATAACAACATTGTGTCCATCCCAAATGTCATTAGCTGCAATCTTTAATCAGGCACTCATTCCAGTTACTGGGCGGTATCACCAACCTCCCAGAGGGCAGTCAGCCGCAGACCAAGAATGAGAAAATGAATTTGAAAAAAAAAAAAAAAAAAATGAACCTGAATGATAACTGAGCCCAGATGGGGAAAAGAAAGTTTCACTGTGGAACTAGTCTTATTTAAAGGCCACTAGTAAATTAAAGCCACAGAAAAACTTGCCCAAACAGGGAAAATACTATGTTACACCCCAAATAGTAAAAAGACAAATGAACGTACTCAATTGGACCCACCAGCCAAGACGTTTCCCAATTTTTATTATGGAACATAAGGTTCATGAGTTGGAGTTACAGGCTGAATACTGCACTGTGGCAGTGTAGAAAAGAAGCAGCTGGTTCTTATTATTTGTGTGTATTTTTCTTATGGGTAAAAACGTGGGCGAGGTGCCATGGTGCACTGCTGGGCAGACCTCCCAAAATGGCAAGGGCAGAGCACTGGCTTTCCTGTCACCATCAGAGATGTGGTCAACACAAGAATATTTTTCCAAAGAAACTCCAGCAAGAAAAGGACCTGTCACATGGCCATTGGCATGTAGCTCTGAGGAAGAAGACATAGATGAGGGACAACTTTTTAAAACGGCATTTAAACATCTGATTAAATTACACTAAGAAAAACTAGATGTTTGTAAATATTAAACATTATTGTCTTTAGAAACCTATATTAGTTGCTTAAGATTTTAAATGACATGATGTCCAGCTAACAGTAGAGACACTACCAGGATCATGAGTTAGTAGAAGGGTAGCAGAGGAGATAAACTCTCAAATCTCTTTCTCCTCTCCCTTGGATCTCCTCCAACTATCTCCCATTGCACACACCCATTTGGAAGTGGAAGTCAAAGCAGCCCCAAGGATGCCATGGCAGGCGTCAGAGCAGAAAAGGGCAGAGAATGGATTTGGAACGGCAACTGAGGACTGGCCTGCACACTCTCATAGTTTATTCTCAACACAGCTGTGACAGTGAGTCTTGTTAAACCTAGGCCAGAGGTGTCAACTTCTCTTCTACTCAAGACCTCCAGTGGCTTCCCATCTCATTAAGAGGATGACTAGAATCTTCACAAAGATCTACAAGGCCCTGCATGGCATGCACCCCACCTTCTTCTCTAAACTTCTCCCCCTCGACCACCTTCCCTCTAGCCACTATGCTTCTATTCCTCAAGCATTCCAGGCTCACTGCTTGCCCGTGCTGTTCTCTGGGAGCACTCTTCCTGCAGATCCAGAAAAACTCATGTCCTTGCCTCTAGTAGGTCTTCACTCAAATGTCCCTTTTCAGTATGAGATACCATGACTGCCCTATTTCATATTTTAATCCCACCCCATCCCAGAATACCAATTCTTTTTTCTTTTTCTTTTTTTTTTTTTTGATAGCACTTATCACCATCAGTCCAGCTGGTTTTACTTTTTCGTTGTCTGTTTTTCCCAACTAGAATATAAGCCCCCAAGTATATGCTGTCTATTTTGTTCTCAAATGTAATCCCAGAACACCTAGAATGATGTCAGGCACATAGTAGGCACTTATTCATTGAATAAATAAATGAATTAAAGAATACATTAATGAAAATGTTAAGATATTTAATCTTAACATGCATTTTGGTTGTTAAGTATTACTCATTTATAGACAATAATCAACATCTCCCATAACACAACTTAAAAATAAGTTTTTTAAAGTTTGATTAGATACTTATTGTATTTAATGCAGGTGGAGGGACAAAAACCATTCCCACCACCCTTTCTTCACATTATTAAGCAACATTAAAACTGAACAAATTGCTTTGTACAAGGGAAAATGACCTCTCTTTGATTTTAGGAACAAAACAATCTTTCTCTCTTTTTAATGTGAAGTTGTAGGGTCACAATGAATGACCTAATTACTAAATCCCACAAACACTCCTCAGTACTTATCCGTCTTGACTCCCTGGGTTATTTGACACTCCTGAGCACCTCTTTCTTCAAAAAATTAATAGAGATTTAATTTATTATGGCTTAACAAAGAGGTGGGAGACTGGTTCTTCAGTAAAATTAAATTTATGCTGTTAATATATTTCTTATGATTGAAGTAATAAAACTTGCAATTTAAAAATAATATGTAAAGCGTTATTGGTTGACTATATAGGGATTCGTGCTTGTAAAAAATATCAGGAAAATAAAGAAGATAATTCAAATCCCACCACTTGAGACAGGCAGTTCAAAAACTGGATGTATATTTTGCATACATACAAACAAAAATTTTAAATAGAAATAGGATTCTACTACAATATTTTTACACTCATTTTTTACTTTAAAATGTTATATTTATTCTTATTACATTGTATGCACACACCTATACATCATATTATAATTACTATAGAATATCTCATTGTTGGAATGCACCAAATTTGTTGTACCCATGCATCATTGTTATGCATTTAGATTGTTTCCATTTTTCTAGTTTAATACGTCTGGATTAATCTCCTTGAAGATATATTTTTATGCAATTAGCCCATTATATATTCAAAAATAATCCTTAGAAGTAGAATTGCTGGGTTTTAACATCTGTAAAAACTCCTTCCTTCCTTCCTTCCTTCCTTCCTTCTCTCTCTCTCTCTTTCTTTCTTTCTTTCTTTCTTTCTTCTTTCTTTCTTCTTTCATCTTTCATTTCTTTCTTTTTTTCTTTTTTTTTTTCTTTCTCTTTTTATTTTACTTTAAGTTCTGGGATACATGTGCAGAATGTACAGGTTTGTTATGTAGGTATATGTGTGCCATGGTTGTTTGCTGCACTCCTCAACCCATCGTCTAGGTTTTAAGCTCAGTATGCATTAGATATTTGTTCTAATATTCTCCCTCCCCTTTCCCCCACCTTGACGGTCCCTGGTATGGGTTGTTCCCCTCCCTGTCTCCATTGTTCCCCTCCCTGTGTCCATGTGTTCTCATTATTCAACTCCCACTTACAAGTGACAACATGTGGTGTTTGGTTTTCTGTTCCTGTGTTAGTTTGCTGAGAATGATGATTTCCAGCTTCATCCATGCCCCTGTAAAGGACATGAAGTCATTCTTTTTTATGGCTGCATAGTATTCCATGGTATATATGTGCCACATTTTCTGTATCCAGTTTATCATTGATGGGCATTGGGGTTGGTTCCAAGTCTTTGCTATTGTAAATAGTGCTGCAATAAACATATGTGTGCATATGTCTTTATAGCATAATGATTTATAATCCTTTGGGTATATACCCAGTAATGAGATTGCTGGGTCAAATAGCATTTCTGGTTCTATATCCCTGAGGAATCACCACACTGTCTTCCACAATGGTTGAACTAATTTACACTTCCACCGACAGTGCAAAAACATTCCTATTTCTCTACAGCCTCACCAGCATCTGTTGTTTACTGAGTTTTTAATAATCGTCATTCTAACTGGCATGAGATGGTATCTCATTGTGGTTTTGATTTGTATTTCTCTAATGACCAGTGAGATGAGCTTTTTTTTTTTCATGTTTGCTGGCCACATAAATGTCTTCTTTTGAGAAGTGTCTGTTCATATGCTTCACCCACATTTTGATGGGGTTGTTTGGTTTTTTCTTGTAAATTTGTTTAAGTTCCTTGTGATTCTGGATATTAGACCTTTGTCAGATGGGTAGATTTCAAAAATTTTCTATCATTCTGTAGGTGGCCTCTTCACTCTGATGGTAGTGTCTTTTGCTGCGCAGAAGCTCTTCAGTTTAATTAGATTGCATTTGTCTATTTTAGCATTTGTTGCAATTGCTTTTGGTCTTTTGGTTTTGAAGTCTATGCCCATGCCTATGTCCTGAATCGTACTGCCTAGGTTTTTATTCATGTATTAAAATTGCTTTGTTTCTTGGATGTTGTTTTGACTAAATCTCCAGAATAACAGTGGAGTAAACAGATGTGCTTGGCTTACTCCTAACACTAGAAAAAAATCATTCTTGATGTCTGCTATTTTTAACCAACTATTTCAAAAGAACTGCTAGTAAATATACTGAATATACAACTACTGGATTGAATATTTTTCTCAAACACAAACTGAAAACTATTCATCTCTCCAATGAATGTAGCATACTATTTGGGCTTGCTTCCTGCAACTTTTTAAATTGAGCTAATAATTAGGATTTAGGAGTTTTCACATTTAAAATCAAACTAAATTTCTATCTTTTGATTAAAAAAAGATCAGGCATTGTTAGGTCTGTATTCATTGCATACCAAAATGGCTGGGAATGACTATCTCCTTGCCCCTTTAGATAGGATATGTGCATTCTAATCGACCATGGTCCCCACAACTCACATATTGTATGCATATGTGCTTGAACTAAAATTATACCACTCACATACATTTCCTGCCTGATCCATATAGGCATTGGATTTTTGGTCTTTAATCCAAAATAATAATTTTTAAAACTCCATAAAATTATTTCACAGGCCCCATAATAACACATCACAGCTTCCAACTCCTGGGTTCAAGCAAACATTCTGTATCAGCCTCCTGAGTAGCCAGGACTATAGTAGCTTGCCACTGTGCCTCATGTCCATAGAATTCTATTATGTAAACGGATAGTAATTTTGTTAACCAGTTACTTATTTTTGAATATTGAGGTTTTTTTCCAGTCTTTCAATTTTAAACATATTCTTATGAATAATGGATTATTTACTTAGGAGAAAAATCTTAGTTGTAGAATTATTGGTATGCCTATTTTGAAAGTTGTAAGTAAGCATTGCCAGATAGCCTGTAGAAATGTTGTTGGTTTTACGCTGGTACCAGTAGAGCCTGTATTCTATCTGCTTCCAAAAGTTAAGTATTATTATTTTTAAAAATTTGTCAGAAATAGGTTTTTAGTTTTCTATCAATTTATTTTAGTAATTTCTTTGGTTATATTTATCACTAGTAAAGTGCATCACTCAGTATCTTTTTGTTGCAGGTAACAGGGAACCACTCCAGGTTGCTGAAGCCAAAAAGGAGACAGATGTGTCTCCCAGAACCAAGGGCATAAGCACAGCAGAGCCTCAGGAAAGACTGGAGCCAAACCACGGCCTGGAAAGTTCACGGTAACTCTGAAAGTGTTCTTCACAGCCTATCAATTCTCAGTGTCTGTGTGAATCTGCTCATTCTTTCTCTCTCAGTCCCTCTCCCTCTGGTAGGTAGATTCCTCACTGTCCAATCTGCATGGTGGTAGATGGTCTTTTACATTTCCTGAGTTTTGATTATGGGACCATACATATAGTAAGACTAAATCTTAATTTGTGGATGGAGGACTGTGGTTGGTTTGACTTAAGACAGATGCCCATTCATCACTGGCCCACTTGACTCTATATTGTTTAAACATTGCTGCAAGGGCATAATGGAGGGAACTTTTAGAGGAGTTCGATGAAAGGTATGAAGACAACAAAAATAGTTATCACCATAGGAGACTGAATATGTTTCTGTGTACTCATTGGTCATTTGAATGTCTACATATTAGAATTACCAATGTATATTCTTCGCCCGTTTTAATAATGGCATGTTCATCAATTTCATACCAATTTGAAAGTGCTATTTATTTATTAAAATTATTATCCCCTTCCCACCTATATTTCAATTTACCTACTGGTTGTCACGTAATTTTTTATTTTGTTTATAGTCCCTTTTCAGCCCCAAGATTTCAAAGTCATGTAAATGTATCAACTCTGAAGATTCCATTAGTTCTCCTCAGGTTCTATAACCACTTGCTGAGAGTCCATGGACAAGTTTAATTCCTCAATACTTTGGTTTCTACCTTTTGGAAAATGAATCTAATCCCCTGCTACTCTACAGGTTTCCTGTAAGGATTAAAGAAGTTTTTACATGCAAAATACTTGACACAATGCTTGAAATAAAAAAAAAAAAAAAACTGCTGAGCGAGCCGTTGTCATTTTTTTTGTTCTTATGCTTAAAAGTATCATCTAACCTCAATATTTTTTAAATAATTTATTTTAATTGACTTTTTATCATTGCATTGCTTTATATTTTATATTCAACTGTTACATTTATGTCCAATTATTTTAGTGTATGATATGAGACAGAGATTTCACCTCATTTTATATAATTTTCTGAATGCCCAACATTATTTATAGATTAATTATTCTTGTTCCACTAGTTTGAAATACAACCATTTTAACATTATAAATGAGTCTGTCTTGGGGGGCATTTTATTATATTCTTTTTTTTTGACAAATATTAATGCTTTAAAACAGTATATAGAAGCATTTCCCTAAGTATTATTTGTTATCTCACACAAATTTCTCTCATTTGTCTTTGAATTCTTTCTTGACTACATTTACCAATTTACTTTTCTACATGAGCGTCACTTTATTAAATTATTTTTCTCCTACCCCCACATATGCCTAAGAGATTTTGTTACACAAATTCTGTTCTGAAGATTTTTTGTCTTTGTGATTACTTTTTCATCTAAAAACAGATTTTTGTTGAAATTTCCTCTTTCTCTGTACCTACAACTGCAATTTCCTCTGGGGATAAAGAGTCTCTCCTTCATTTCCACCCTACAAATCTCATTTGAGTGCTTCTCATTTATAATCTCTAACCCAGTCCCATATAAAGATGGGGATTCTGGGATTTGTGGTTCCTGACTTCTCCTATGCAATATGCAAAGTAGACCTCAGTACCTATTGGAGATAGCTGTCAAGTTGTTATGAGGTAGTTCAGCACATGAGGCATCCTTCTGTGGTTCTCAGCGTGGGAGAATACCTCAAGCATTTCCTGGAATGTGAACGTTGTTCACTGTTGGTTTCATATAAAAATCTTTATCACGCTAAAGAAGCCTCATTCTAGTCTTCCAAGTTTACTAAAAAGGTTTTACCAGGAATAAATGCTGGATTACACCAAATGTCTCCCTTTTCTAAACTCTCCTTCTTTGATTACATTCTCTCCTATTTCCTTCCTACTTTTTAATCCATTCATTCTTACTACCTTTTGCTTACTTTTTATTCTCCATTTTCCTTTTCAATACTGGTATTAACAAGGAGTCCATCCTTGACTTTTTACTTTATTTACTCACTATTGTTATAGTTTTATCTCCAACTCAGACTTACTGAACTCCAAGTGTATATTTCCAGCTGTTCATTGAATTTCTCTATATGACTGAACATGGGTAAGTCAAACTCTTTCATAAAATGAAGGCCTTGTTTTCCCTACAAACCAATTACCCTGCTGACACCAATTCATCACTTTTTTGTAATTCAATTAAGGGCAAAATTCCATACTCAATGGCTGGAAACATCAGCATAATCTTCAACCTTCTCTTATCCAGTGAGTCGTAATTTTGTTTTGGAAATATAGCCTGAATATGCCTTCCATAATGTGTTTACCTTTGAAATCTTATCATCTCTACCTAAGATGGTAGTGCAGCAGTCTTCTAAAAGGTCTGTTTCCATATCTTCTCTGCACATCAATCTCTTCTCCCAACATTTGCCTCATAACATAATTATCCTTCATACATGTGAAATGGATACTGTCTTCTCCTCATTCAAAAAAATGTTTATCAGTACACAAAAAAAGTTAGATAGAATGATTAAAACCTAATATTTAATAGCACAGCTGGATGACTACAGTGAACAGTAATTTATTATACATTTTAAAATACAGAGAGCCAAATCATGAATGAACTCCCATTCACAATAGCTTCAAAGACAATAAAATACCTAGGAATCCAACTTACTAGGGATGTAAAGGACCTCTTCAAGGAGAACTACAAAGCACTTCTCAGTGAAATAAAAGAGGACACAAACAAATGGAAGAACATACCATGCTCATGGATAGGAAGAATCAACATTGTGAAAATGGCCATACTGCCAAAGGTAATTTATAGATTCAATGCCATCCTCATTAAGCTATCAATGACTTTCTTTACAGAATTGGAAAAAACTGCTTTAAAGTTCATATGGAAACAAAAAAGACTCCACATTGCCAAGACAATCCTAAGCCAAAAGAACAAAGCTAGAGGCATCACGCTACCTGATTTCAAACTATACTACAAGGCTACAGTAACCAAAACAGCATGGTACTGGTACCAAAACAGAGATATAGACCAATGGAACAGAGCAGAGCCCTCAGAAATAATATCACACATCTACAGCCATCTGATCTTTGACAAACCTGAGAAAAACAAGAAATGGGTAAAGGATTCCCTATTTAATAAATGATGCTGGGAAAATTGGCTAGTCATAAGTAAAAAGCTGAAACTGGATCCTTTCATTACTCCTTATATGAAAATTAATTCAAGATGGATTAGAGACTTAAATGTTAGACCTAAAACCATAAAAAGCCTAGAAGAAAACCTAGGGAATACCATTGAGGACATAGGCATGGGCAAGGACTTCATGTCTAAAACATCAAAAGCAGTGGCAACGAAAGCCAAAATTGAGAAATGGAATCTAACTAAACTAAAGAGCTTCTGCAGAGCAAAAGAAACTACCATCTGAGTGAACAGGCAACCTACAGAATGGGAGAAAAGTTTTGCTATCTATTCATCTAACAAAGGGCTAATATCCAGAACCTACAAAGAACTCAAACAAATTTACAAGAAAAAAACCAACAACCCCATCAAAAAGTGGGCAAAGGATATGAACAGATGCTTCTCAAAAGAAGACATTCATACAGCCAACAGACACATGAAAAAATGCTCATCATCACTGATCATCAGAGAAATGCAAATCAAAACCACAGTGAGATACCATCTCAAACCAGTTAGAACGGCAATCATAAAAAAAAAAAAAAAACAGGAAACAACAGGTGCTGGAGAGGATGTGGAGAAATAGGAACACTTTTACACTGTTGGTGGGACCGTAAACTAGTTCAACCATTGTGGAAAACAGTGTGGCAATTCCTCAAGGATCTAGAACTAGAAATACCATTTGATCCAGCCATCCCATTACTGGGAGTATACCCAAAGAATTATAAATCATGCTGCTATGAAGACACATGCACACGTATGTTTATTGCAGCACTATTCACAATAGCAAAGACTTGGAATCAACCCAAATGTCCATCAGTGACAGACTGGATTAAGAAAATGTGGCACCATGGAATACTATGCAGCCATAAGAAAGGATGTCCCCCCTTTATAGGGACATGGATGCAGCTGGAAACCATCATTCTCAGCAAACTATCACAAGAACAGAAAACCAAACACCGCATGTTCTTACTCATAGGTGGGAATTGAACAATGAGATCACTTGGACACAGGAAGGGGAACATCACACACTGGGGCCTATTGTGGGGAGGTGGGTGGGGGACGGATAGCATTAGGAGATATATCTAATGTAAATGACGAGTTAATGGGTGCAGCACACCAACATGAAACATGTATACATATGTAACAAACCTGCACATTGTGCACATGTACCCTAGAACTTAAAGTATAATAATAATAAATAAATAAATTATAAAATAACTAAGAGTATAATTGGAATGTTTGTAACAAAGAAATTACAAATGTTTAAGATGATGGAAGCCCCATTTACCCTGATGTGATTAATATGTATTGTATGCCGATAGCAAAATATCTCATATGTTAGATGAATATATACAGCTACAATGTAACCATCAAACTTAAAAATTAAAAAAAAAAAAAAAAAACCTTTGTTGGCTTGCTCTTAATAACTGGACAAAATTGGAATGCATTGGGTATATACAGAAGGCCCTGAACTTTTTAACTTTTTCTTAATTGGTAGTCGCTGTCCCTGGTTATGTTCCAGAGTCACTACTTCATACTTTCTCATATTCTATTCACATTTCAATAATACATCTCCCTAGTTTTGCCCATATAGAAACCTCTTGTTGCTCATTCAAGATTTTTCAAAAATCAACTCCTCTCTAAAGTCTTTCTGAGTCTTCAGGTATAGTCTTACCAAAATTCCCTTTGCATTAACTGATGAAATTGTAATCACTTGTTTACATAATATTTTTCCATTAGACTTGTGTTCCTTGAGGCTGAGGTCATGTCTAATGCTTCTGTGTGTCTCAGGGACATAGCAATGATTAAGTCCTCAATGAACATTAAATAGCTGAATGCATACATGTCTTGAAGATCTGCAACATATTGCAAACATTAAACTTAGTCAATAAAATGAATGAAAGAAAAATTGATGCAAGATTTAAAATAATCATGATTTTTAGACCAAGGCTACCACCTGTGGCCACACAACATATGTCAGTTTATGAAATGATTTAATTGAAAAATGAAAGGCACTGATGAATTATATAGTCTGTTCTTTTCCTAATCTACCTGAATCTTAGACCGTTTATCAATAATAGCAGATATAACATTCTTATATATCAGAATTACTGTGAAAATAAAATGAGCTGTGTGTAGAAAATCCTTTTAACTTTGGAAAAGCCAGAGAGATGTGAAAGGTGTTTATTACTTCATATTTAATGCAGTAAGTCAATCTTGTGTTTTTAGGAAAATCTTTAAATCAGGGCTTTTATACAAAGAGTTATTGTCCCTGTGGGTAATCCCTCAGCTTATGGCCTAATAAGTAAGACATAATCAGATATTCACATAATATTTTCAAAGTATACATCTTTAGTTTCAGTTTAATCAAACATTTAATGGAAATATAGAATGTCTGCATTATATACCTTTCCAGAGACTATAGCTTCCTGATTCCAAATCTCTCTAAAAATACAAACAAAATAATTTTTAAATATTACCTTGGGATATATAACCAATGTAATAAACCACTAGACACAAAGAAAGTGTAAATAATAAAATCAAACCATGTATTTATTAATTATCTGAAATGGATGTTTCTATGCCTAGGAAGATCAAGAATATCAGATCAAAATTTATTATAATTAATTCATAAGAAAATTTAACAAAGTAACTGGCTATAAGATAAATACCTTGAAAATAATGCAAGTTTATTTATCAACAATGACAATAGATAATAAATGGGAAATTACTCATTTTGTACTTTAAACCAAAGGTATAAAATACTTAGAAATATGCCTAACTACAAATACGTTAGAAAAATGTTCATAAGCCTATAAAACTTGCAAGAGTAGAGAAATATGCAATGTACCTAGGTGGAGCACTGAAAAAAGAGGTGCCATTTTTATAAATAAACTAAATTACAACAATATATTCCAACTAGAATCTCAATGGGATTTTTTGAGGGATAAGAGAGAAGCAAAATATGGCAATAAGAAGTAAACTTGCCTTACCAGGATTTAAAACGTATTATAAAGCTGCATGTAATAAAGTAAAGTGGTACTTCTATAAGAATAGATGGATCTTAGTTCAAAACAGTGGAGAAAATGTCACACAGATAATTGCTTAAATAATATCTTCTCTGTCACTGTACATAAGAGATTTTTAACACCCTCTTTGATATTTTATCATTTTTTTATTTGAATGGCCCATATGAAATTACCAATACTCAATATCAATTATCATTTGACAATAAAAAGGATAATTTTATTTCTCCATTATAGCCCTTATGCTGGATATTACAATTAGTATCTTACATGTCCATCTGAGGCTATGAGTTCTTCAAAATCAGAAAATTTATTTTATTTATTCATAAACCTTTAGCACCTAGCCAGTGCCTAGCCCATAATAAAAGTATAAAAAATTATTTGGTTATATAATTTTACATAAAACAATCCTCAGCAAATTCAATAAGACAGAAATCATATCAACCACATTCTTGAACCACAGCACAATAAAAATAGAAATCAACACACACAAACACTCAAAACCATACAATAACATGGAAATAAAATGACCTGTTCCTAAATGATTTTGGATAAATAGTAAAATAAGGCAGAAATCAAAGAGTTATTTGAAGTTAATGAGAACAAGGATATAACATATCAGAATCTCTGGGACACAGTTAAGACAATGTTAAGAGGAAAATTTATAGTACTAAACATCCAAATCAAAAAGTTAGAAAGATCTCAATTAACAACCTAATATCACACTTAGAAGAATTGAAGAAGCAAGAGTAAATCAACTCTAATGATAGCAGAAGACAAGAAATAAACAAAATCAGAGCTGAACTGAAGAAGATTCAGACACACAAAAAAACTATACAAAAGATCAATGAATCCAGGAGCTGGTTATTTGGAAAAAAATAGTAAGATAAACTGTTAACTAATAAAGAAGAAAAGAGGATCCAAATAAGCACAGAGCAATGACAATGGAGATGTGACCACTGACTCCACAGAAATACAAATAATCATCAGAGTCTACTGTGAACACCTTTATCTACAAAAACTAGAAAATCTAGAAGAAATTGATAAACTTCTGGACACATACACCCTCCCAAGACTGAACCAAAAGAAACTGAATCTATGAATAGACCAATAATGAGCTGTGAAATTGAGGCAGTAATAAATAGCTTACTAACAACAACAACATTTTAAAAAGCTCAGGACCTGATAGGTTCACAGTTGAATTCTACCAGATATGCGAAGAAGAGCTACTACCATTCCTAATGAAACTATTCCAAAAAATTGAAAAGGAGGGAATCCTCCCCAACTCATTCTATGTGGCCAGCATTATCCTGATATCAAAACCTGAGAGAGAGAGACAGCAAACAGTGAAAACTTCTGGCCAATATCCTTGATGAACATCTATGCAAAAATCCTCAACAAAATACTAACAAACTGAATCCAGTAGCACGTCAGAAAGCTAATCCACCATGATCAAGTTGACTTTAATCCCAGGGATGCAAGGTTTGTTCAACGTATGCCAATCAGTAAATGTTATTCATTGCATGAACAGAAGTAAAGAAAAAAACACATGATTATCTCAAAAGATGTAGAAAAGGCTTTCAATAAAATTCAACATCGCTTCATATTAAAAACTCTCAATAAACTAGTGCAAATTAGTTCAACCATTGTGGAAAGCAGTGTGGAAATTTCTCAAAGAACTAAAAACAGAATTTCCATACAACCCAGCAATCCCATTATTGGGTACATACCCAAAGATATATAAATCATTCTACTATAAAGACACATGCACACATGCTCACTGCAGCACTATTTATTTATTTATTTATTTTATTTTTTTTATTTTTTTTTTTATTTATTTATTTTTTTTTTGAGACGGAGTCTTGCTCTGCCACCCAGGCTGGAGTGCAGTGGCCGGCTCTCAGCTCACTGCAAGCTCCGCCTCCCGGGTTCATGCCATTCTCCTGCCTCAGCCTCCCGAGTAGCTGGGACTACAGGCGCCCGCCTCGTCGCCCGGCTAGTTTTTTGTATTTTTTAGTAGAGACGGGGTTTCGCCGTATTAGCCAGGATGGTCTCGATCTCCTGACCTCGTGATCCGCCCGTCTCGGCCTCCCAAAGTGCTGGGATTACAGGCTTGAGCCACCGCGCCCGGCCACTGCAGCACTATTTAAAAGAGCAAAGACATGGAATCAACCTAAATGCTCAACAATAACAGACTGGATCAAGAAAATATGGCATATATACACCATTGAAAGAACATACTTCAAAATAACAAGAGTAATCTATGACAAATTCACAGACAATTTCATACTAATAGACAAAAGTTGAAAGCTTTTGAAAATCTCATCACTCCTATTCAACATAATATTGGACATCCTGGCTAGAGCAATGAGGCAAGAGAACGAAGTAAAGACATCCAAATAGGAAGAAAGGAAATCAAGCTATTACCTTCTGCAGATGACATGATTCCATATCTAGAAAATCATATTGTCTCTGTCCAAAAGCTACTTAAGCTGATTAACAACTTCAGCAAAGTTTCAAGATATAAAATCAGTAGCATTCTTATATACCAACAACATCCCAGCCAAGAGCCAAATCAGGAACGTAACCTTGTTCACAACTGCCACAAAAAGAATAAAATGCCTAAGAATACAGCTAACTATGGAGCACTCAAGTAAATCAGAGAAGACACAAACAAATGGAAAAACATTCCATGCTCATGCATAGGAAGAATCAATATTATGAAAATGCCATACTGCCCAAAGCAATTTACATATTCAATGCCATTCCTATCAAACTACCAATGACATTATTCACAGAACTAGAAAAAATATTTTAAAATTCCCATGGAACCAGAAAAGAGCCCAAATAGCTGAGGCAAGTCTAAGCAAAAAGAACAAACCTAGAGGCATTATTTCACTCAACTTCAAACTATATCACAGGACTACAGTAACCAAAAAAATATGGCATTGGCACAAAAACAGAAACACAAACCAGTGGAACCAAATAGAAAGCCTAGAAATAACACTGCACACCTGCAACCATATGATCTTTGGCGAAGTTGACAAAAAAAAGCACTGAGGAAAGGACTCCCTATTCAATAAATGGTGCTGAGATAACTGACTAGCCATGTGCAGACGACTGAAACCGGGCCACTTCCTTACACCACATACAAACATTAACTCAAGATGAATATATTAGTCTGTTTATACACTGCTATAAAGGACTGCCTGAGACTGAATGATTTACAAAGGGAAGAGGTTTAATTGACTCACAATTCAGCATGGCTGGGCAGGCCTCAGGAAACTTACAATCATGGCAGGAAGTGAAGGGGAAGCAGGGCACTTTCTTCACAAGGTGGCAGGAAGAAGAATTTATGCAGGAGGAACTACCAAACACATATACAATCATCATATCTCATGAAAACTCAATATCACAAGAACAGGATGGGGGAACCACCCCCATGATCCAATTGCCTCCACCTGGTCTTTCTATTGACACATGAGGATTATGGGGATTATAATTCAACATGAGATTTGGGTGGGACAGAAAGCCTAACCATATTATTCTGCCACTGGCCTCTTCCAAATCTCATGCCTGTTTTACATTTCAAAACTAATCATGCCTCTTCAGAAATCTCCCAAAATCTTAATTCATTCCAGCATTAACCCAAAAGTCAAAGTCTAAAGTCTCATCTGAGACAAGGCAAGTCCCTTCTGCTTAGGAGGCTGAAAAAAAAAAGAAGAAAGAATAATGTTAGTTACTTCCAAGATACAGTGTGAGTATAGGCATTGGGTAAATGTGTCCATTCCAAATGAGAGAAATTAACCAAAACAAAGGGTCTGCAGGTCTCATGCAAGTCCAAGATCCAGGTAGGCAGTCATTAAAGCTTAAATTTCCAAAATGATCTTTTTGATTCCAAGTCTCAAATCTAGGTCACACTGATGTGAAAGGTGGGATCCCACAGACTTGAGCAGCTCTGCCTCTGTGGCTTTAGAGAGTACAGCCTCCATTCTGTGTGCTTATATGAGTTGGAGTTGAGTGTCTGTTGCTTTTTCAGGTGTATGGGGCAAGCTGTTAGTAGATCTACTATCCTGGGGTCTGGAGGACAGTGGGCTTCTTCTCACAGCCCCATTGGGAACTCAGTGTTGGGACTTCAATTCCACATTTCTCTTCTGCAGTGCCCTAGCAGACATTCTTTGTGAGGGCCCCACCCTTGCAGCAAACTTCTGCCTGGCCATCCAGGCATTTCCTTGCATCCTCTGAAATCTAGATGGAGGTTTCCAAACATCAATTCTTGACTTTTGTGCACCTGCAGGTCCAACACCATGTGTAAGCCACCAAAGCTTGGGGCTGGCACCTTCTGAAGCAATGGCCTGAGCTGTGTATTGGCCCCTTTTAGCCATGGCTGGGATGCAGGGCACCATGTCTTGAAGGTGCACAGGGCATCAAGGCCTTGGCCCTCACCTATGAAACCATTTTTCCCTCCTATGCCTCTGGGCTTGTGATGGGAGAGACTGTTGTGAAGACCTCTGTCATGTACTAGAGACATTTTTCCCATTGTCTTAGTGATTAACGGTTGACTCCTTGTTATTTATGCAAATTTCTGCAGCTGGCTTGAATTTCTTCTCAGAAAAATGGATTTTTCTTTTCTATCACATTGTCAGGTGGCAAAATTTCCAAACTTTTATACTCTGCTTCCCTTTTAAATAAAGTTCCAATTCCAAACCATCTCTCTGAGAATGCATAAAACTAAATGCTTTTAAGAGCACCCAAGTCACCTCTTGGATGTTTTGCCGCTTAGAAATTTCTTCCACCAGATACCCTAAATTATCTCTCTCAAGTTATGAATTCCAAAGATCTCTAGGGTATGGGCACAATGCTGCCAGTCTCTTTGCTAAGGCATAGCAAGAGTCACCTTCATGTTAGTTTCCAACAAGTTTCTCATCTCCATCTGAGACCACCACAGCCTGGACTTCATTGTCCACATTACTATAAGCATTTTTGTCAAAGCCATTCAAAAAATCTCTAGGAATTTCCAAACATGTCCACATCTCCCTGACTTCTTCTGAGCCATCCAAACTGTTCCAACTTCTGCCTGTTACCCAGTTCCAAAGTCACTTCCATATTTTTGGGTATCTTTATAGCAGCACCCTACTACTTCGGTACCAATTTACTGTAGTAGTCTGTTTTCACACTGCTATAAAGAACTGCCTGAGACTGGGTAATTTATAATGAAAAGAAGTTTAATTGACTCACAGTTTAGCATGACACAGGAGGCCTCAGGAAGTTTACTATCATGGCAGAAGGGGAAGGGGAAGCAAGGTAACTTTTTCACAAGGTGGCAGGAAGAAGAATGAATATAGGGGCAGCTACTACCAAACACTTAGAAAACCATCAGATCTCATGAGAACTCACTACCACAAGAACAGAATGGAGGAAACTGCCTTCATAATTCAATTATCTGCACTTGGTCTGTCCCTTGACACGTGGGAATTATGGGAATTATAAGTCAAGATGAGATTTGGGTGGGGACACAAAGCCTAACCATATTAATGGATTAAAGACTTAAATGTAAAATCTAAAACTAAAAAAAAAAAAAATCCTTGAAGATAACTGGACATAAGAACGGGCAAAGATTTCATGACAAAAGTGCCAAAGGCAATTGAAACCAAAGCAAAAATTGACAAATGCAATCTAATTAAACTAAAGAGCTTCTGCACAGAAAAAGAAACTATCAACAGATTGAATAGACAACCTACAGAATGGGAGAAAATTTTTGCAAACTATGCATCTAGGAAAGGCCTAATATCCAGAATCTCTAAGGAACTTAAACAAATCAACAAGAAAAAAAAAAAAACCATTAAAAAGTGGGTGAAGAACATGAGCAGACACTTCTCAAAAGAAGACATATATGCAGCGAACAAGCATATTAAAAAAATACTCAACATCACTAATCATTAGAGAAATACAAATCAAAACCACAATGAGATACCATCTCACACCAGTAAAAATGATTATTAATAAAAAGTCAATAAATAACAGATGCTGGTGAGGTTGTGGAGAAAAGAGAATGTTTATACACTGCTGGTGGGGGTGCAAATTAGTTCAACCATTGTGGAAAGCAGTGTGGAAATTTCTCAAAGAACTAAAAACAGAATTTCCATACAACCCAGCAACCCTATTATTGGGTACATACCCAAAGAAATATAAATCATTCTGCCATAAAGACACATGCACACATGCTCACTGCAGCACTATTTAAAAGAGCAAAGACATGGAATCAACCTAAATGCTCATCAATAACAGACTGGATCAAGAAAATGTGGCATATATACACCATGAAATATAATGCAGGCAAAAACAAAACAAAACAAAACAAGATTGTGTCCTTTTTAGGAACATGGAAGAACCTGGAGGCCATTTTCCTAAGTGAACTAATGCAGGAACAGAAAACTAAATACTGCATGTTTTCACCAAGTTGGAGCTAAACAATGAGAACACATGAACACAAAGAGGGGAACAAGAGATACGGGCATCCACTTGAGGGTGGAGGGTCAAAGGAAGGAAAGGATCAGAGAATATACCTATCGAGCACTGTGATGAAATAAACTGTACCCCAAATTACCATGAGTTTACCTATATAACAAACCTGCACGTGTACCCCTGAATCTTAAATAAAAGTTAATCCAAAAAAATAATAAAATAGGCTAATAATTTTCCTAAAAAAAAAATGGTCTTGTTTTAGAAGGTGAGTGCACCATCTTTTAATACATGCGATCACCTTTAAGATATCAAGATTGACATTAACTAAGTTCTGTTTTTAGTATCTTTAATATAGTTGTAATATGTAGTTGAAATCAAATGACGGTGAGAAATCGTGAAATCCAACTAGTCAGAATATCAGTAGTAAGAACTAGGCTTTTTGTCTCTAATTAGTTTTTACTATCAATATATCTAAAACTAGGGTTGTCTTCTTGCATTTCATGTGACAAATATTATTATTTAAAAACTTAATATTTATAACTAAAACATAGGTTTACCATTAAACATATTAGGGGTAACTAGCAATATCTATAGTTAATTTGGATGTTTTTAAATGTGGACCATCAACATTACTACGTATTTTATTTGGAAATATATAAACCCCATAAACCTTTCTATTAAAAGAAGAAATTTAAACCTCAAAACTTAATTGTTTTTATGTAATATTAAGGAAAAAAATTGACTTAACAAACACGAAGATAATAAAATCTAATTTTATAGAGCTATGTTTGGCCTTGAATCTTATTATGTCAAATAAAATAAAAAACTAAACATACATTGTAATAAAATCTGCATGATTGTAGAGAAACATTTGGACAAAAATCAATTTTGTATGTTTCCTTAGGTAACACTAACATAATAGCAAAATTGTATCCCTGTGGCCACCACCACTAATTACAATTTTGATAAAATCTGTCTTTTAAATAAAAGAATTCTTGGCTGGGCGCAGTGGCTCACGCCTTTAATCCCAGCACTTTGAGGGGCCATAGCTGGTAGATCGTGAGGTCAGGAGATGGAGACCATCCTGGCTAACACGGTGAAACCCTATCTCTACTAAAAACACAAAAAATTAGCCGAGCATGGTAGCAGGTGCCTGTAGTCCCAGCAACTCAGGAGCCTGAGGCAGGAGAATGGAGTGAACCCGGGAGGTGGAACTTCCAGTGAGCCGAGATTGGGCCATTGCACTCCAGCCTGGGCGACAGAGTGAGACTACGTCAACTGAACAATGAGATCACTTGGACTCGGGAAGGGGAACATCACACACTGGGGCCTATCATGGGGAGGGGGGAGGAGGGAGGGATTGCATTGGGGAGTTATACATGATATAAACGTCATGCACATGTACCCTAGAACTTAAAGTATAATAAAAAAAAAAAAAAAAAAAGAAAGTCAAAAAAAAAAAAAATAAAAAAATAAAAAAAAGAAAAAAAAATTATTTTATGTTAATGGAAGGTCCCTTAACTAAATCCTCATTTTCCTTTGTATATGCAGTCAAAGTAGTTAGCCAGAATGTGTTACAAAAACTTAAGAGAATTAACTTAAGAAAATTTATAATAGTGCTACAAATAAAATTAACTATCATTAACACTTGTTACTTTTGACTTTAATAGTAGGGCCCTAAGAAATGATTTCCTATAGATGTAAAACTGGTGGCAATATTGTTAACATTAAAAATTACATATTGTACTAAATGCATTAGCTTATAGAAGGCATTTCTAAAAAGGAAGTTGAATTTTCAAAACCAAGCTTCAATCATAGACTCCTGCAAATGCATCTGGATATGGGTTTGATACATTGTACAACAAAGTATGTATGACTTTTTATGTTTAATCTTAACTTTTTTTTAAAAAAAGAGAATTTTAAAAGAATTATTTACAGATTACCACAAAAATAAGTGATCTCTATACCTATAATGTGAGCTGCTAATATAGAGAAGACACTGTGCTGTCTAGAGTACTATCTTGCTGGCCATTGCTTCTGTTCCACAAAGTTCTAACATCAATCACATTCTCCAACAAAAAAAGGTTCCCTGGGACATTGGGTGACAGAACTTCACAAGACCTCTAGATATAACCCCAAAGACTTTGATAAGAAAAGGACTGTATCTTCCTAGCTTTTATCATACTGTGCTCAATCCAATGCAGTGAACATGAGGATGATGTCCTTTCATGTGTTTCCTAAGTTCTTCAGGGTGGCAGTGAGTAAAATTAAGTTGTGAAATGTTGCTTGACTTCTTTAGTTTAATTTTTATAAATAAATTATTTTTAGAAGGAAATTTAAAACCTGAGCCAATATTTTGTTTTCATTTTAACTAATTTATTTTTCTTGTATAATGCAGCTATATGATGACTTTTTTGTAGTATAAATGATACATTCTATAAATGCCACATAAACATATGAAAAGCATTTTATTACTGTAAGGTTTTGGAGGACTTGAATGAGGCAGATTCGAAGCTTCAGTCTTACTTTCAAATTGTATGGCTATTAAAAGTTCTTTTCAGGGTACAAAAATTAACCTCATAACTCTAAACTTTTAGGTTTCTTCCTATTTTTACTCTAATATTCTAGATACTCACAGTACCTCTGTCTTCAGGAAAGTGAAAGGAAATTGTTGGAGAGGAAATTCTTAACATTAACAACCCTCAAAATCTAGACCTTGAGCCTAAATATATGAAAGAATGCTGTTGCCAAATTGACACCAGTCACAAAAGACTTTGAAAATTAATTCAAAAAGAGTTTACACATGTTGTCAAATCCCTGAATAATATTGCCTTGATCCAAGTGGGCCATTATGGAGGAGTCAGAAATCTCCTATAAAATGCAAATGATTATGGGTGGAATAAGCTGAATTGATTGGAGTGGACACTTGACATCTGGCATATTTCCCCATGCCTTGAATAAAGACATAGTTCATTTTTTCTGAAAGTCCATTTCTTGCCAAAACTTTCCCTCTGGTAGATTTACTATAGGAGATGAGCAGTCTAAAACTATTTCGCTTGGGAAAATTACATGGTAAAAGTAACTGTGGATGCTCCATATCAACATTTTTAAAGGTCTACGTAAAGTCATATATAAAGGCAATCTGAAGATGAGAGATCAGTTATATTCCTGCTTCTTCATTGTAAAATGATAGCAATGGTTGACATTTTAAATACCTGTACATAAGATCAGATCTCTTTTGAGCATCTGCTAATTGAACCAACTCTTTATCCTTCCCAGACCACAGAAACAAAAGTGACCTTTGTCATCAGCCATAAACTAGGTTTGTTTCTGCCAACAAATATACAAATTTTCATTGTTTTCTATATCACTCTACTGAAAAGTAGAACAAAATAATAAATAATATCTTACTGAAATATATGTCAAGCTCACAATAGCCAAAATGTAGCCTTCACCTATGATCCTTGCATGATTAGCAAAGAGTACTGTGGCCAGTAAGGACAAGGAAAGAGAAAACAGGTCCTAGCTTTGAAATTCAGGTAATGTAGTTTTATGGTTTTTGTTACATTGAAATAGCTATGTAGAAGTAAACATAATCTTCCTGTTTTAAGTGCATATCTGTCATAAATAAATTCAGTGCTCTTTCTTCTGTAAACTACACAATACACCGTATAAGTTCATGGAATGTTAGAATGCAGAATTTAATTATATAATTCACTTAACCAAAGTTTTGCTGTTGCCACAGTACAGTTCATAATTCTCCATTTTCACAAGAGATATAGTAAGAACTTGATACAAAATGCCTCTTGCAAATTTCAGATTAGAGAGAAAAATCAAAAGCATTAGTTCAGTTTGTTCAGGTAAAAAAAAATGGCAGATAAAAAGTCATGAAGACTTTCTTTATCTTTCTCTCTAATCTAAAAGCCTCAAAGATCAGAGGTAGATAAATCCATGAAGATGAAGAAAACCAGTGCAAAAACACTGAAAACTCCAAAAACCAGAATGCCTCTTCTCCTTCAAATGATCACAAATCTTCACCAGCAAGGGCACAAAACTAGACAGAGAAAGAGATCGACAAATTGCCAGAAGTAAGCTTCTGAAGGTGGGTAATAACAAACTCCTCCAAGCTAAAGGAGCATGTTCTAACCCAATGCAAGGAAGCTACGAATCTTGATAAAAGGTTACAGGACCTGATAACTAGAAGAACCAGTTTAGAGAGGAACACAAATGACTTGATGTAGCTGAAAAACACAGCATGAGAACTTCATGAAGTATCAATAGCTGAAGCTATCAAGTGCAAGAAAGGATATCAGAGATTGAAGATCAACTTACTGAAATAAGGTGTGAACAAGATTAGAGAAAAAAAGAATGGAAAGGAATGTACAAAGCCTCCAAGAAATTTGGGACTGTGTGAAAAGACAAAACCCACGATTGATTGGAGTAACTGAAAGAAGAGAGAATGGAATCACGTTGGAAAACACACTTCGGGATATTATCCAGGAGAACTTCCCAAACCTAGCAAGACAGGCCAACATTCAAATTCAGGAAATACAGAAAACACCACTAAGATATTCCTTGAGAAGAGCAACACCAATCTGACACATAATTGTCAGATTCTCCAAGTTTGAAACAAAGGAAAAAATATAAAAGGCAGCTAGAGAGAAAGATCAGGTTACCTACAAAGGGAAGCCCATCAGACTAATAGCAGATCTCTCTGCAGAAACCCTATAAGCCAGAAAGAGTGGGGACCAATATTTAACATTCCTAAACAAAGGAATTTTCAACCCAAAGTTTCATATGCAGCCAAACTAAGTTTCATAAGTGAAGGAGAAATAAAATCCTTTACAGACAACCAAATGCTGAAAGATTTTGTCACTACCAGGGCTGCCTTACAAGAGCTCCTGAAGGTAGTACTAAATATGGAAATGAACAACTGGTACCAACCACTGCAAAAACACACCAAAATATGAAGAACAATGAGACTATGAAGAAACTGCATCAACTAATGTGCAAAATAACCAGCTAGCATCATGACAGGACCAAATTCACACATAACAATATTAATCTTACATGTAGATGGGTTACATGCCCCAATTAAATGACAAAGACTTGCAAATTGAATAAGGAGTCAAGACCCATCAGTGTGCTGTATTCAGGAGAACCATCTCATGTGCAAAGACATACATAGGCTCAAAATAAAGGGATGGAGAAACATTTACTAAGCAAATGGAAAGCAAAACAAACAAACAAACAAACAAAAAACCATGGGTTACAATCCTAGTCTCTGATAAAACAGACCTTAAACTAACAAAGATCAAAAAAGACAAAGAAGGGCATTACATAATGGTAAAGGGATCAATGCAATAAGAAGAGCTAACTATCCTAAATACATATGCATCCAATACAGGAGCACTCAGATACATAAAACACGTTATCAGAGACCTACAAAGATACTTAGATACCCACACAATAATGATGGGAGACTTTAACACCCACTGTCAACATAAGACAGATCAATGAGACAGAAAATTAACAAGGATATTCAGGACTTGAACTCAGCTCTGGACCAAGCATACCTAATAGACATCTACAGAACTCTCCACCCCAAATCAACAGAATGTACATTCTTCAGAGCACCACATACCATGTACTTTAAAATTGACCACATAATTGGAAGTAAAACACTCCTCAGTAAATGCAGAAGAATAACAGTCTCTCAGACTACAGTGAAATAAAATTAAAACTCAGCATTAAGAAACTCACTCAAAACTGCACAACTGCATGGACATTGAACAACTTACTTCTGAATGACTACCGGGTAAATAACAAAATTAAGGCAGAAATGAACAAGTTCTTTGAAAGTGGTGTGAACAAAGAGAGGATGTTCCAGAATCTCTGGGGCACAGCTAAAGCAGTGTTAAGAGGGAATATTATAACACTAAATGTCTGCAATAGAAAGCTGGAGAGATCTAAAACTGACACCCCAACATCAAAATTAAAAGAACTAGAGAAGCAAGAGCAAACAAATTCAAAAGCTAGCAGGAGAATAGAAATAACTAAGATCAGAGCAGAACTGAAAGAGATAGAGACACAAAAAACCCTTCAAAAAATCAGTGAATCCAAGAGCTGGTTTTTTGAAAAGATTAGCAAAATAGATGGACCACTAGCTAGACTAATAAAGAAGAAAAGAGAGAAGAATCAAATAGAAACAATAAAAAAAGATAAAGGGGATATCACCACCAATCCCACAGAAATACAAATTACCATCAGAGAATACTACAAACATCTCTTTGCAGATAAATTAGAAAATCTATAAGAAATGGATAAATTCCTGGATACATACTACCTCCCAAGACTAAATCAGGAAGAAGTTGAATCCCTGAATAGACCAATAACAAGTTCTGAAATTGAGGTGTAATTAACAGGCTAGCAACCAAAATAAAGCCCAATACTAGAGGGATTCACAGCCTAATTCTACCAGAGGTACAAAGAGGAGCTGGTACCATTCCTTCTGAAACTATTCCAAACAATAGAAAATGATGGACTCTTTGGGAGGCCGAGATGGGCGGATCACGAGGTCAGGAGATCGAGACCATCCTGGCTAATACGGTGAAACCCCGTCTCTACTAAAAAAAAAATACAAAAAACTAGCCGGGCGCGTTGGTGGGCGCCTGTAGTCCCAGCTACTTGGGAGGCTGAGGCAGGAGAATGGCAGGAACCCGGGAGGTGGAGCTTGCAGTGAGCTGAGATCCGGAGCTTGCAGTGAGCTGAGATCCGGCCACTGCACTCCAGCCTGGGCGACAGAGCGAGACTCTGTCTCAAAAAAAAAAAAAAGAAAATGATGGACTCCTCTCTAACTCATTTTATGAGGCCAGTATCATCCTGATACCAAAACCTGGCAGAGACACAACAAAAAAAGACAATTCCAGTCCAACAACCCTGATGAACATTGATGAAAAAATCCTCAAAAAAATACTGGCAAACAGAATCCAGCAGCATATCAAACAGCTTATCCACCATGATCAAGCCAGCTTCATCCCTGGGATGCAAGGCTGGTTCAACATATGCAAATCAATAAATGTAATCCATCACATAAACAGAACCAATAACAAAAACCACACTATTATCTCAATAGGTGCAGAAAAGGCCTTTGAGAAAATTCTACATCCCTCATGCTAAAAACACTTGGTGAACTAGGTATTGATGGAACATATCCCCAAATAATAAGAGCTATTTATGACAACCCCATACCAAATATTATACTGAATGAGCAAAAACTGGAAGCATTCCCTTTGAAAACTGGTACAAGACAAGATGTCCACCACTCCCATTCAATATAGTACTGGAAGTCTGGGCCAGGGCAATCAGACATGATAAAGAAATAAAGGGTATTGAACAGGAAGAGAGGAAATCAAACTGTCTCTGTTTGCAGATGACATGATTGTACAGTTAGAAGACCCCATCATCTCAGCCCCAAAACTCCTTAAGCTGATAAGCAACTTCAGCAAAATCTCAGGATACAAAATCAATGTGCAAAAATGAAGCATTCCTATACACCAACAATAGAGAAGCAGAGAGCCAAATCATGAGTGAACTCCCATTCACAATTGCTCCAAAGAGAATAAAATACTGAGGAACACAACTTACAAGGGATGTGAAGAACCTCTTCAAATAGAGCTACAAACCACTCCTCAAGGAAATAAGAGAGGACACAAACAAATGGAAAAACACTCCATGTTCATGGATAGGAAGAATCAATATTGTGAAAATGGCCATACTGTCCAAAGCAATTTATAGATTTAATGCTATCCCCATCAAGCTACCATTGACTTTTTTCACAGAATCAGAAAAAAAACTACTTTAAATTTCATATGGAACAAAAAAACAGCCCATATAGCCAAGACCATCCTAAGCAAAAGGACCAAAGCCGGAGGTATCATGCCACCTGACTTCAAACTATACTACAAGGCTACATTAACCAAAAGAATATAGTACTGATACCAAAACAGATATGTGGACCAATGAAACAGAACAGAGACCTCAGAAATAACACCACACATCTACAACCATCTGATCTTCAAAAACCCTGATAAAAACAAGCAATGGGGAAAGGATTCCCTATTTAATAAATGTTATTGGGAAAACTGGCTAGCCATATGCGGAAAACAGAAACTGGATTCCTTCCTTACACCTTATATGAAAATTAAATCAAAATGGATTAAAAACTTAATAGTAAAACCTAAAACCATAAAAACTATAGAAGAAAACCCGAGGAATACAATTCAGGACATAAGCCTGGGCATAGACTTCATGACTAAAACACCAAAGCAATTGCGACAAAAGCCAAAATTGACAAATGGATCTAATTAAACTAAAGAGTTTCTGCACAGCAAAATAAACTATCATCAGAGTGAACGGGCAACCTGCAGAACGGGAGAAAATTTTTGCAAACTACCCATCCGACAAAGGTCTAATATCCAGATTCTACAAGGAACTTAAATACATTTACAAAAAACAAAAAATAAACAACCCCATCAAAAAGTGGGCAAAGGATATGAACAGACACTTCTCAAAAGAAGACATTTATGTGGCCAATAAACATATGAAGAAAAGCTCATCATCGCTGGTCATTAGAGAAATACAAATCGAAACCACAATGATATACCATCTCACACCATTTAGAATGACACTTATTAAAAAGTCAGCAAACAACAGATGCTGGTGAGGCTGTGGAGAAATAGGAACACTTTTACACTGCTGGTGGGAGTGTAAATTGGTTCAACTATTGTAGAAGACTGTGTGGCAATTCCCCAAGGATTTAGAACCTGAAACACCATTTGACCCAGCAATCCCATTACTGGGCACATACCCAAAGATTATAAATCATTCTACTATCGAGACACATGCACATGTATATTTATTGCAGCAGTATTTACAATAGCAAAGACTTGGAACCAACCCAAATACCCATTAATGATGGATTGAATCATGAAAATGTGGCACATATACACCACAGAATCCTATCCAGCCATGAAAAAGAATGAGTTCGTGTCCTTTGCAGGGACATGGATAAAGCTGGAAGCCGTAATTCTCAGCAAACTAACACAGGAACAGAAACCCAAACATTACATGTTCTCACTTATAAGTGGGAGATGAACAATGAGAACATATGGACACAAGGAGGAGAAAATCACACACTGGGGCCTGCTGGGTGGTGGGGGAGGGAGAGCATTAGGACAGATACCTAATGCATGTGTGGCTTAAAATCTAAATGATGGGTTGATAGGTGTCAGAAACTACCATAACACACATATACCTAGGTATCAAACCTGCACATTCTGCACATGTATCCCAGAACTTAAAGTAAAATTTAAAAAATAAAATCATCTGCAAGCAACACTGACTATGTAGATGTAAAGGTATAGCAATACCAATGCTCTAGCTTTTCCTCTGATACAACTTTCCAGATAGTGCTGCTCCCTGGAATCCTAAGGAGAAATACATGCATGAGAATCTCCTGTTTACCCAAGATAAACATGAAGAGTGAGGAAGAAACAATTTCTCTTGTTTGAATTCTCTGGGATGTGAGTGAAAAGGAAAGCTTGGTAGAATTCCACAAAAACAAATTTAACTCAAAATTAATGCTAATTTTATTCTATTATGAAAGATGTATTTTGAATGAATAGCTACAGTATTAGTCAGTCCTCATACTGCTATAACAACATACTTGAGACTAGGTAATTCATAAAGAAAAGAGGTTTAATCAGCTCACAGTTTTGCAGGCTGTACAGGCTTCTGCTTCTGAGGAGGCCTTAGGAAACTTACAATCATAGCAGGTGAAGGGGAAGCAGGCACAATCTTTACATGGTGGCACAAGAGAGAGTGAATGGTTAAGTGCTACGCACTTTTAAATCTCGTGAGCACTCACTATCACAAGAACAGTAAGGGGAAAATCCATCCCCATGATCCAATCACTTCCTACCAGGTCCTTCACCCAACATTGTGGATTACAATTCAACATGAGATTTGGGTGGGGACACAGAGCCAAACCACATTATTCCACCCCAGTGTCTCCCAAATCTCATGTCTTTCTCATATTTCAAAACACAATGATGCCTTCCCAACAGTCCCCCAAAGTCTTAACTCATTCCAACATTAACTCAAAAGTCCAAGTCCAAAGTTTCATCTGAGACAAGGAAAGTACTATCTGCCTATAAGCCTGTAAGATCTAAAGAAAGCTAGCTACTTTCTAGAAACAATGGGGGTGCAGGCATTGGGTAAATATATCTGTTCCAAATAGGAGAAATTGGTCAAAATGAAAGGGCCACAGGCCTCATGTAATTCTGAAATCCAAGAGAGCAGTCATTAAACCTTAAACTTCCAAAATGATCTTCTTTCACTCCATGTTTCACATCCAGATTACAGTGATGCAAGAGATGAGCTCTCATGGCCTTGGGAAACTCCATCCCTGTGGCTTTGCAGAGTACAGCTTCCTTCCTGGTTGCTTTCAAGGGTTGGTGTTGAATGTCTGCCACTTTTCCAGGCAAACAGTGCAAGCTGTTGGTGGATCTACCATTCTGTGGACTAGAGAACAGTGGCCCTCTTCTAACAGCTCCTCTAGGCAGTGCCCCATTGGACACTCTGTGTGGCAGCTCCAACTCCACATTTCCCCTCTGCAGTGCCTTAGTAGAGGTTCTCCATGAGGATTCCAATGCTATAGCAGACTTCTGCCTGGACATCAAAGCATTTCCATAGATTCTCTAAAATCTAGGCAGAGGCTCCCAAGTCTCAGTTCTTGCCCTCTGCACATTCATGGGTTTACCACCACATGGAAGTCTTAGCAGCTCCTCTGGAGCTTGCATTCTTGCCTTGCATCCTCTGGAGCAGTGGCCTGAGCTGTACCTTGGCCCTTTTAGCCATGGTTGGAGCTGATGCTGGAGCAGTTAGGACACAAGCGCACCATGTTCTGAGGCTGCACAGAGCAACAAGGCCCAGAGCCTGGCCCATAAAACTATGTTTCCCTCCTGGGCTTCTGGGCCTGTGATGGGAGGGCCTGCCGTAAAGGTGTGAAGGTATCTGAAATGCCTTGGAGGCATTTTCCCCATTGTCTTGGCTATTAACATTCAGTTCCTCTTTACCTATGCAAATTTCTGCAGTTGGCTTGAATTACTGCCCTGAAATGGGTTTTTCTTTTCTACCACATGTCCCAGCTGCACATTTTCCAAACTTTTATGCTCTGTTTCCCTTTTAAATATAACTTCCAGTTTCAGGTCATTTCTTTGTTTATGTAAAATAGTGTTGGATTTTAGAAGCAGCCAGGCCACGTCTTGAACAGTTTGCTGCTTAGAAATTTCTTCTACTAGATACCCTAAATCATCTCTCTCAAATTCAGAGTTCCATAGAACTATAGAGCAGGGGCACAAGGCTGCCAGTCTCTTTGCTAAAGCCTAGCAAGAGTTACCTTTATTCTACTTCCCAATGAGTTCCTCATCTCCATTTGAGACTTCATCAGCTTGGCCAATAATAATGCATCATTTAATGTACTATCAGCATTTTGGTCAAAAGCATTCAACAAGTCTCTATGAAGTTCTGAACTTTCCCTCATCTTCCCCTCCTCTTATAAGCCCTCTAAACTGTTTCAACCTCTGGCTGTTACCCAGTTCCAAAGTTGCTTCCACATTTTCAGGTGTATTTATAGCAATGCCCTACTTCTCTGGTACCAATTTTCTATACTAGTCAGTTCTCACGCTGCTATAAAGACATACCTAAGACTGGGTAATTTATAAAAAAAAGAAATTTAATCAGCTCAGGGTTCTGCAGGCTATACAGGCTTCTGCTTCTCGAAAAGTCTCAGAAAACTTACAATTATGGCAGAAGGTGAAGAGGAAACAAGCATAGTCTTCACATGGTGGAGCAAGAGAGAGAGAGAGTAAACAGGGAAGTGATACACACTTTCAAACAACCAGATCTTGTGAGCACTCACTCCATTTTGAAAAGTCTCCATTTTGACACAGATGCTGTGATGCTTCCAATAATGCTCCAAAAATGTTGTCTGAAACTTTTTTCAAATTCTTTCCTTGGAATTATCTATAGAATGTACACAACCTTATGATTTTCTTGTTTTATACCTGCCCTAACTCTCTAGAAGAAAACATATTCTGCTACTATTAAATTAAAAGTACATATATATTAATTGCATCTATCAAAATTATGATTTAATTGCTAAACTGTGGAAGTTTTAATGTGAAAAAAATTTCCAATGATTTTAAACAAAATTTATTTCACTAGTAGCTTTTTGTTTTGCTTAAATGAAAGGAGAGAAGAGATTAACTTTATTGAGTTCCTACTAGGTGCCAGACACTGTGCCCAGTTTCACATATATTCTCACACTTAATCATGCCAGTTAGGTAGAATTTTCCCAATTTTATAGGTGAGGAAACTGCAGCTCAGAGATACCTTGTTCGAATTTACATGACCACTCATTGATTATTTTAAATTGTTAATTAGAATTATATAATTCTAACTCTGAAAAAAATAGGATTTTCCCATAAGACATAATGAAATCATGTTGAAACAACAATAATTACAGTTATAGCATCATTGCATAGTTCACAAAACATAATACATCTTTTTCCCCTTGGGTCATTTCAGCTGACAAAATACATTAAGCAATTAGAACAAATTGGAGTCATAAGACATGTTTAGCAAACAAATGGAGTAAAAATGGCCACCAAATTTTGGCTTACGAGCAATATCCTCTGTGTGATCTGTATTCATATTTATTGTCATATGGTTTAAATTTTGGCTTTTCAGTGAGTTTTAGTAAAAGTACATTCAAACACATTTTAAATGAAAAGACATGCTATGTTGAAATACTTAAACAGGGAGATAGTATTTTGATGAGAACATTAGAAGAAAATTGCCTGAATTTTCTATTTTCATAAACCATGGCACTTTTATTTGTGTATGTTCTTAGGGCTAGGGTGAGTTTTAGGAAAACTGGCATTATCTTACCGTAATTTTTCCTAAATTACCATTTCTGGTGAAAAGTAAATGAGTTATGTAGGATATACGTTAAATGACAACTTATCTTAAATATCAGAAAGTCTTATCAAAGTTATTACTAAATATATTTAATAATTCATGTAATAAGAAAATTGAGCAGTGACATGGATTTTATAAAAAGCAAAAGAAGAGTTTAAGTTTAATTTCAAGATATGTGACAGATCTAGTTTTGCGTAAATTTAAAAATATGTAAAAAAGGTTTTCTTTTTCTGATGCCTCTCAAAACTAAAAGTTTGTCTACTACTAAAAAGTAGTTATTTATCAGGTCATAAAATACCATCAATATTTTCACATTTAAAAAATGATAAAATATTTATGCCATAGGGAAAATATTAAATCATGATAATCAAGTCAAAGGAAAATGTTACCTTTTGAGTTACAGAATATATATTTTTCTTAGTCTTATTTTTTAAACTATAGACCATATATTTGAACCATGAAAGATGGAAAATGTAAGTTGTATTTATGTAGTTTCCGTTAGGTAAGTTGTAAGGATGATCCACTTCAGTAGTGATATGAGAGGCTCTGTAGACCCTCTCCCTAGCAAAACCATCATAAAACAGCAACCATTTAAGGCTTTTATTATAATGTAAACTGTCCAAAACTACTGAACAAATGAAGAAACATTTGTTCAAAAATATCTAACAAGTCTACATGAGAACAGTGATAGTCTGTGCAGTGATAGTCCGTGCACTTGAGCCATGAGTCACTCCTTTCTCCCTCTCTCAGATCAACAAGACAGAATTTCTGCTCAATGCAAATCTCACCATGAGTATGGGGCTCCTTCTCTCTTCATCTCCCAGGAAAGAAGATGTCCCAGTAGGGGCAGACCATCATAATTTCTCATCTCCCTCCCCCTGTAGCTTTGTGCTGCAGATGCTACAGTTTCAAAGCAAGTGTGCCCAAGAGGTTGAGGGATCCTCTCTCCCACACAGGTCTCACTCATAGGGTGGAGGCTCTACCTCAGTCATGGCAAATATAGAATACTATGTTTCAGATTGTACTCATTTCAGCTAGCTAATAGGACAGAGGTTTTACACCAGAAGAGGCAAGCTAGGAAGACCAAAAGGTGACTGCATCCACCCAGCATCCTGCTTGCAAACAGAGATGATACTCTGAGAGAAGTGGGCCATTATCTTCAACCCTAATCCAGAGTAGTGATTAAGAAACTTTGCCAAAGAGGAGAGGCAGGTTACAAGAACAAAGAGATCTGATGCACCTCCCAAAGGAACTAAAGTTATTTAATATAGAATGTGAGGAAGTTCAAGCTAATAGTGCTCTCAAAAACATGGACACTTAGGTGGTACACAATTAAGATGAAGATGGTAGCTTCATGAAAGCAACAAGCTAAACCATAGGTTGGCTGGTTTACTAGTGAGAACCAGAGAAGAGATAGTTAAGAAGAGTTCTCTAGCGTAAGAAAAAAAAAAAAAAAAAATCAAACACAGGCCTCTAAAACAATTCCTGCAAAAAGGACACAACTTAATTTGATCAGACTCTGGTACAATTTATTCCTCAAGGTATTGTCCAAAAAAATTAAAAATGAAGCAATTAGCTGTCAACATCTGAGAGTGATCCAGAGACAGAGACTGACAGAGAGATCAAGGAAAGAGACAAAGAGAAGCTTGCTAAAACCACTGTCATTCAAGAGTGAATGTGTGCATGCCTAAAATTGTACTCTCTGTGGAGTAACATCCAAGACTTCACACTTAGTGGGCGAGTGAGGGGAAGGAGAAGGCTTCACTGAAGTGGTTAATCCAAGTAACTGTACCAATAGACAAAGAATAACAATAAGAAGACCTGAAAGTGGAAGGTGGGAATCAGTATGCAGAGTTGTTATACTTATAATGTCTTATCTAAAATGTTGAGTTTCCAACAAAAATTACAAGACATGCAAAAAACAAAACCCAGGTTAGACTGATCATACACAGTGAAGAAAGCTCGAGCAATAGAAACTGCCCCTGAAAGCAACTAGATGTTCGATTTAACAAATAAGACCTTTTTTTTCTTTTTTTTTCTTTTCTTTTCTTTTTTTTTTTTGAGACAGAGTCTCACTGTGTTGCCCAGGCTGGAGTGTAGTGGCACAATCTCAGCTCACTGCAACCTCCACCTCCCAGGTTCAAGTGATTCTCCTGCCTCAGCCTCCCAAGAAGCTGGGACTACAGGCATGCACGAGCATGCCTGGCTAATTTTTGTATTTTTAGTAGAGGCGGGGTTTTACCATGTTGGCCAGGCTGGTCTTGAACTCCTGAACTCAGGCAATCCACCCACCTCAGACTCTCAAAGTGAGAGATTACAGGTGTGAGCTACCGTGTCCAGCCAAATAAGGCTGTTTTTAAACTTTTATTTTAAGTTCAGAGATACAAGTTTGTTTGTTTGCAGGTTTGTTACATAGATTAGCATGTGTCATGGGGGTACAGATTATTTCATCAACCATATATTAAGCCTAGTACTCATTAGTTATTTTTCCTGATTCTTTCCCTCTTCCCACCCTCCACCCTTCAATGGGCCCCAGTGTGTGTTGTTTCCCTCTATGTGTTCATGTGTTCTCATAATATATCTCCCACTTACGAGTGAGAGCATGTGGTATTTGGTTTTCTGTTCTTCCATTAGTTTGCTAAGGATAATGGCCTCCAGCTCCATCTATGTCCCCGCAAAGGACCAGATCTCATTTTTTTTTTTTTTTTTTTTGATGGCTGCATAGCATTCAATGGTGAATATGTACCACATTTGCTTGATCCAGTCTATCATTCATTGATGAGCATTTAGGGTGATTCCATGTCTTTGCTATTGTGATGAGTGCTGCATTGAACATATACATGCACATGTCTTTATAATAGGATGATTTATATTCCCTTGGGTGCATACCCAGTAATGGAATTCCTAGGCTGAATGGTATTTATGTCTTTAGGTCTTTGAGGAATCACCACACTATCACCTACAGTGGTTGAACTAATTTACACTGCCACCAACAGTGTGTAAGTGTTCCTTTTTCTTCACAACCTCACCAGAATGTTATTTTTTCACTTTTTAATAATAGCCATCTGACTGGTGTGAGATGGAATCTCCCTGTGGTTTTAATCTGCACTTCTTTAATAATCAGCGATGTTGCGCTTTTTTATTCACATGATTGCTGGCCACATGTATGTCTTCTTTTGAGAAGTGTCTGTTTATGTCCTTTGTCTACTTTTTATGGGTTTTTTTTATTTCTTTAAATTTACTTAAGGTACTTATAGACGCTGGATATTAGACCTTTGTCGGATGCACAGTTTGCAAAATTTTTCTCCCATTCTGTGGATTGTCTGTTTACTCTGTTGCTGGTTTATTTTGCTGTACAGAAGCTCTTTAGTTTAATGAGAACCCATTTGTCAATTTTTGCTTTTGTTGCAATTGCTTTTGGCAAGTTCATTATGAAATCTTTGCCCCTGCCTGTGTCCCGAATGGTATTGCTTAGGTTGTCTTCCAGGGTCTTTAAGTTTTGGGTTTTATATTTAAGTCTTTAATCCGGTTTGAGTTAATTAACAAATAAGATTTTAAAGAAGCCATTATGAATAAATTCAAAGAACTAAAGGAAATCATTTTTAAAGAAGTAAAGAAAGATATCATGTCTCATTAAATATGGAATATCAATAAAGAGAAAGTTTAAAAAGAATCACGTGGTAATTCTTTAGGAAAAATGTACAATAGCTCCAATAAAAATTCAGTAGACAGGATCCACAGATTTGAAGTGAAACACAACAAAAGTCCATGAACTTAAGATAGATCAATAGATTTGGCAATTTGAATGACAGGGATAAAAAAAGAATGATGAAAAATAAACAGAATGACAAGAAATATGGAACATCTTTAAGTATAGCAACACATGTGTAAGCAGAGTAGTACCAGAAAGAGAGGGAAAAAAGAATAGAGAAGAAAATATGCTCAAGAAAATAGTGGCAGAACACTTTCCAAGTCTGATGTGAAAACTTAATCTTCACATTCAAGAAGCTCAACGAAATCTAAGATGGATGCAAAGAGATACGTACTCAGATACATTATAATAAAAATGTTGCAACCCAAAGACAAGGAGAAAAAGTTGAAAGCAGCAATAAAATTATAGCTTGTAGCATACAAGTAAAGCAAAGTAAGAGTAACAGCTGAGGCTGGGCACAGTGGCTCACGCCTGTAATCCTAGCACTTTGGGAGGCTGAGACGGGTGGATCACGAGGTCGGGAAATCGAGACCACCCTGGCTAACACGGTGAAACCCTGTCTCTACTAAAAATACAAAAATTAGCCGGGACGGTGGCGGGCGCCTGTAGTCCCTGCTACTCGGGAGGCTGAGGCAGGGGCAGGAGAATGGCGTGAACCCAGGAGGCGGAGCTTGCAGTGAGTGGAGATCAGGCCACTGCACTCCAGCCTGGGCAGCAGAGCGAGACTCCGTCTCAAAAAAAAAAAAAAAAAAAAAAGGAGTAACAGCTAAGGTCTCATCAGAAATGAGGGAGGCCAGAAGGCAGTGTAATGACATATTCATAGTGCTGAAAGAAAACAAAATTCTCAACCAAGAATCTTTTATCAAGCAAAACCATTTTTCATAAAGGAAGACAAAATAAAGGCATCTCCAGATGAACAAAAATATGGAGAATTTGTTGCTGGCAGACTAATCTTACTATAAGTACTAAAGAAAATTATTCATGCTGAAAGTAAGTGAATGAAATTATAAGACAGTTAAAATACATATTTTTTCTTTATTGTCTTAACTGACCTTAAATTAAATTGAATAAAACAATATTATGCAATTGTGTTTTTTGATTTATAACATAGAAATGTAACAGCAAAAGGGGAGTTCATAGGAGAAAACCTTATTGGAGTAAGGAAATGAGATCCATCAGATGGTAACACTTCAATCAAAAAGCAGCATTCGTCAGACTGAAAAAACAATAACAATCTGAATAACAAAAATTGAACAATTCAAAAATGAAATAAGAAAACACTTTTACTTGCAACACTATCGAAAAGAAAAAATACTTAAGACACTTATAAGAAGCACAAAACTTATACTCTGAAAACTACGAAGCATTGCTGAAAGAAATTAAAGTAGACCTACTGCAGGGCTGTTTTCATGTGGCCTTGGACCAACCCAATTCTTCCTTTTTTCTTGCCTAAAGTTCTTATGAATAACTTCAAAATGCACTGAGAATGCAAAAACATTAATTTGGACTCCTACATAACATCATAGGCAAAAATAATGTCTAATAGGTCATATATTTACATATAAAAGTCAAATTATGAAACTCTTAGAAGATAACATAGGAAATACTTATGCTCTTGGGTTTGGAAATATCTTCTTAGATGTGACAGCAAATGCACAACTCACTAAAGAAAAAATAGATAAACTAAGCTTCATCAGAATGTATAACTTTGGACTGGCAGACAGTTGCTTACTTGGGTATTGAGGCTGATGGGTGCCCTTGTAGAATATTATTTGTGCCCTATTCCTTTCACAGGTGTTACTCCCCAATATTTTTTTCCCATTTCTAGCTCCATCTCAGAGTCTGCTTTTTGGAGAACCCAAATTATGACAGTTGACACCAAGCATAATCCAAACCATCACCTGGTAAAATGGAATTTGTGGAGTCAGTAACATTGCAGACAACAGTGAAGATCTCATGTCCAATGGCAGGTCATGTTCAATTGATCCCTTGTACAATATGATCATACACTTGTTAAAATGTTTATTGATGGTGAGCTGGGATGTTCTGCCTATGGCAGGCAATTCAGTATCCAATTGTCATAACCCAGTGTTAGAAATACATGAAGAAAATAATAAATACACGAATATTAGAATTGGATGGTTGTTACTAAGTTACAGATTTGATATTGAAAAGCTGAGAACATAAAAAGACACATAGAATTTTCTGATGCTTGTAAAGAAACCCTCATCTCGGCCGGGCGCGGTGGCTCAAGCCTGTAATCCCAGCACTTTGGGAGGCCGAGACGGGTGGATCACGAGGTCAGGAGATCGAGACCATCCTGGCTAACATGGTGAAACCCCGTCTCTACTAAAAATACAAAAACTAGCCGGGCGAGGTGGCAGGCGCCTGTAGTCCCAGCTACTAGGGAGGCTGAGGCAGGAGAATGGCGTAAACCCAGGAGGCGGAGCTTGCAGTGAGCTGAGATCCGGCCACTGCACTCCAGTCCGGGCGACAGAGCGAGACTCCGCCTCAAAAAAAAAAAAAAAGAAAGAAACCCTCATCTCATGAAGTCATCTCATGAAGTATGCCAGCAGAGAAAAACTGAAAATCAAGTCCAAGATTTGAGAATTACAGTGGCAAAATTCTGAAGATGGTTGAATGCTTAATAAAGGTATGTCTGGGAAACCTAGGAATCTGACACATGGAATGGGAATGTTTGATGGCTATCCCCAAAGATTTGATTACCAAGATTTATCTGCACCTTCACAATTTGTGCAAGTGGGCCACTAATCCCCAATAAGAGCCAGCTCTTGCGCTATCTGAGAAGACAATTCAGAAGACTTTCCCCTCACAGGGAAAAATGCACTCCTTTACAGACTGCCTGGCTCTTCTGGCTAACAGGCCCTTAACGCGAGTTACCTAGGAGCATAATCCACCCAGGTAAGTACTAGGTCTGATGAGGGAAGAAAAAGACTATGCACCAAACCAGCTGCAAGTTCTAGCAAGCATGTTCCATCACACTGGATTTTCAAAATGTCAAATTAAGGAGACTAGAATGTTAGACTATATAAGAGACATTTATTGACTTGGTTTTCTTTTGGATTGGAGAATTTACCACCCTAATAAGAATCTCAGAGAGTGATGCAAACTCTCTGCCAGGGTGTCTGCTAGCCTGTAAAAAGCAATAGCTCATGCTGAGTAAGTTTAAGTTGCAGAATTACTATGAAGACAGAAGGAATAAAAAGGCTCAGAGAAGTGAGCATTCTGGAGTAGAGGTATTACATAAGGCCAAAGACCCACCAGAGTATTACACTCCACAGGAGGAACCATAATTTAGAAGTTACACCACTCACCAAGGCCACCAGGAATGCATTGGAGAGGGGGCAACAACATCACTAAGAAGTTCAGTGATGGCTCTCCACTGTAGGCCAGGATAATAATGGGCAAGGCTGTGTAGAACTTGGCTCATTGATAAGCATGAAGTTGATAGAATCCCAAAATAATAGCAGTCAGATGGTGTCCTCAATCACCAGATGTTAGTGGATTATAATTATGGTAAGGATCAAGTGCCACACAAGTCTGAGTGACAGCTAAGTGAGCCTTATCTATAGGCAGTAATAGAGATGATTAATAGATCACAGCATTCTAGAAGCAAAATAAATGGAAATCCAATAAAGGAACTGAATATACAATCTACAGAAGCCAAGAATGAATGAGCAGTTTCCCCAATTAAAATTTATAACATTTTGCTTCATTTCTGGATCTGAGCTAGTTTTCAGGCCCATGATCTATTGACTAAAAATTTCTAGGTGCCCAGTGGAAAGTGCCCTGTAACAACATGGCAAGTAAATATAAACACTGTAATAATTTTCCTAGTTCTTCCTCAAGGGGACCTGCAGTCATTATTTGTGGGATTGTATACTGAGTCAAAGGGAGTACCCTGATATTGGAAAACTTTTGGTATAGAGTCCAAGATGGCTATGATACCTGAAGACCAAAAATGTCACTATTATGCATCTGATAGAGTGGGGGGATTTGGAAGCTAGGTTAAAAATGAGATCCTGTTGAAAGTCTGATATACAGTGAGTCCTCTGGGTCTACAGACTCACCCAGGGGTCATTTCTCCAACCCTTTAATTTATAATGATTATTGACATACAAGGGCACATTGGGTCCTTAGCCTTTAGGATAACAGTCCCTCTTGTGTATAATTTCAAGTAGAATCCTTTGAAAGTGTCCATTCACACACTTGAATCTAAACAGTAAAACAAAAGCAACATTTTTGCCACCTTTAAAAATATAAAGGATGCAAGGTAGTAGTCATATTCCCATTTGATTCACTTGTCTAGACCCTTCAGAGACTATATGGATAATGGAGAATAGCTGTGTATCATGAGCTCAACCAAATAAAAGGTAATCCTGATCACAACTAACTGCCAAGCACACATGGTTTTATTGTTACAGCAGAATAATATGGCTTCAGGTACATGGTATGTGACCCCTGATCTAATGAATGCCTTATTTCCCTCCTCAAAATCAGAAAAAGGATTAGAAACTATTTGTATACATAGGTAATACAAAAGAATTTTTATTTACAGTTTGGCCTAAATTATCTCTGTCATAATTTTATCCAAAGAGATCTAGATCTGATAGACATTCCACGAAAGATCATATGGATCCATTATATCAATAACATCATGTTAGTCAATAAGTACAAGCAAAAGGTCATTCACATGTTGGAGACCCTGGTGAGATTCACGTATTCCAGAGGGTAAAGATAATCCCTATGAAGATTTAAGTCTGTATCATTTCAATAGTTTTTAGGGTCCACTGGTCAGTGGTGCTAGTGGTCCCCTCCAAAGCAGAAGACATAATTGCTTCATATTACATTTCCTATCATGAAGAAGGAAGCACAATGCCTGGAAGGCTTCTTTGTGTTGTGGAGGCTTAGAACTACTATTCCAGCTCATATATGATTGTCATGGAAGGCTACTACTAGCTTTGAGTGGAGCCTATAGCAGAAGAAGCCTCTGCAGAAGGTCTACACTACAATGAAAGTAGTGTTGCCACTTGGACCATTCTATCCAGCAGACCCTATGGTACCGGAGGTATTAGTACTGGAAAAAAAAAATGCAATGTGTGTTTTATGGCAAGCACCATTGAGAGAATCACAAAGCAGGCTCCTGGGATTTTGGAGCAAGGCCATACCATCTGCAGTAGAGAGTCACACACTATTACGAAAACAGCCTCTGGCATGCTACTGGGCCCTGGCAATGATGGAATGCTAGAACACACGGAGACCAAGTGACAATGCAGCTGGAACTGTACTGTTGGACTACTAAGTGTTGTGCTGAATCCCTATTACCCTCAATAGGGAAGGCACCAATTTCAAGAGGCTGAAGAAAAGACCCAGAGTCAGCAAATGAGATGTAGAGTTTTATTAAGGGCTTCCATACTGTGGGAAGAGTTTTGTGGTGGGGGTGCTGGACAACATATCCACCTTACATATTGTCCAGTGGCGGTGGGCAGGACAACATATCTGCTCTAAATACAGTCAAGTGGTGGTGGGTTGGACAAGATAATCACATGGTCCAGTGGTGGCAGGCTAGGCAGGAAAACCACAACTGCTTGCAAACAGCACACTGTTTATTATATAGCATTTTCACTTAACACCCTCCCCTTAATGACCTCCACCTGGAAACCTTTATCCAATCTAAAACTCATGGCCTCAATCCACTGTATGGCCCTTGCTCCATTAGATAGAATAGGGGCTCAGATGTCACTCATAGACAATGAATTTATTTCAGGGTTGGCCATTCGTGGATCCCTAGCTCAGAACACACATTCAGGTGTATCTGCCATTCAGGGTAATTCCAAAGATGTATTTGTTATTGTTTTTATATGTGTTTATCCTATACCAAGTCATAAAGTCAGGCAAGCCTAGCATAATCTATCACAACATGAAAATAATACATCCAGGACCAAGCATGAACAGGCCAAGCAGGCATAAGTAAGCTGCAGAAGCTCAGTCTCACATGTCACTCATCACACTTGCATCAATGCCTCCTTTTTACTGAACAGGTAATAGACAAACGGAAAATCCTATGCAATCATCTTAAAGAACTTAAAAAGGTATGAGTTTGTATTATGGATGGATATGTTGAGTAACTGTATAAAAACCAAAACTGTTACAAGCTGTATCACAGCCCTACTCAAAAGTTGTCTTGGAAGAAATTGGCAAAGATAATGAAACTGGCCATCTGCTTTGTATGTATACAACAAAGCTGTCTAATAAAAAATCTTGTGTGAGCCACAAACACAAGCCCCATATTTGAGTTTTAATTTTCTAGTAACTGCATTTTAAAGGAAGTATTTATTCAATATACCTAAAACATTATCATTTAACCTATAATAACTACTTTAAAATTAATAAAGTATTTTACATTGTTTCATGACAGGTTTTACGTATCTGGTTTGTATTTTACAACTACAATACATTTCAATGTGGAACATCACATTTCAAGTGTGCAATAGCTTTATGTGATTAGTGGCTATGTTATTGAACAAAGTATGTTTAGAATATACATAGGCACATGGCAGCAGCAATTGACCTGGATAACTTGTCAGGGGCCTGGAGGAAGAAAGCTTGTAATATCAGCGGCAAGAAGAAGCTTTAGCGTAGAGGCATGTGGGTGAGCAAAAGGGAGCGAGTGGCACAAAGGGGACAGTTCTTTGTATCACGTATTAATGGTAACCATAAATTATTCATAATGGAAGAGGCACTAAACACTCAAGTGGACAAAATGTCTTGGCCAATTGATAATAGCCAGCCATTGTCAACAACCACCTCAGTACTGATACAATGAGCACATGAACCAGCTGGTCACCATGGTAGAAATGAAGGCTATGCATGTGCCTAGTAACTATGGCTCCTGCTTACCAGGGTTGATCTAGCTCTGCTACCTCTGAAAGTGAAACTTTCTAGTAACCAATGTACACCCTCGTATATCATTATTCCTCTAGATATTCTACCAGCCACTTGTGGTAAATTAATTACATTTGGTCTCTTTTGTCTTAAAAGGGACAAGGGTTCATGTTCATGAGAATAAACACATATTACCAACATATATTTGCCATTCCCACCCATCAGGGGCTTACTATACCATGCAATATATGACAAAAACTGCAATTACTTTTGCACCAGCCTAATAGCACTAAACTTTTTTAAGTGCAATATAGCACTAACTTCTTTTAAGTTTACCCTTAGCAAGAGAGGCCCACCACAGCACTGAAGAAGCTTCTCCCCAAATGAGTATGCAGAAGAGGATCAGCCCAGCACAAGGTATGCACTCTGGCAAACACGGAGATGTAACACTCAAAACATACTTCAATAAAGGAATTGCTGTCCAGCTGTGAATAATGTGGTTAACTGATAGCTTCCAGCAATTAGATTTGTCAGAGTCCACCTCATTCTCTGTCCCAGGTTATGCTAGTCTCAGGATACTTCCTGATCAATTACTTAACAATAGATGAGGACATACACTACTTGGGGTAGCCCCAAGTCAATAAATAGGCAATGATACCAGTGCCTAGCTATTTCTACTCAATACTGACTTCTCTAACAGGACTTCTTTACTCAAGAACTCTTGCCCTAGGCTGTCAGATTGAAATTCTGTTTTCATACTTTTCCTTTCATAGGATTACTATTCCAGTGAAATTTCACGCCCCTAAATCTATCTCAGAGTCTCATTCTGGGAATACTGACCCATGACACCAACAAGTCAGAATCACAAATAAGTTCTGGTCACGAGAGTGAAAGTGCCCTAATAGTGGTACAGGGAAAATTGAAAATTGAAAGGTAGATGGCCTTCTCTATAAATAAAGTTTTAACCATATTTTATATTGGAACAAACATTATATTTTTAAAACACACGAAGTTTTGTTAATTAAATATAAAGCCATACATGGAATTTGGAGTAAGGAATTTTGAATACATACTTCCAATTTTCTTTGCTTCCTCCTAATCTGAGCTTTTGTGATATCTGTAGTTTACATAAATACCTCACCATAGACAGTTCAATGTGATATACATTATATATGTATGTAATTCGCATCTTGCTTGATAATAATGCGCATTACCTTTTTCATATCTTGCTGAATAATAATCCACCTTCTCTTATTCACATCTTACTTGATAACAGAGCTTTGTAATTTAAATACCATATGTCAAAAAATACATTTCTATTGATAAAATTAATGACTTTCTTATTAGCAGAATACCTGTTAGATATTAGCTTTCACAAATTAAATCAGAAGCTATTCAAGTAAAGTGAATTGGCTAAAACTATTTTAGAGACAGTTCCATATGCTTTTATGAATGGGATATAAGAATCCTACAAAGTTTTTTCCCTTTCCCCTTAGAAACAGTGTTGAGTCTTAATCCCTAAATATCCCTGTATTCAACCATTAGTTTAGTAGGATTTCTGTTGGCCTAGTACTTACTCTCAGGATAGCAGAATTCTTCTTCTGAAATGTTGCATATACCTGATTAATCTTTCATGCAAGATTGAAGATGCTTTAAAAAGGTAGTAGATCTCCAGAAAGAATAGAAAGCTGGAACTTCATCAAGCTTATAAAGCAGGTTGAGCAAACTATTTTTTGCCTGCTTACTAATAATTCTTAGTTAAATTACTGTCTATACATATTTTGGATTTTTGTCTGAAACTTGGTTTTGTTATACTTAGAAGGGAATGGTGGGGAAGTAGCTAACCTTCATTCCTTCAAAATTATTATAAAATCATTAAATTATTTACCTCCCATAAAACTGTCTTTTTTTTAGTTACTATACTAACAATATAGTTTATAAAAGATAAGCTATTTGTAATATAAGCCTTTAGCACCAATTTCTGCAAATCTAAGATGACTGGAGAGGGAAGAAACTCTTGACAAAGTTGATTTTAATGATGTAACAAAGAAATCCAAAAAAATTGCACTGAAAAACTTTAACAGGCTTGGGGTTTTCTCTTTGCATTGGGAGAATATTCAATGTTTTAAACAAAAACCTGTTGAAATCCATTTGGCATATGATTTATGAAGTGAGCTAATTTTAGAGAAATTTGCCAAAAGTAAAATCATATTTTTTTTTTTTTATTTTTACCAAATTGACCTAAATTGGTTTAGTATTTGGGGGAACTATTTGCTGGCTGTAAAAATGAGTATAAGTAAACCTGATGTACGAATACAAGTATGTTCTAAATATACCTTTAGAATGATTTTGATATCTAATTGTTAATGTCAAAGCTGATTTTTAAAAATAACTCAGTACAATTTCCTTTAACTCAGGAAAAAAATATTGCAAAGCACACATGCAAAGCATCATAGATTTACAACATAATAAATTTGTACAATCTTCTTCAGGGTCTCAGAAATTGATGTAGTTAGCCTAGTGGGTTATAAACACTGCAAACAGGAGGGGCTTATAAAATAACCCTCTGACAGATCCTAAATTACAGTAGTCTATGGAGGGAACACTGTATTGATGAAGTCATCTGCAAAGCAGTTACATTCTAATTAATTTTTTTTAAGTTGTGAGCATTGAAAATATTAACAGACCTGGATGAAAGCTATAAATTTAAGGAATACACAGGGGCAGAGCAAGATGGCCGAATAGGAACAGCTCCAATCTCCAGCTCCCAGCGCGAGCGACACAGAAGATGGGTGATTTCTGCATTTTCAACTGAGGTACCAGGTTGATCTCACTAGGGAGTGCCGGACAATCGGTGCTGGTCAGCTGCTGCAGCCCAACCCGCGAGAGCTGAAGCAGGGTGAGGCATCACCTCACCTGGGAAGCACAAGGCGGAAGGGAATCCCTTTTCCTAGCCAGGGGAACTGAGACACACAACACCTGGAAAATTGGGTAACTCCCACCCCAATATGGGGCTGTACCAAGGGTCTTAGCAAACGGGCACACCAGGAGATTATATCCCACACCTGGCCAGGAGGGTCCCACACCCAGGGAGCCTCCCTCATTGCTAGCACAGCAGTTTGCAATCTAGCTGCAGGGCAGCAGCAAGGCTGGGGAGTGGTGAACACCATTGCTGAGGTTTAAGTAGGTAAACAAAGCCGCTAGGAAGCTCAAACTGGGTGGAGCCCACAGCAGCTCAAGGAGGCCTGCCTGTCTCTGTAGACTCCACCTCTGAGGACAGGGCACAGCTAAACAGAAAAAAAAAAAAAAAAAAAAAAAAAAAAAAAAACAGCAGCAGAAACCTCTGCAGACGCAAACGACCTTGTCTGACAGCTTTGAAGAGAGCAATGGATCTGCCTACATGGAGGCTGAGATCTGAGAAGGGACAGACTTCCTGCTGAAGTGGGTCCCCGACCCCTGAGTAGACTAACTGGGAGACATCCCACACTAGGGGCAGACCGACACCTTCCACCTCACATGGTGGGGTACACTCCTGAGACAAAGCTTCCAAAGCAAGGATCAGAGAGGTACACTCACTGTTCAGTAATATTCTATTTTTTGCAGCCTCTGCTGCTGATACCCAGGAAAACAGGGTCTGGAGCGGACCGCAAGCAATCTCCAACAGACCTACAGCTGAGGGTCCTGACTGTTAGAAGGAAAGCTAACAAACAGGAAGGACACCCACACCAAAACCCCATCAGTACGTCACCAACATCAAAGACCAGAGGGGGATAAAACCACAAAGACAGGGGAAAAGCAGGGCAGAACAGCTGGAAATTCAAAAAAATAATAATGCATCTCCCCCTGCAAAGGAACGCAGCTCATCATCCGCAATGGATCAAAGCTGGACGGAGAATGACTTTGACGAGATGAGAGAAGAAGGCTTCAGTCCATCAAACTTCTCAGAGCTACAGGAGGAATGACATACCCAGTGTAAAGAAACTAAAAATCTTGAAAAAAGAATGGAAGAAAGGATAACTAGAATAATCAATGGAGAAAAGGCCATAAACGAACTGACAGAGATGAAAACCATGACATGAGAAATACATGACAAATCCACAAGCTTCAGTAACTGACTCGATCAACTTGAACAAAGAGTATCAGCAACTGAGGATCAAATGAATGAAATGAAGTGAGAAGAGAAGTCTAAAGAAAAAAGAGGAAAAAGAAATGAACCAAACCTTCAAGAAGTATGGGATTATGTGAAAAGACCAAATCTATGTCTGATTGGGGTGCCTGAAAGTAAGGGGGAAAATGGAACCAAGTTGGAGAACACTTTTCAGGATATCATCCAGGAGAACTTCCCCAACCTAGTAAGGCAGGCCAACATTCAAATTCAGGAAATACAGAGAACACCACAAAGATACTCCTCCAGAAGAGCAACTCGAAGACACATAATTGTCACATTCACCAAAGTTGAAATGAAGGAAAAATTGTTAAGAGCAGCCAGAGAGAAAGGTCGGGTTACCCATAAAGGGAAGCCCATCAGATTAACAGCAGATCTCTCGGCAGAAACTCTACAAGCCAGAAGAGAGTGGGGGCCAATATTCAACATTCTTAAAGAAAAGAATTTTCAACCCGGAATTTCAGATCCAGCCAAACTAAGTTTCATCAGTGAAGGAGAAATAAAATCCTTTACAGATAAGCAAATGCTTAGAGATTTTGTCACCACCAGACCTACCTTACAAGAGACCCTAAAGGAAGCACTAAACATGGAAAGGAACAACTGGTACCAGCCATTGCAAAAACATGCCAAAATGTAAAGACCATCGATGCTAGGAAGAAACTGCATCAACTAACGAGCAAAATACCCAGTTAATATCATAATGACAGGATCAAGTTCACACATAACAATATTAACCTTAAATGTAAATGGACTAAATGGTCCAATTAAAAGACGCAGTCTGGCAAACTGGATAAAGGGCAAGACCATTCAATTTGCTGTATTCAGGAGACCCATCTGACATGCAGAGCCACATATAGGCTCAAAATAAAGGGATGGAGGAAGATCTACCAGGCAAATGGAGAACAAAAAAAAAGCAGGGGTTGCAATCCTCGTCTCTGATAAAACAGACTTTAAACCATCAAAGGTCAAAAGAGACAAAGAAGGCCACTACATAATGGTAAAGGAATCAATTCAACAGAAAGAGCTAACTCTCCTAAATATATATGTGCCCAATACAGGAGCACCCAGATTCATAAAGCAAGTACTTAGAAACTTACAAAGAGACTTAGACTTCCATACGATAATGATGGGAGACTTCAACACCCCACTGTCAACATTAGACAGATCAACGAGACAGAAAGTTAACAAGGATATACAGAAATTAAATTCATCTCTGCACCAAGCAGACCTAATAGACATCTACAGAACTCTCCACTCTTAATCAATTGCATATACATTCTTCTCAGCACCACATCGCACTTATTCCAAAATTGACCACATAATTGGAAGTAAAGCACTCCTCAGCAAATGTAAAAGAAAAGAAATTACAAAAGGCTGTCTCTCAGACCACAGTGCAATCAAACTAGAACTCAGGACTAAGAAACTCAATCAAAACCCCTCAACTACATGGAAACTGAACAACCTGATTCATACAAAATGAAATGAAGGCAGAAATAAAGATGTTCTTTGAAACCAGTGAGAGCAGAGACACAAAATACAAGAATCTCTGGGACACATTTAAAGCAGTGTGTAGAGGGAAATTTATAGCATTAAATGCCCACAAGAGAAAGCAGGAAAGATCTAAAATTGATACTCTAACATCACAATTAAAAGAACTAGTGAAGCAAGAGCAAACACATTCAAAAGCTAGCAGAAGGCAAGAAATAACTAAGATCAGAGCAGAATTGAAGGAGATAGAGACACAAATAACCCTCCAAAAAATCAATGAAACCAGGAGTTGGTTTTTTGAAAAGATCAACAAAATTGATAGACCACTAGCAAGATTAATAAAGAAGAAAAGAGAGAAGAATCAAATAGACGCAATAAAAAATGATAAAGGGGATATCACCACCGACCCCACAGAAATACAAACTACCATCAGAGAATACTATAAACACCTCTACACAAATGAACTAGAAAATCTAGAAGAAATTGATAATTTCCTGGACACTTACACTCTTCCAAGAGTAAACCAGGAAGAAGTTGAATCCCTGAATAGACCAATAGCAGGCTCTGAAATTGAGGCAATAATTAATAGTCTACCAACCAAAAAAAGTCTAGTATCAGATGGATTCACAGCTGAATTCTACCAGAAGTTCAAGGAGGAGATGGTACCGTTCTTTCTGAAACTATTCCAATCAATGGAAAAAGAAGGAATCCTCCCTAACTCATTCTATGAGGCCAATATCAACCTGATACCAAAGCCTGGCAGAGACACACACACAAAAAAGAGAATTTTAGACCAATATCCCTGATGAACATCGATGCAAAAATCCTCAATCAAATACTGGCAAACTGAATCCAACAGCACATCAAAAACCTTATCCACCATGATCAAGTGGGCTTTATCCCTGGGATGCAAGGCTGGTTCAACATACGCAAATCAATCAACGTAATCCAGCATATAAACAGAACCAAAAACAAAAACCACATGATTATCTCAATAGATGCAGAAAAGGCTTTTGACAAAATTCAACAGCCCTTCATGTTAAAAACTCTCAATAAATTCGGTATTGATGGAATGTATCCTCAAAATAATAAGAGCTATTTATGAGAAACCCACAACCAATATCATACTGAATGGGCACAAACTGGAAGCATTCCCTTTGAAAACTGGCACAAGACAGGAATGCTCTCTCTCACCACTCCTATTCAACATAGTGTTGGAAGTTCTGGCTAGGGCAATTAGGTAAGAAAAAGAAATCAAGGGTGTTCAGTTAGGAAAAGAAGAAGTTAAACTGTCCCTGTTTGCAGATGACATGATTGTATATTTAGAAAACCTCATCATCTCAGCCCAAGATCTCCTTAAGCTGATAAGCAACTTCAGCAAAGTCTCGGGATACAAAATTAATGTGCAAAAATCACAAGCATTCTTATACACCAGTAACAGACAAACAGAGAGCCAAATCATGAATGAACTTCCATTCACAATTGCTTCAAAGAGAATAAAATACATAGGAATCCAACTTACAAGGGATGTAAAGGACCTCTTCAAGAGAACTACAAACCACTGCTCAGTGAAATTAAAGAGGACACAAACAAATGGAAGAACATACCATGCTCATGGATAGGAAGAATCAATATCATGAAAATGGCCATACTGCCCAAGGTCATTTATAGATTCGATGCCATCCCCATCAAGCTACCAATGAGTTTCTTCACAGAATTGGAAAAAACTGCTTTAAAGTTCATATGGAACCAAAAAGGAGCCCGCATTGCCAAGACAATCCTAAGTCAAAAGAACAAAGCTGGAGGCATCAGACTACCTGACTTCAAACTATACTACAAGGCTACAGTAACCAAAACAGGATGGTACTGGTACCAAAACAGAGATATAGACCAATGGAACAGAACAGAGCCCTCAGAAATAATACCACACATCTACAGACATCTGATCTTTGACAAACCTGACAAAAACAAGAAATGGGGAAAGGATTCCCTATTTAATAAATGGTGCTGGGAAAATTGGCTAGCCATAAGTAGAAAGCTGAAACTGGATCCTTTCCTTATTCCTTATATGAAAATTAATTCAAGGTGGATTAGAGACTTAAATGTTAGACCTAAAACCATAAAAAACCTAGAAGAAAACCTAGGTAATACCATTGAGGACATAGGCATGTGCAAGGACTTCATGTCTAAAACAGCAAAAGCAATGGCAACAAAAGCCAAAATTGACAAATGGGATCTAATTAAACTAAAGAGCTTCTGCACAGCAAAAGAAACTACCATCAGAGTGAACAGGCAACCTACAGAATGGGAGAAAATTTTTGCAGTCTACTCATCTGACCAAGGGCTAATATCCAAAACGTATAAAGAACTCAATCAAATTTACAAGAAAAAAACCAACAACCCCATCAAAAAGTGGGCAAAGGATATGAACAGATACTTCTCAAAATAAGACATTCATACAGCCAACAGATACATGAAAAAATCCTCACCATCACTCGCCATCAGAGAAATGCAAATCAAGACCACAATGAGATATCATCTCACACCAGTTAGAATGGCAATCATTAAAAAATCGGGAAACAACAGGTGCTGGAGAGGATGTGGAGAAATAGGAATACTTTTGCACTGTTGGTGGGATTTTAAACTAGTTCAACCATTATGGAAAACAGTATGGCAATTCCTCAAGGATCTAGAACTAGAAGTACTGTATGTCCTGGCCATCCCATTACTGGGTATATACCAAAAGGATTATAAATCATGGTGCTATAAAGACACATGCACATGTATGTTTATTGTGGCACTATTCACAATAGCAAAGACTTGGAATCAACCCAAATGTCCCTCAGTGACAGACAGGATTAAGAAAATGTGGCACATATACACCATGGAATACTATGCAGCCATAAAAAAGGATGAGTTTGTGTCCTTTGTAGGGACATGGATGCAGCTGGAAACCATCATTCTCAGCAAACTATCACAAGAACAAAAAACCAAACACTGCATGTTCTCCCTTATAGGTGGGAACTGAACAATGAGATCACTTGGTCTCGGGAAGGGGAACATCACACACTGGGGCCTATTATGGGGAGGGGGGAAGGAGGAGGGATTGCATTGGGAGTTATACCTGATGTAAATGACGAGTTGATGCGTGCTGACGAGTTGATGGGTGCAGCACACCAACATGGCACAAGTATACACATGTAACAAGTCTGTACATTATGCACATGTACCCTAGAACTTAAAGTGTAATAAAAAAAAAATTAAAAAACAATACTGCAGTGTGAGCAGGACAAAAATTTAAAAAAAAAAAAAAAGAAAAGAAAGGGGGATGAAGACTAAAAGACTGTCAAGTGTTGTTCTCATTACCTGGGTGACAAAATAATCTTCACACCAGACTCTCATGAGACATAATTTACTCCATGTAACAAATCTGCCCATGTATCCCTGAACCTAAAATAAAAGTTGAAAATAAAAGTAATAAATGAGAAAAACAAATCTGGTAGACAGGCTCTGGCTTTGGCAGCATTTTTACAAGTGGGGACTGGCATAGCCTAACACAACGATAACACTAAATCTCATGAAGTATTTTATATATTTCAGAACACTGCTGAAATTAACTGCAAAGATAAAATAGAAGTGAGAAATCATATTATTTATCTTAAAGACTAAAATCTCAGACACTACAAGATTGAAACAAAAAAAAATTAAAATACGTATATGGCAGCGACTGGAGAAGTTCTTCCAAAAATATATCCAAGATGTTAATTGTTTCTTTGAGATCACAGATCAATAAAGAGTCATTGAATGTCTTTTTGGTTAAGTAGAAGTTTTGCAAAATAATATAGTACTAAATATATATATATTTAGTACTATATTATATATATATATATATATATTATATATTTGGTGCCCATTAATACAAAACAATGTGGACTATGAACCTTTAAAAATACATTTCAATGAAAATAGTCCTGATTTTTAAGTTAGTTTAATGGTTTTGATTAAACTTCAGTTTTGTTGCCCTAATGATTACACAGAATCCCTAATGCAATTTGAATTTTAGATCACAAGTATTTACATCAGATGCAGTTAGGTTTAGATAAGCACATTTAGATTTTGACATGGGAGATGCATTTTCTCTATCATTGCATTAAAAAAGGCAGAACACAAACAAAAGTTAATGAAGCCATTATAGCTGTCCAGGCAATTATTCTTGATCCAAAGACAGACTCCAGGTTGGAAAAAGTTGCAAGATGAACATTTTAGAATTTTTACCATGTCATCTAGTTAGCATAGCCAGAGCCTACATGCAATTCTGGAATGTGTAAGAAAACCAAACGTTAGTTTCAGGAAATGAAAGCTCATAAATTTGACCAGATATTTGCCATATTTGGTTTTTTCTCCAGTAAGTATTGGGAGAAAGTAAGAGGATATATTCACAAAATGAAAATGCTATGTATACAAAGATGCTCATTTTAACTTTATTACAATAGCTAGAGTTGGGGGTATTCAATGTCCAACAAAGTAACATAATTTAACCATGGAACAGTAACAACTCAATGAACTGCCTATAACTCAGTATTGATTGTTTATAAAATACCAACAATGTTTAAAACTTTCTGGTAGTCTGTCTAATATTCCACTGCACCTCAAACCCAAGAGTACTGAGTATTTTTGTATATTCTAAATCAGATTTCTCAAAACATTTTTTGGGATGGGTACTATAACATCATTTTTACATATGAGAAAAGTAAGTTTATAAAAATTCAGTGAGCTTGTGCAATGTGCTTAGTGCCATGCAGCTGATAAGTGATGAAGGTGGAATTCAAGCCTTGACATCTGCCAAGTCCAAGCACTGTCCTCAGCACATTTCTAAACTAAATGTTCTTTCCCTAAACATTCCTGTTTTCATTGGCTTCCTTTATCTGCTACCTGACCTATTACATTCAAATCCTTGGTGTAATTTTGTTTCCCCTACATCAGTAATTTGAAATAACTCTGTTATCTTTCCTCCTCCACTATTCTTCCAACAACAATCCTTAGTACCCCTCTGCTGGGAAATTGCAATTGTTCCATTTATTGTCTCATTGGCTCCAGTCTCTGCATGCCTTAAGTTCTAAAGTCATCTCATTGTCTTCCATTCAAACCCTTCCATTGGCTTGGTCTCCTAAACTCTTATTATGTAAGGGCTGAGTCCCTTGCATGCTTTCCATGCCTCTCCCTATCCTGTCCCTAATCAGCTTTGCACAATTTACATTACCTCCTGCTTTCATTTACACATTATAATCTCAAGTGAGTTTAGAAAGGTATTATTTTACTTATATTCTTATTTTTTCTTCTTATTTGCTTCTCATATTTTCACATTCTGAAATTCTTTCCTATATTACCCTTAATTAACAATAGGTTAAGTTCATAATTGTAAACATGGAATGAGAAACACCAAATCTAGCTATCAAAACAAATAGCAACAATTTGGTGTCATAAAGGAGCTACAGCAATGTATTAAAAACCAGTTTGAAATGACCAATCCAAAGAATGGCAATTTGAGCTTTAATATAAATACGGAGCTCTAGGAACTTTGAGAATGAAGGCTGCCATTCTCACTACATGCTAGGCAGAGACAATTTTAGCTATGAGGACTATAGATCCATCTCACTGGTTACTTAATTATTTTAAAGAGATATAAAACTAATTTCTGTATAGATGTATATGCAGCATGTCTGAAGACAAATACTAAATATCACAATGTATTATATTTTCCTAGGGATGTAATTGAAACTTTTTATTTTGAGTTCACTGGTGATGGGCTCAGAACAAAGTAGCAATATCTACATCTATTCGTATACTGAGTCAAGAGTAAAGTGTAAAAGCTAAAACTATAAAACATAGAAGAGAAAATTTTATGACCTTGGAGTTAAGAAAAATAACACCAACCATGAATGGAAAAATAAATAAATTGAATTTTATCATAGTTTAAAACTTCCACTCATCAAAAATGACATTGTTAATTGAAAAGGCAAACTAGACCTTGAGAAAAATATTTGTAATAGATATATCTGTCAAAGAAGTGTTATAAATTAGTAACAAAAAGGCAAATTTAATTTTTTTAAGTGAGCAAAAAACAGAAATTTCACAAAAGAACAAAAATAAATGGCCAATAACCATATGAAAAGCTGCTCAACAGTGTTAGTCATGGGGAAAATGCAAATCAAAACCACATGAGATCTCACTATACACCAACCAGAATGTCTGTAATGAAGACTACAATGTTAAGTTTGGAGCAACTGAAAGGTACATATATATTGGTGCGAGTGAAAAGGGTACAACCACTTTGGAAAATTGTACGGCAGTGTCTAAGAAGGTTAAATATCATCTCCCTTTTGACTTAGCAATTTCACTCTTCAGTGTGTTTTTAAGATTAATAAATATATGTCAATAAAAAGCTTGTATTATAATGTTCATAGCAGATTAATTCATAATAACCTCAAACTGACAAAAATACAAATGTTTATGCGAAAGAAAATTGATAAACAAATAAATGGTGGTAGAAATATTGCAAAGCAACAAAAATGAATGAACTACTGGTACAACTGCAAATTGAAAAATCTCAAAAACATTTTGTTAAGCAGAAGCCAGCCACAAAAGAGTACATGCTATATGATTTCTTTTATGCAAAGTTCTAAAACAGGCAAAAACAATTGATGATGATATAAATCAAAAGAGTAGTTTCCTCTGGTGGAGACAAAGGGTGAGGATTGACTGCAAAAACACACAGGGGAATTTTCGGCAGTAATAGGATTATCCTATATCTTGATTTGGCTGATGGATTCATTGGTGTATATATTTAGTTTTCAAATATCAGATCTTAATATCTGTGTATTTTACGATATGAAAGTTATACCTCAGTCAAAAAAAATTAATCAGAAAAAAATGCTGAAGAGTGGACCTTAAGTAAAGCACAGATTATAAAAGAACACTAAACCAATAATAAAATGCTTTTAAAGCTATGTTCTGAGTGAAAATAGTAAAAAATAGATATGCCTCACTGCTTGGTCCATTTCCGCTGATTCACCATGTCTTTTGCTTCCATTTGTTCGACAAAGTTGAACGACTTTTACAGTGGAACAGACATTAGTAAGAGGGAATTGGAGCTCAGAGGAACTAGTGAGTCCTGGTTTTGCCACTAACTCGTTTTGTGATCTTGGGCAATTTACTTCAATTAACTGTACCTCAATTTCTTCATCATTAATATGAGGACCAGACTAGATAATTTCTAAGGCCCCTTCCAGCTCCAACATTCTGTGCGTAACTCCAAATGTGAGTTCTGCAGCTTCATACAAGGAAAAGCACCCAGAGTTCTATAGTGACCTAATAAAAATATTTGGCACTGTCAATAGACCCGGAATCTGGCAGATATTTCAGAATGTTGGGCTGCCAAGAAAAGCTTACCAAGGTCATAAGCCTATTCTACAATGATATATTGGTCATGCTAGTGTTGACAGCATCTCATATGATCCCCTCCCAATTACTGGTGAAGTAAAGCAAGGCTATGAATGGGATCCAGGGATACCTAATTCTTTGTATACAACACTATTAAGAGATTCAAAAAAGATTTGGAAGCTGTCATTGAGCTCTGTTCCCAGTCCTTTGGAAAACCTTTTGAACTCATCAGACCAAACACTCAAGAAGAAACAAACAACTAATGTTCTAAATAAAAGCATTCCTGTGAGCTTAAAAAGTTGCAGTACCATTAAACAAACTCCTATTTTTGAGGTTAAAAATGTTTAATTTTCAAGAATATTAATGGAACATGAGTGTGTACTAAATAACTATATGAAGATGTTTCATCTTCTCTTTACCAGATACTAACATCTTCTACATATTGAGAAAGGAACAACTTGCCCACCTTCCAAAGCTGTATGAAACCAATACAAAAGTATACTGAATTCTGTAGAAAAGACACTAATTTATTCTGTCCTCAGGGCATTATTTAGCACAATTAAATAGTAATTGACTGTCCTTGGATAGCCTACATAATATATCACTCATCTCCCAGAGCCCTTTCAGCCCAGGGAATAGCAGGACCTTTTCCTTCCTAAGGCATTCATGGTTTATGACTAATAAATAAAAAAATTTTTAAAGGAAATCCAAAAATGATTTCATAAAGAGAAATAACTGGATTTCAAATTTTGCCACTAGACAAATATATTTATCCTGGAGGCATCCTAAGTGCAACACATAAATACATACATCATTTTCTACAAGGGTTGTCTGCTCATTTGTTTGTTTCTGAGGGGAAATTAGCTTTCATTTTCTGGAATATAGTTTAACTTCTCACTAATAAAAATGACTCCAAATGAAAGAATTGGAGGGTGAAAAAACTTAAACTTAACATTTTGTTGCAGAATTTTATTCTTTAGTTCAGCTAAAACCAGGCTCTTGTCATACAACCAGAAAACTTTAGGCATGTGGATAGATTGAAGGGTGTGTAGAGCAGGATTTTATTGGGCAAAAAGAGAAAAAAGAAAAAATACTCAGCAAAGTAGAATGAAGTCCTGCTAACAGGCCTCCCACCTCAGAGATTGAATCCTAAGGTGCCACAGAGGAACTGAAGAGGCCAGTCTCCTCCCCCATGGCCTGGAAGTTCAATGGTGTGAACTTCCCTTGGCTTCACTCTGTTCTCCCAGGGCACAGGTCAGCTGGAGGTTCTCCAGGGACCCTCCCTTTATCTTGCTCCTGCATCTGTCATTCCCCCTCTAAAGAAGAACATCTAACTGCCATTAGAATAAGAATAAAGAAAAGGATGAAGACCAATCTTAACTGCTTCCTGCTAACAGGGGGTACTGTTTTGGGAAAATGGCAGGCAGAGTTCTTTCAGAAGACTATCTGAATATCCCCAGCAGAAGGGGCCATCATTCAAGGCTCCAGTTGAATGACTATTTGGAGTTTGATGGCCTGAAGGTGAGAAGAGATAAACCAGGTTATTAGAAAATTTGTATCAAAATAAGGATGGGGTGAGGACAGCATAAAAATCCTGAGGCTTTTTACTGGTTTGCACAAGGAGGGGGAGACTACAAGCCCAACTGGGGAAAAAAAAAAAAAAGAAACAAAAAAACTATTTTGCTGGAATGTCAGGCTTCTGGGTTCCCTTCCCCTGAGCCTAATCCTAAGCCAAACTGTCTAAGGTTTGGGAAATTAACTCTTCCCAGTTTGGAGGATGCATTTGAGGGGAGTGTTTCATAGTACAGAGACACAATTACCTATCAGTGAAGAGAGGACAGAGGAGGAAAAAGGAAAAAGGATGCATTTTTTTTTTTCAGAGGAATCCCAGGGATTCAGAATGCATTCAAAAGGAGCACAGACTGTAGGTGAATGGCTACTCATCTAGGAAGAGGGGAATAGGCAACCCTGGTTCCTTTCTCTTTGTAGCAAATACCTGGTGCACATGAGGGAGGGAAAGTGAGATGTTCCTCTTTCTTTCCTCTGTTCTTGTATCCCTGACTCCCCGACCACAGCAGAGTGACCCCCATGGGCATCTAAGTGGCTTTCATCCATGTTATCAGGGGGACCTAGGTGGTAGGAATATACTCTCTTAACCACATATTCCCTAGCTGCCCTGTTGTAGTAGCCTTTGAATTTCTTAGACCTAATTTATGTCATGAATATCAGCATGACCTTTATCTATGAAATGAGAAGCTTGGCTTAATCAGCAGGAATTAGTCATGCTCACCTGTGCTGTGCCTTTTAACTTCTGTTATCATCTTCTTCTGGATCCCTCAGAACTAGAATTTTGTACTAAGGCTTTGAACCAAAGCTTGGAATTGAGTTTGGGGCAAAAATGTTTCTCAGGGAAGTTGCATGGACTCCTTATCAGAGGTCAAATGCTAAAGTGAAGTTGTGGAGTTGAGTCTCCTTCAACAAGAGAGAGAAGGATGTCTTGTGACATCCCCAGATAACTGGTGACTATAGTAATGCTTGCTAAGATTTGGGTGCATAGTACTTGACTTCAGTTAGCTCCCTTGGTGTTGTTTTCCCAAACAGAAAACCTCTGGGTGATGGGCGTCCTATTTACTCCCATCACCTGGCAGGATTTGCAGGGTAACTGTCATAAACTGGAATATTGACCAAGTTTTTACATCACCCATCCCTTTTGTTCTTTCTGAGCTGCAGCCAGAGATTGCTGGCTGGTTCACAGGAACAAGCAGTTAGTCTAAAATGTAGGCAAAAACTTGAAAACAACTAATGAATCTAAAATTTAATGATGATAAGTTTTGAAACAATTACTCTCTCTCTTGTTCTCATTTCTCTTAAAGGCAAAAACAAATCACAATAGAACTATGCTGTTTGCAAAACAGACTTTAGTCTTATATATGGCCTAATTATTTTCAAAAAGTGCCGCAAGAATAATTATTTCTATGTAGGCCTTTTAGATTGGCTTTGGTGGAACTCTGTTCCACAAAGAATCTCAAATAAGACCTTTTAAAACTGAGTCCAGACAGGTTTGTATTCTCAAATACCTGTAAGTTTGGTAAACTCCTCTCTTCTTGAGGTCATAAGTGCATGTAGTTCCTGGGCCTGTTGAAAAGTGGCATTCTTTACTCATTGCAAGTTAGGAACCATGTACGAGAACTATGTAGACAAGGATAGGATGCCAGTTTTCTTAAGGAGATTTTAACAGCTCTTCGAGTTGAGCTTGAGTCCTTAAAGGGAAGCAAATCCTTCCAGTCAAAACCTTGGTAAAACAACCAGCTTCTCCAATTGCATCCTGTTGCAAAGGAAAACTGATTCTTATTGCACTGATGCAAACAACTGTATTGTCGTAAGTTAAAATTACTCACAGATAGTTTCTAAATTCTAGAGGAACCAGGCAGAGAGAAACAAATATGCTCCAAATTTTGTATACATGAGTATACCTTTCTCAATTATTAAAGGCCATAAATAGCTCAAAATAACTTCCCTTGACTCTGAAAAACAAAACAAGGATTAGCAATGTTCCAAGCAAAACTCAAAAAGATTACTTCAGTTTTGTGTTTGTTCAGTCCATCCAGTTAGCTTTTGTTTTGCTTGATATTAGTTAGCATTTCTGCCCTTCAAGAGTCTTGTACGTTTTTTCTTTGTGTCACAATTTCCAAGGTTATGAGAAACCTGTATTTGAGAGAACTTCTCAGAGTCCTGCAGCTTATTATAGAGCATCCTTTGAAAAAGATCAAAACAAGACAATAATTGTTTGTGAATAACATAAATGTCCAGGGTAGTTACAGTCAGAAACACAATTTACAAAGAAGTTTGGTTGTCACTGTGGTTTACAATAACTTAACATAACAACCTTAATTATGATTGATGGCATATACTTTAGACATTAGAGTTTTAGAAATCCCATACAGTATTGGAAGATATATTAGCACTATTCACCAAAATATAACCTAAAGAAGATTGAACACCATTTTGGCAATCCCATGTAACTAAACATGTCAAATAATTCTGTTTACCTCTCTTGTGGACACTCCAGGGGCCCTCTGTAGCATCCAAACCCAGGTATCAGGAAAGACAATTTTGAAACCAAAGTTTAATTTTGGGAAGCCTGTTAAATATGTCAGAGGTTTAAAATACTTGATGTTATGAAATAGAATTCCAGATTACCATAAGTTATTTATTTTGCCAAAATGATGACTCAGAAATTTCAAAAAGCAAAACCTTTTATAATCCCTTATAAATTTTGCTAAAGAGCAGATTAGTACCCTAAGAGTGCCTTGTTATGCTTTTATTTTAATGTTCAATTTACAGAAAAACCATATAATATCCTTTTGCATTTAGTCAATATGTTCACACATGAAATTTTTGCAAGATTAGTTTTTACAATCATTCCATTATTTGTTTAAACCTTCCACTTTATGTTATCTGATTCAAAACAATCCTTCAACCCTAGGCAAGAATTTACTTTTCTATGTCTTCTTATAATCTTTTACTAAAAACACATTTCACTGTTGTTACACACCTTACATATAAATCTATTTCCAGTAGTTTTAATTACATGTTATAATGGTAACCTCTAGCAATTTTTAACTATAATTTAAAACTTGGCAAGTTGTAATAATGACATGCTAGATGCAGCCAAGGTTTGACTCCTTTCAGCACAATTAAGGGTGTGGTTAATTCCATAGGTCTCCAGGCCTTACCAAGTGTGAGGCAGGCAAGTCAAACAGTTCTCAAAAACCAAAACGGCAGTTTATAACCTTAAAACAATTAGCAAACCTAATATCTGACCTGCATAGTTTAGTTTACATATTTACATTTTGATGACATCTGCATTTCACCAATAACTTTTAAAGCTGTTTTTATTTCTCAAAGATTAGAGTCACATGATCTTAAAAGGTACCACAGCTTTTATCTTCCCTTAAAACATCACGCACACAACATGTATGTAACTACACAGACAGGTAGAAAAGGATCCGGTGGCTATTAGATTTTTCATTTGCCAATCTCCTAATTGGATTATTGACTTCTCATGCATGCACTAATAGTGGCAAGACAAAATGGAGAAAAGGAATTCAGTCAATTGAGGAAAAACCCTTTTTCCAGCAAAACAAGATCTGAGAAAAGAAAAATAGAAAGGCCTTTTAAATATATCTATAAATTGGATATCCACTTTTAATTAAGCTGAGCACCCTTTAAGAAAAATCTTTTAACTTCCTTATTATCTGACTTTAGCTCCACCAGGTAGCCATTATTTCTGGCTTTCAAACTTTACTAAAAGCAACCTCACAGGTGAAACCAATAAGCCTCAATTAAGGATATAATTTAACTGTGAGTGCATGAAGTATTTCCAAAGGTAGTTCGTACAAAATTTAGAACCTTTAAAGGTAACCCAGAGACAGGAAGACTTGAGAAAAAGATTAGAATTTGTTGACTGGGGGCAGAGAATCAGTAAATGGCAAAAGTCAGGCAGATATGAACCCAAAAGTACTCATTCCCTAAGCTAGGATTGAACCCCGGCTGCCACTGTAAAAGGTGGAAGCTAGACAAAGCATTGCCATGTGGTTAGAGGTCATGCTCTCAAGGGCGTGAAACAAGATGGAGGCCTAAAGCAAAGTTTGCTACTAACCATACAGAAAAGTCATACGAAGCACACCAGGTTGGCAACAGCTTAAGACAAACCTCACAAATCCTCTTTCATAATTAAAATTTTACAGAGAACATAAACAGTGATTCTTATTATTCCTGGCCTAGTTAAATGTCTTATAAAAACAAAACAAAACTCTCACTTAAAAGTTAACTGCTGACAGGGTAAAGAAAAGGAAAAAAGTTTGAAGTGCAGGGTTGGAAAGATGCCTGGGGGTAGAACCTGTTATTCTTATACAAATGGGTTCCTAGCCCTGGTGGGGAGAGGGACAGGGGAGTTACTATTTATCAGTCCATCCCGCATGTGCCTGCAGCCTTTGGGGTGGGGTGGTGTGCAGTTTCCTCTGCCCTCAGAAGTCTGGGGACAAAAAGGTTTAGAAACAAAAGGAAAAAATATTTTTTGGTTTTCATCTTACCCTTTCTCAGGCCCCATGTCTGGGCACCAAAATGTTGCAGAATTTTGCTCCTTAGTTTAGCTAAAATGGGGCTCTCATCATATGACCAGGACAATTTAGGCACATAGACAAATTGAAGGGTGAGTAAAGCAAGATTTTATTGGGCCCAAAGGGCAAAAAGATAAAAAAAAAAAAAACTCATCAAAGTTAGATGGAGTCCTGCTAATAAGCCTCTCACCTCACAGAATCCCAGGCCACCACACAGGAACTGAAGAGGCCAGGCTCCTCTCCCATGCAAAGGGCACAAACTTCCCCTGGCTCCACCCTGTTCTCCTAGTGTGCACAGTATGCAGGCCAGTCACAGGTTCTCTGGGGATCCTCCTGCTTATCTTCCTCTTTCATCGCTCAATTTGATCATATTTAAATAGTGTGATACAGGAAGTGATGGAGAAGCACCAAAACAGATCAGAGCATGCCAAATAAATTTTTTCATTCCTGAATCAGTCTGTACCTTAAATTAATTTATACTTAAGTGCAGTTACTAAGCAATAGAAATTATTAATGGAAAGAAGATCTGGGATGGTTCTTTTTATAATTAATTTCAAAGAAGAGTGTATTTGCACCAAATAAAATATCCCAGTTGCATATATTACAGTATGAATTCTGTAAATCTGTAACCTAGGAAAATAAACTTTTAAACTACATTCAAGTTTTGTTCTTTTTGTATCTTGTTAGAGATTTTCTTGCATAACTAACTTCAGAGACCTTTCCAAATGTATGTTGCTTTGTTCAGAAAACATCTAAAAGTGTTATTCAAGCAAGAACTAATTCAAAGCAGATTTATTTAAGGTCTGTTGTATTGTTTGTCCTCTATTCTGAAAGTTATGGGAAATGGAAGAAAAATCTATTATAAGTTACTTCAGCATTTAAGTGAGGTTCGAAAGCATCCTTAACGCTATCTTCCAATTATATGCATGTGTAGAAAGGATAGTGTAACTTCCAAGCTTTGATCCAAGGGGCTTGAATTTCCTTCTCAGAATGTTTTAAGATTCTCTACAGGGTCAGGGTTAGTAAGAGTATTGATACAATGCCTTCTAGAAAACTAGGGCACTAGAAGAATAACACAAACAACACAGATCATTAGGATTCCTAGGACAAGTAAGATTAATATGATAATAAGTGCTCCACTTATAATTTGCTAGTAGATGAGGCCTCCCAAAGGGCCTGAATATCAGGATGTCTCATGGAGTTTTCATAGTACAGATTATTCTCATTATCTGTAGATTTCATATTTGCAAATTTGCCTGCGAGCTAAAATGTACTTTAAACCCTAATATCAGTATTGCACAAGCTTTAAAGGTCCTTTGTGGACATGCACATATCAGTGAAAAATTTGGGGTACCACGTATTCATGGCTCTAGCAGAGATCCAATGAGACCATCTTCTGCTTTCTTGTATTAGCTCTCAAAATGCAAACAAGTGTCCTTTTCGTGCTATGTTTAGTGCCATTTTGGGAGGTGTTTTTGTGCTTTTGCTGGTGATTTGTCTTTTAAATGCTCTCCAACATAGTGCTGCAGTACTATCCAATGTTTCTAAGCACAATAACTATTATGTACCTTACAGAAAAAATTCATGTTTGATAAGCTCCGTTGAGACATGAGTGATAGTGCTGTCCTCCGTGAATTCAATGTTAATGAATCAACGATATATACTAAATAAAGTGCCTTTACACAAAATCACATACAGAACAAGGTTATGTATTTGTTGGTTGAGAAAAACCTTGTGACCAGTGGCCTGCAGAAATCTAACCATGTATTTCCCAAATGAAGCAATAGCTCAGTATTCACTAACTTGGTGTTACAAAGACTGTATAGAACACAACTAGTGTGAATGCGTATCAACTATAGATGTACTCATTAAAATAAAAATAATAAGGAAGTCTAAGAATGATTCTCTTTTCTAGAAGGCTTAACTGTTGATAGAAACTAAAATTATTTTTAGGTTTTATTTCTTTATCATATTATAGTATGTCCATAGTAAAAAAATATTTAAAATGGAGACAAAAAATAGATGGAAAATTATTTATAATGCCAACAGCCATTAAAAACCACTGCTAATATTTTGATGTTCCAATTTATAGAAAACTATATATATATACACATATACATATACATACACACACAAATATGTGTGTGTACATGTGTGTATATATATATATACACACACAGTTATTTAAGCTGATATTTTAGTTAGTGGTGGAAGGTATCTGAGTTACTGATGGTGAATCTACATGAGTCTGCAACAACTTCAATTCTTGCCTCTTCAGAAGAAAGAATTCAACTGAGGGGCGTAAAGCAGAAAAAGAGACTGAGGAAAGTTTCAGAGAAAGAGTGGAAATTTATTTAAAAGCTTTAGAGCAGGAAGGAAAGGAAAGTACACTTGGAAGAGATCCAAGTGGACACTCTGGAAGGTCAAGTGTGGCATTTGACCTTGATCCTAGGGGTTTATAGGCTGCCTCATTTCAGCATCTTGTGCGCCTTTACCTATGAAACTTCTCTTAGGATGGGCTGCCTGCATACACAGTGCCCTCCTTGAGCTTAGGAAGTGAGCACAAGGAGTGTAGTGTATTTAGGAAGTTGTATGCATGTCCATCTGACATTATTTAGAAACTTGTATGCATGTCCATCTGAAGCTGTCTTCTCTTTTCTGGTGGAGGGCCTCTGGAAGGTAATACTCTGTTTTGTCTCAATGTGCATACCTAAGCTCACTCGTCCAATACCTGAGATTTTACAGGAAGCTTATTGTGCTTCTCCCTGGAGCCTGCATTCAATTTACACTTTAATATAACAGCTGTGGACCTCCAGAATATTGTCTCTCCCTGGTGCCAGCTACTGAATTATCATTTCTAAAGAGGCAATGTGCTAATTGTTGAACCATCACCTGATGAACACCTGACATTCCTCGTGAGTGGGGGAGAGCTCTCTCCTGCCCCGCTCATGCCTAACTGCTTATGCCATTTTCACTAAATGTGTTGTATATATTTTTCCATCAATAAACAGTTTAATGGTTATCTAGTATATTATTTTATTGTGATAGTACATTTATTTTACTAATCCTCATATTGTACCTAGTTAAGTGGTATACAGACATACACTTTTTTTTAGCTATAAATGATGCTGTAATAAACATACTTGTTTATACTACTTTGTAAACTTGTAAAATTGTTTCCTTGGGGGAAAAATATTAGGAGTTGACTTGTCAGGCTGTTTTAAGGTTTTTGATACTTGTCAGAATGTATCAAAAATTTGGGCCAAATCATATTCAACCTGAATGTGTGAAAATGGTTTTCCTACACAGTCTTACTCTTATTGTGCATTGAAATTTTGGAAAATGTTTTCTGATATAACTCAATGGATTAAAAAATGGTTTACTATTGTGGCTGTAATGTAAATGTTAATTCTAGTAATTTGAACATATTTCATGTTTACTGGACAGTTGTATCTCCCATTTGTGAAATGTGTTTTCATAAATTTGCCTTTTCAAGAAAGCTATTAAAGATTTTATTCTTCATTCATTTATGAGAAATCATTTATTTTAGTAGACTATGTCTATCATATAGGTTGCAAGCATTTTTTTTTCCAGTGCAGGGTTTTTCTTTTACTTTGTTAGTATAGACATTTTGTTTTTGTATTTAGTGATGATGAGGAATTTTTTAACCATCATGTAGTCCAATAATTCAAACTAATTTTTCAGTAGCATAGAAATTGCTGTTCTTTCAAGGACTGAAAGTATTCACCAGTCAGACCACCTGGACCAGCCCCTTTTGGGGAAATTATTTTTGACAACATGTTCTATTTCAGCTACATTTATTATCTGATTTAGATTTTCTTTTTCTCCTTAATTTAACTTGGTAGGCAATATTTTTCTAAAAAGCAATCGTTTCAATTGTTTTTTTACTATCACAATTTTTTTCTACTGTTTAAATCTTATTAGTATTTATTATACTTCAATACTTATTCCAAATATTATTTGTATTGATGGTTTTTCTCATTTTCAGGACACTTGTTATTTTTATAAAAGAAATAGTTTCTGGATGTTATTTTTCTATTTGAATGCTTTTTTTTTTTTTTTTCTAGATTAATTCTGTCAGTCATTTTCTTTCTTTGTAAACCATATATTTACTTTTAAAATTGGTTTTTATTCCATTAATTTCTTGATTTGAATCTTAATACAAGCCCAAATTCCTGAAATGTTCTTTCGGATGCCATCTTAGCCTGTTTTATGCTGCTTATAACAGAATAGCAGAAACTGAGTAATTTATAGGAAACAAAATGTATTTCTTACAGTCTGGAGACCAGAAAGTCGGAGGTCAAAGGAGACATCTGGTGAAAGCCTTCTTAATGGTGGGGACTCTCTGCAGAGTCCCAAAGCAGCACAGGGAATCACATGGTGAGGATGTTAAGCATGCTAGGTCAAGTCTCTTTTCCTCTTCTTATAAAACCATTATGGCCGGGCGCGGTGGCTCAAGCCTGTAATCCCAGCACTTTGGGAGGCCGAGACGGGCGGATCACGAGGTCAGGAGATCGAGACCATCCTGGCTAACACGGTGAAACCCCGTCTCTACTAAAAATTACAAAAAACTAGCCGGGCGAGGTGGTGGGCGCCTGTAGTCCCAGCTACTCGGGAGGCTGAGGCGGGAGAATGGCGTAAACCCGGGAGGCGGAGCTTGCAGTGAGCTGAGATCCGGCCACTGCACTCCAGCCTGGGCGACAGAGCGAGACTCCGTCTCAAAAAAAAAAATAATAATAATAAAAATAAATAAAACCATTATACTCCCATGATAACCCATTCATCCATTATTCCATGAAGGTATTAGTCTACTCATGAGACAGAGTCTTCATGACTCAATTACATCCTAAAAGTCCCACTTCTCAGTACTACCACATTGGGGATTAAATGTCAACATGAATTTAGGAGGGGACAAATATTCAAACCCTAACAGAAGGTACCTTGAATCTTGGAGAAGATTTCGTGTTCTTTATTTTATTCCACTACACTTTTTATATTATTCACGTTATTTTCTTCTTACTTGTCTTTAAACAAGACAAAATCTGGCAAGGCCAATGTTTGCCTGCACAGAGCATATTGAATTGCCCTTTTTCCTTTCCTCTGTTTGCCATGATGGTGGTCTTTTTTTTTTTTTTTTTAAGTAATTAGTTAGATTTACTAGTTAAAGTGCTCAACTCCTAGGTGTTTTTCTGACTTTTATCAGTTTTAAAACAAAGGGGGAAAATATCACAAGAGAACTTTCCTCTCTAATGTGGTGACTTTTCTGCATTGTTTATTGCCTACTCTTTGGATAGTCCTAAACAAATTATAATACATTAAAAAATGTAATCACAGTTCATACCAGAGCAGCATCTCCTTTGTAACACTTTTCTAATGCAAAATAAAGTTTTCAGATGCATGTATCGCTGTCTTAGTCTGTTAATCAGCTATAACAAAATAAAGGCTCAATAGGTTACAAACAACAGAAATTTATTTGTCACAATTCTGGAAGCTAGGAAATCCAGTATCAAAGTGCTGGCAGATTTAATGCCAGATGAGGGCCCACTCTCTGATTCATAGATATTACCTTCTAACTGTATCCCCACAAGGTAGAAGAGACAAGGCAGATCCATGGGGCCTCTTTTAAGGACACTAATCCCACATTGATGATTCAGTTTTAACATATGAATTTTGGGGAGGATACAGAGAACACAAACATTTAGACTGTGGCAACCACCATCAGTTTCCATGACTTTTGAGTAGTCTCTAGGATTTAAAGTTGTATGCTTAGTTGTTAATGGGAAGCCAAGGAAAGAGATTATGGCCAGGTGAAGACAAGGGTAGGAAATGATGTCAAAAAAAGGGTGCTCAGGTCCTAATTTATAAGGCAGAGAACAAGTGGTTAGAAAGCATGAAAATATCTTGTATATTTTCTACTGTTAACACTGCTTTGAAAAGCAAACTCTAGAGACAGTATGAAAACAGAACTTGGGCTCTGGCTAATTTCTTGTACAGGGCTGGCACAAGATAAAACATAAGTCTGGAGCATTCTGTGGTGCCAGAAAGTAAGAAAGTACTGAAAACAGAAAACAAAAGGATGAGAGCAAGTATAAAGGACACATAAGTCAGCCTAAAAGAGTCTCCAATGGCCAAAGTTGGAACAAGTTGAGCAACAAAATAAGTAACAATAGTACTGAGTTATAAACCTTCTAAATATATATGAGATCATACTAACATAAATAAATAAATGGAAGAATGAACAACGTTTCTTTATAGAAGAATGATAATTAATAAACGTATATTAAATTACAGAATTTGAAAATCACCAGTAGAGCATCACAATAATCATTGCTGTGGACAAGATCCACTAATGGATGCTTAAATTAATGAACAGAACTTTAAGCAGAAAGGAAATATGTGTACAATTTGAAGGTATCTTCTCCTAAATATTGAGTAATTATAAAGAAAAACAAGGAGTAGCTTTACGATAGAGAATTTTAGCAAATATCACCTTAGCCAAGTGATCAAGGGTTACAACCCTGGGCATATACATTGACACCATGTGCCTCCTCATAGGTGAGTTACAAGGAAACATCATACTCAATGCCAAATAATCTTAATTTAACCTTGAGAAAACATCAGACAGACCTAAATTTAGAGATACTCTGTAATATAAGTGATCAGTTCTCTTAAAAGTGTAAAGGTCATGAAATACAAGGAAGACTGAGAAACTGTCATGGATTACAGATTAAGAAAACTAAAAACAGTATGTCAGCAAGATAATGAAATAGGAAGTGTCAGGTTCCACACCCATTCCCTCCTCCATGAAGTTCAACTAGCTACTATCCACAGACCAGAACAACTTTTTGAAAATCCAAATACTTGGAAGCAAGCTTCAGATATCTGTGTGGTCTGAAGGAGTTAATGAAAGTCTGACTACAATAACACCACCTCTTCCCATCCCCCAAGTAAGTACAATGTTATATGAAGATTTATCTAGGCCCAGTATCAACAAGGAAAAAGGAAACTGGAGGCAGTCATCCAGCTTCCTTGGCATTCTGAGATCCTTCCCAGGATCCCCACTCTGGTCTCGCCTCATAGGCAACACTGGAGGGTAATGGCATAGTTAGACAACTCAAGTCCAGTTAGAAACAAAGAAAGGAGGCAAAGATCATAATGACCAGCATAGAAATCTTGGTACCTCTGTCTTCATGCCAGCTGTGACATCCAATCAAAGATAGCAGGCAACTTTACAGCTCACCCACAAAGCTGAGTCAGCCACCTTCAGAAGCATAATGAAAAGTTAAACACAGCTTGAATCCCTAGAGAGCTGGTCTCTATGCCCCATTCTCAGAACCTACACCAGTGATTCCACCCAAGTAGGAGTACTCTTGCTTTCATCTATTTAAGAGAAACAAAAAAGCTAGACCTACTTGGTGCAGAAAGTCAAACAGTTGCTCAACTCAGCCAAAAGCTCACCCTATGACTCTACCCTGAGAGGAAGGCAATCCTTAATCATGTGTTTCTAAGAAGCATATCTTCTGATCCCCCCTGTTATGAGCAGTAACTCAGCTTAATATGAATGATCTTGGAGCCCAGGGTGCAGCCCTACCAACTAAAAACCCCGATTAGCAGAATTGGTAAGCCTTGGAACACATCCTGTGACCAGTCTTACCAGAAGCAATCACAATACCTAGCCAATAGTTCTGCCTAATAGAACTCAACCACTGATCTCTCCAGACAGTGGAGCACAGTTAGCAGCCCCACTCAACACTGGAACAAAGGCAGTGATCCAGCCAACTAGAGAACCTACAACAAGCTCTGCCTCCAAGGGGACATCACTGGCTAGCTCTTCCAGAATCACAGACTAGACAAAATAATGATGGTCTACCCCTGCCAAAGAATACCTGTAAAGACAAGAAGATGGAGCTGTCTTCTCAAATGCACAGGCAAAGCTGTAATAACACAAGAATTGTTAATAATCAAGGAATAATGACACTTATAAAAGAAACTAATAAATCTCCAGTAATAAATCTTAAAAATCAATATTTATAAAATGACTGACAAATAATTTAGAATACTTCTCTTAAAGAAGTTCAGTGAACTACTAGACTATATGGATAGAAAATTAAATGAAATTTGGGAAATAATACAAGAACAAAGTGAGAAATCTGACAATAATAATATGAAGAAGAACAAAATAGATACCCTACAGACGAAAAATATAATGACTGAATTTAAAAATATGATAGAAAGCTTCAGTAGCAGACTCAATTAAGCATAAGAAACAATCAGTAAACTGGAAGACAGACATTTAAAATTATCCAATCAGAGGGATAAAAAGACAAAAGAATGAAAAGGAATGAAGAAAGTCTGCAAGAATTTTGGGACACCATCAAGAGACCACTTTTGCACATTAAGACTTACAGAGGAAGACGAAGAAAGAGAAAAAGGGCAAGAAAGCATATTTAAAGAAACAATGTCTGAAAAGGTTTTCCTATCTGGGGATAAAGGATAACATACAGATAAACGAAGTGTAGAATCCTCTAATTAAATTCAACTCACAAAAGAGTTCACGATAACACATAATAGTAAAACTATGAAACAAATACAAAGAAAAATTCTGAGATCAGCAAGATATAAGAAACACATCACATACAAAGGAGTGTCAATTTGACTATCAATGAATGTCTCAGCAGAAACCTTACAGACAAAAAGAGATGACATATCCAAAGTGCTGAAGGAAAAATACTGCCATCCGATAATACTTAACCCAACAAATATGTCTTTCAAAAGTGAGAAATAAAAATGTTCTAAACAAAAGCTAAGAAACTTTATTATCAGGAGACCCACCTTTTTGATCAGGAGATCCTTTTTGATAAAAGGGTTCATTAAGCTGAAACAAAAGACCACTAATTAATAATATAATACATATGAAAGTACAAAGCTCAATGGAATAAGTAAAATGGAGCCATATTCAGAATACTTTAGATCTACAATGATAATGACAAGCAATTTTATATCTATTATGAGGGTTAAAAGTCAAAACTATTAAAAACAACTATAGCTAAAATAAATTGCCAAGAAATACACTTTATAAAATAATGTAAATTATGATATCAAAACTATAAAATGTTGGAATAGAGTAAAAAAGTGTAGAGTTGCTCTATGCAACTAATATTAAGTTATTAGCTTAAAATATGCTGTTATAAGATGTTTTACATAATCTCATGGTAACCAAACTACCTACACTAAAAGCACTTTCATAAGAATAAAAAATCAAGCAAGTGATTAGAGTACCTGATTCTAACACCATATTTTAAAAAGGGGCACTGAAGAGGGTAGGAAAGACAGTCTTGAATCATGAACCACTGTTCCTCCCACTCCCCAGTAGTGGAATTGTCTATCACAGTGGTCAAAATCTGATTTCTAGCAAGACCTTCCACAGCAGGCTAAAGTGCTCTGGGGTTCTAAATAAACTTGAAAAGCAGTCTAGGCCATGAGGACAACCATTTCTGGCAAGTCCTGATGTTGTACAGGGTTCAGAGCCAGTGGACTTGGGGTGTATGTGACCTAATGAGACACCAGCCAGGGAGGACAAGTGATTGCTTGCATCACCCCTCCTCCAACCCCAGACAGCATAGCTCACAGCTCTGGGAGAGTCTCCTTCCTTCCACTTGAGAAGAGTAAAGGGGAGAGTAAAGAGGATTTTGTCTTGTTATTTGAATACCAGTTCAACCACAATAGAATAGGGCAACATGCAGACCAAACCTCAGCTCCAGAATGACATACCTAGACATACTCTGGGCCATGCTTTGAAATGAAGGACGTGGCAGGATTCATCATCTGCTGACTAAAGAGCACTTGGTCCAGCACCAGTAGCTAGGCAATACTTATCATGGACCTTGGGTGAGACTCAGAGCTGTGCTGGTTTCAGATGTGACCAAGAACATTCCCAGTTGTACTAGTTATGGGGAGAGACTCCTTCTGCAGAAAGAAAGAAGAAGGAAGAGTAAATGAGGACTTTGTTCCACAGCTTGGACACCAGTGCAGCCACTGTGGGCTGTAAAACTGGGCTCCTGGGGTCCCCAATTCCAGGCCTTGATTTTTGGATGGCATTTCTGAACCTATCCTGGGCTTGAGGAGAGCCCACTTCCCTGAAGAGAGAGACAAAGGCCAGGCAGCATTTACCACAAGCTGACTGAGGATCCATTGGTCCTTTAGTGAACATCAGTGGTAGTTAGGCAGTACTAGATTCTGGCCTGTGACAGTGGTGGCCCTGAGGAGAGACTCCTCTGTATTAGGAAATGAGTACGAAGAGTGGGAAGAACTTTGTCTTGATCCCTGGGTGCCAACTCAGCTGCAGTAGAATAGAACACCAAGTGTATTCCTGGAGTCTTTCTGGCTCAACACCCTGGCTCCCAGATGGCATCTCAGAACCACCCAGGGCAAGGGAGAACTCATCAACCTGAGGGGAAGGACACAAACATGGCTGAATTCACCATCTGCTGATTGTAATACCCTTGGGCATTGCGTGAATGGAAGTGGTAGCCAGGCTGCGATCCCCATGGTCCCTAGGCAAAACTCAGTGCTGTGCTGATTTCAGATCTGACCCAGTGCAGTTCCAGTAGTAGTGGCCACAAGGGTGCCTGTGTAACCTCCATCCCAGCTCCAGAAAGCTCACCACAGAGACAGAGACTCCATTTGAGGAAAGTAAGGGAAGAAAACAGGGTATTTGCCTGATAAGCCAGATAATTCTCCCAGCTCTTACCCAAGACTACCTAGACACAGTACCTCTAGGAGTCTGCAAGAATCACAGCATTACTGAGGTTGAAAACCCACCAATACAGATATAAATGCAGTGACTAAAGACTTAGATCACAGCACCCAAGTCCTTTTGAATACTTGGAAAGCCTTCTCAAGAAAAATAAACTGCAAAAGCCCAGACTGCAAAGATTGCAGTAAAGATCTAACTTTTCAAAGACCAAACACTGATAAACATTTACACACATTAAGACCATCCAAGAAAACGTAACTTCACTGAACAAATTAAATAAGACACAAGTGGTTAATACTGGAGAGAAAGAGATATGTGACCTTTCAGAAAGAAAATTCAAAATAAAAACCCTATCAGATAAATTTGACAAGGAGATTGAAATAATTAAAAAGATCAAGCAGAAATTCTGGAACTCAAAAATGCAACTGATATACTGAAGAATACATAAGAGTCTCATGACAACAGAATTGAGGAGGAATAAGAAAGAATTAGTGAGCTTGAAGATAGGTTGTTTTAAAATACACAGTCAGAGGAGACAAAAAAAGAATAAAAAAGAGTAAAGCACACCTACAATATCTAGAAATAGCTCAAGAATTATTTCTTCTTCCTCATCAATTCTGCTGTCATGAGATTCATATGTATTTTTCAGATAATAATTGCATTTTTGAGTTCCAGAATTTCTGCTTGATCTTTTAAATTATTTCAAAAGGGCAAATCTAAGAGTTATTAGCTTTAAAGAGGAGGTAGAGAGAGACAGAGATCAGGATAGAAGGTTTATTCAAAGGGATAATAACAGAGAACTTCCCAAACCTAGAGAAAGATATCAATATTCAAGTACAAGAAGGTTATAGAACATCAAGAAGCCATAATCCAAAGAAAACTATCTAAAAACATTTAATAATCAAATTCCCAAAAGTCAAGGATAAATTATTATAAAAGTAGCAGAGACAGGAAGCAAATAGCATATAAAGAAGCTCAAATACATCTGTAAACTAGTGTCTGAGTGGAAACCCTATAGGCTGAGAGAGTGACATGACATTTAAAGTTTGTTTGTTTGTTTGTTTTCTTTCTTTTTTTTTTTGAGACAGAGTTTTGCTCTGTCAGGCGGTAGTGCGGTGGCGTGCTCTGGGCTTACTGCAAGCTCTGCCTCCTGGGTTCACGCCATTCTCCTGCCTCAGCCTCCAGAGTAGCGGGACCACTGGCACCAGCCACCACGCCTGACTAATTTTTTGTATTTTTTTTTAGTAGAGATAGGGTTTCACTGTGTTACCCAGGATGGTCTCGATCTTCTGACCTCGTGATCTGCCTACCTTGGCCTCCCAAAGTGCAGGCATTCCAGGCATGAGCTACCACACCCTGCCAACATTTAAAGTTTTTAAGAAACAAAAAGTTTCATCCTAGAATGCTATATTCACTGAAAATACCCTTCTAACATGAGGAAAAATAAAGACTTTCCCAGACAAGTGAAGTTGAGGGATTTCATCAACACTAGACCTGACCTAAAAAAAAAAAAAAAAAAAAAAAATGCTAAAAGAGAGTTCTTCAATCAGACAGAAAAGGAGTCAATGGTTAATGAGCAATAAGAAATCTTCTAAAGATACAAATCTTCTGAAGGTACAAAAATTATGAGTAATAGTAGTGCATAGAAAAAAACACAAATTAATATAAAACTATAATTGTGTATAGAATATTCATATCTTAAGTAGAAAGACTAAAAGATAAACCTAACAGAAACAATAACTATTTTTTTTGAGAATTTGACAGTATAATAAGATATAAATAGAAACATGAAAAGTTAAAAAGTAGGGAGTATGAGGGTAATGTGTAGAGTTTTCTCTTCGCTTTTTCTTTGTTTATGAAATCAGTGTTCAGTTATCATCAGTTTAAAAATAATGAGTTATAGGATACTATTTGCAAACCTCATGGTACTTTCAAAACAAAACCTTTAGCTAATCTAAGAAAAAGGAGAAAAGGTCCAAGTAAATAAAATCAGAGATAAAAGAGGAGATGTTAAAACCAATACTATGGAAATTCAAAGGATTATTACAGGCTACTATGAAAAACTACATGTCAAGAAATTGGAAAACCTAGAAGAAATGGATAAATTCCTAGAAAAATAAAATCTGCTAAGATTGAACCCTCAAGAAATTGAAAGCCTATACCAATAAAAAATGAGTAGTGAGATCAAAGACATAGTATAAAGTCTTTCATCATAAAAAATCCAGGACCTGATGGCTTCACTGTTAAATTTTACAAATCAATTAAAGAAAAACTAATACCAATTCTACTCAAAGTATTCCAAAAAATGAAGGAAAAGAAAACACTTGCAAACTCATCTTACAAAACCAGTATTATTCTGATACCAAAACCAGACCAGGATACATAAAAACAGAAAACTACAGGCCAATAATCCTGATGAATATTGATGCAAAAATCTTCAACAAAATGCTAGCAAACCAAATTCAACAATATGTTAAAAAGATCATTCATCATGAAGAGGGATTTATCCCAGGGATATAAGGATGGTTCAACATACACAAATCAATCAATGTGATACATTATATCATCAAAATGAAGTTAGAAAACCATAATCGGCCGGGCGCGGTGGCTCAAGCCTGTAATCCCAGCACTTTGGGAGGCCGAGACGGGCGGATCACGAGGTCAGGAGATCGAGACCATCCTGGCTAACACAGTGAAACCCCGTCTCTACTAAAAAAATACAAAAAATTAGCCGGGTGAGATGGCGGGCGCCTGTAGTCCCAGCTACTCGGGAGGCTGAGGCGAGAGAATGGCGTAAACCCGGGAGGCGGAGCTTGCAGTGAGCTGAGATCCGGCCACTGCACTCCAGCGTGGGCGACAGAGCCAGACTCCGTCTCAAAAAAAAAAAAAAGAAAGAAAGAAAACCATAATCATTTCAATTGACACTGAAAAAGAATTTGATAAAAGTCAACATCCCTTCATGATAAAAGAAAAAAATAACTCAAAAGACAGGGTAGAGAAGAAACATATACTTCAGATGCACAGCTAGTATCATCCTAAATGGGGAAAAAAATGAAACCATTTCCCATAAGATCTGGAACAAGACAAAGATACACACTTTCAATACTGTTATTTAATATAGTACTAGAAGTCCTAGCTAGAGCAATCAGATAAGAGAAAGAAATAAAGGGCATCAAAATTGGAAAGAAATAAGTCAAATTATCATTGTTTGCAGATGATATGATCTTATATTTGGAAAAAATACAAAGACTCCATCAAAAAACTGTTTAAATTGATAAACAAATTCAGCACATTTTCAGGATACAAAGTCAACATACAAAAATTAGTAGTGTTTCTATATGTCAAAAATGAACAATCTGAAATATAAATCAAGAAAGTAATCTAATTTACATAGCTACAAATAAAATACTCTACTTAAAAATAAACTTAACTGAAGAAGTTAGAGATCTCTATAATGAAAATTATAAAACACTAATGCAAAAAATTAAAAAGGAAACAAAAAAATGGAAAAAATATTCCATGTTTAAGGATTGGAAGAATAACTATTGCTAGAATATCTACCAAGCAATGGTAGAATACTATCAAAGTAATCTACAGATTCAATGCAAAACTACCAAAATGTCAATGAAATTCTTCACAGAAATATAAACAATAATCCTAAAATTTATTTGAAACTACAAAAGAACCAGAATAGCCAAAGCCATCTGGACCAAAAGAACAAAACAGGAAGAATCACATTACCTGATTTCCAATTACACTACAGCGCTATAGTAACCAAAACTGCATAGTACTGGTATAAAAACAGACAGACCAATAGAACAGAGTATAGAATCAGAAGTAAACTCATATATCTACAGTGAACTCACTTTGGACGAAGATGCCCAGAACATATTTGGGTTAAGCACAGTCTGTTCAATAAATGGTACTGGGAAACCTGGATATACATATGCTGAAGAATGAAACTAGGCCCCTATCTCTTATCACATACAAAAATCAAAATAGATTAAAGGCTTCAATCTGAGACCTTAACCTATGAAACTACTAAAAGAAAACGCTTGGGAAACTTTCTGGAACATTGTTCATGGAAAAGATTTCTTGAGAAATATCCCACAGGCATAGGCAAAGATAGCAAAAATAAACAAATGGGATCACATCAAAGTTGATCACAAAAGGTTCTGCATAGCAAAGAAAACAATTAACAAAGTGAAGTCACAACCCACATAATGGAAGAAAATATTTGCAAACTACCCATTTCACAAAGAGTTAATAACCAGAATATGCAAGCAGCTTAAACAACTCAATAGAAAAAAAAATCTAATAATCCAATTTTAAAATGGACAAAAGATCTAAATAGACATTTCTCAAAAGAAGACATATGAATGGCAAACAGGTGTATGAAAAGTTGCTCAATATTGCTGATCATCAGATAACACTAATCAAAACTAAAATAAGATATCACCTCACCCCAGTAAAAATGGCTTTTATCCAAAAGTCAGGCAATAATAAATGATGGGGAGGATGTGGAGAAAAGGGAACCCTCATACACGGTTTATGGGAATGAAAATTAGTAAAACCACTATAAAGAACAATTTGAAGTTTCCTCAAAAAGACTAAAAATACACTGCTGGTAAGAATGTAAACTAGTACAACCACAATGAAAAACAGTGTGGAGAATCCTCAAAGAACTAAAGCAGAACTACCATTAGATCCAGCAATCTCATTACTGGCTATCTACCCAGAGGACAAGAAGTCACTATACAAAAAAGACACTTGCACATGCATGTTTACAGCAACAGATCCAAATACCCATCAGTCAACAAATGGATAAAGAAATTGTGGTATATATATATTTTCTTTATCCATTCATCTGTTGGAAATATATATATATATATATGATGGAATACCACTCAGCCATAAAAAGGAACAAATTAATGACATTTGCAGCAACATGGATGGAGACCATTATTCTAAGTGAAGTAACTCATGAATGTAAAACTAAACATAGTATGTTCTCACTCATAAGTGGGAGCTAAGCTATGAAGATGCAAAGGCATAATAATGATACAATGGACTTTGGGATCTCTGGGGAAAGAGTGGGAGGGGGTGAGGGATAAAAGACTACAAACTGGGTTCAGTGTATACTGCTTGGATTATGGATGCATCAAAATCTCACAAATTACCAGTAAAGAACTTACTCACATAACCACATACCAGTTGTTCTCCAAAAAACCTATGGAAATAAAATTAAAAAAAAAAAAAAAAAAAAAAAACTACCATATGATTAAGCAATTCCACTGCTAGGTATGTACTCAAAAGAAAGAAAATCATTATATAGGTAACAGACATATGCACTCCCACGTTTATTGCATCACTATTCACAATAGCCAAGATTTGGAAGCAATCTAAGGGTTCATCAAGAGATGAATGGATAAAGAAAATGTGGTACATATACACATTGGAGTGCTATTAGTCATGAAAAAGAATGAGATACAGTCATTTGCAATGACGTAAATAAAATGGTAAGACATTACATTAAGTGAAACATTTCAGGAACAGAAAGACAAACTGCACATATTCTCACTTATTTGTAGAATCTAAAAATTAAAACAATTGAACTCATAAAGATAGAGTAGAATGATGGTTACCAGAGCCTGGGAAATGTAGTAGAGGAAAGTGGAAATGGCTAATAGGTATAAAAATATAGAATAAATAAGATCTAATATTTGATAGCATAACAGGGTGACTATAGTCAACAATAATTTATTGTACATATTTAAATAACTAAAAGAGTATAATTGGATTATTTGTTACACAGGAGAGGATAAATGCTTGAGGTGATGAATACCATCTTATGTATTTATTCTGCATTTTGTGTTTGTATCAAAATAGCTCAAGTACCCCATAGAAATATATACCTATTATGTACCCACAAGAATTAGAAGTAAAGAAAACCAGTTCCAACAATATGCTTCCTACAAGAAACTCATCTATTTTATGGATACACACAGACTGAAACTGAAAGAGTGAAAACAAAAATTCCATGGAAATGGAAACCAAAAGACAACAGAGGTAGCTACACTTATATAAGACAAAAAAAACCTTTACTTTTAAAATTGTTTGATACAAATTAGATATTATTTAACAATAAAGAGATCAATTTATCAAGAGGATGTAACAATTTTAAATATTTATTCCACCAATGTAGGAGCACCTATATACATAAAACATATTTAAAATGGCCTGAGGGAGAGATTGACTACAACGCTATAATAGTAGGAAACTTCAGTACTCTATTTTCAACAATGGACAGATTATCCAGACAAAACTTTAATAACAAAACATTAGACTTGAACAGTACTTTAGACCAAATGGATCTAATAGACACAAGCAGAACAATGAACCAACAGCAACAACATACAAATTATTCTGAAACATACACAGAACTTTCTCTGGGACAGACCCCATGTTCAGGGAACAGAAAAGCCTTGGCAAATTTAAGAAGATTGAAATTATAATGTATATCTTTTCTGATTATGATGGTATGAAACTAGAAATAAAAAATAGAAGAAATTTCAGAATATTCACAAGTACATGGAAATTAAACAACATGCTCCTGAATAACTAACAGGTCGATAAATAAATTAAATGAAAAGTTAAAAAGTTGTTGAGACTACTAATAAAATAAAAACACAACATATCAAAGCTTATGGAATATAGCAGAAGTAGTTTTAAGAGGAAAGTTTATAGCAATAAATGTCTACATCAAAAAAATAAAGCTTTCAAATAAACAACTGAATGTTATTCTTTAAACATCTAGAAAAAGAATAAATTAAAGTCAAAGTTAGCAAAAGAAAGGAAATAATAAATATTAGAATAAAAAGAAATGAACTAGAAACTAGAAAAACAATACAAATAATAATCAATAAAACTGAATCAGCTTTTTCAAACATAAAGAAACAACCAACCTTTAGCCAATCTAATTTTAAAAAAGATTAATTAAAGTCAGAAGTGAAAGAGGAGACATTACACCTGATACCACAAAAATATAAAGGATCATAAAAATTAGTATGAACAATTATACTCCAACAAATTAAACAACCAAGAAGAATGAATAAATTACTAGAAACATACAACCTACCAAGCTTAAATCATGAAGAAATAGAAAATCTAAACAGATCAATTATGAGTAAAACAATCGGATCTATAATAAAAAACCTCCCATCAAAGAGAAGTTCAGGATCTGATGACTTTACTTCAGAATTCTACCAAACACTTCATGAACTAATAACAATACTTCTCAGACTCTCTAAAAAAAAAAAAATTAAAGAGTAGAGAATACATCCAAACTGTTTTTGGCCAGCATTACCCTCTGACCAAAGCCAGACAAGGACATTACAAGAAAAAGAAAATGACAGGCCAATATATTCAATGAACATAGATGCAAAATTTATCAAAAAAACTAGTAAACCAAATTCAACAACACATTATATTTTTTAACACAAATACTTTTTTTAAATGTTCAACATTGCTAATTATTACAGAAATGCAAAGGAAAATAACAATGAGATATCATCTCACACCAGTCAAAAAGCTCTTGTTAAAATAGAGAAGATAACAAATGTTGGCAAAATGTGAAGAAAAAGGAAACCTTTTACACTGTTGGCAAGAATGTGAATTAGTAACATTTGCATATGATGTTGAATGCATACACTTTAAAGTATCAATATCATATGCAAATGACACTAGAAAGTATCAATATTTACATCTCTTCCTCCCCATTCTTGCTATGATCACTTTAGAGTTTGGGGCTAAAAAAAAATATTTTAAGTGATACCTCAAGGAAATGTTAGGTCTTGTGCTAAAACATAGCCAGTAGCTATAAATATATTTCTCTCAGTTTGCTGATTTGGCATCTCTCATTTTAAATTTTTAAAATAGAGAGCATCATCATCAAATTTTTTTCCATAAAATTACAAAGCCCAAGCTTAAGGTTTTGGGTTTTTTTTCTAAAATGTTCTTCTGTGGAATCTAGAGCTATCCCTCTCTCTCAAAAATAACAACTTTTAAAAGCAGTTAAGATGAGAAATAAATACAACTTAATCTCTGCATAGTAACTTAAAAATCTAAGGAAGAACACAAATTTGCATCACAATTATAAATGATTTTGCATTTTTCCTTTAAATTTTTACATATATTTACTTCTGACTTCTGGCATCATTTGAGACACAGAATTCTTAATTCATCAAAATAAGATTATCATTTTCTTCAAGTTAATAATGTATGAATCTCAGATCACATAAAGTTTCTGTGCCTTACATGGGAAAAACTAATATTATTTTATATCTTGGAGTTGGCTAACACAAACCAAAGATATTGCAACAGTGAGCTTAACTTCTGAAAATATTTTAAAAAAATGGTGATATTTCATTCCTACTGCATGTCTACCTTATGGCTTTGAGAAAAGAATTAGAAGGAGGAGAAAGAGGAAGGCAGGCAGGAGAAAAATAAACAGAGCATAAAAGTTGAATAAACATATTGTCCTTAACTGTCACTGGACCAAGAGGCAGACAACTTTGAGACAAGCTCGAATATTTCAGTAGAAATAACACACAATATTTGAACAAGATAATTCCCAAGGATTTTTCTATTAGGAAACAATTCTCCATGCATCTAATTGAGTGTCCAAGGATTTTCCACTGGGAGAAAATTCTCCAGGGATGTCTCATGTTTATGCACATTGATATGGTTTGGATGTCTCGCCGGAATCACATGTTGAAATGTAATCCCTAATGTTAGAGGTGGGGCCTAGTGTGAGGTGATTGGATCATCGGGATGGATTTTTCATGTGTGGTTTAGCACCATCCCCTTTATACTGTCCTCATGATAGTGAGTGAGTTCTCATTAGATTTGGTCACTTAAAAGTGTGTAGCACCTCCCTGCCCTCTCTTGTTCCTGCTTTCATTGTGTGAAGTTCTTGCCCCCACTTTATCTTCTGCCATGAGTAACAGCTTGCTGAGGCCTCCTCAGAAGCTGATCAGATGCTAGCACCATGCTTCCTGTACAGCCTGCAGAACCATGAGCCAATTGCATCTTTTTTTTTAAAATCAATTACCTGGGTATTTATTTATAGCAATGTAAGAAAGGCCTAATACATATATCTTGCAAGAATAGGCACTGTATTAGTCTGTATTCATGCTGCTAATAAAGACATACCTGAGACTGGATAATTTATAAAGGAAAGAGGTTTAATTGACTCACTGTTCAGCATGGCTGGGGAGGCCTCAAGAAACATACAATCGTGGTAGAAGGGGAAGCAAACATTTCCTTCTTCACATTAAGAAGTGGCAGCAACAAGAAGGGCAGAGTGAATGGGTGGTGAAAGACCCTTGCAAAACCTTCAAATATCATGCAAAGTCACTCAGTATCACAAGAACAGCATGGAGGTAACAACTCCCATGATTCAATTACCTCCCACTGGGTCTCTTCCACAACATGTGGGGATTATGGGAACTACAATTCAAGATGAGATTTGGGTGGGAAGACAGCTAAACTGTATCAGGCATCAACAGACTTTGTTCCAGATTTTTGTCAAGAATGTTTGTACAATGAACAGTTTTAAAGGATTATGATAGTATCTATCCCCAGAATAAAAAGGCAGTTTTGCTTATAGTCTGGAAATAGAGACAATGCCTCCTTTTGGAGCAATAGACTGAAAGGTTTACTGCCCATTATTAAAGATTCAGGTTTTTTAAACTCAGGGTTCTTCCCCTGTAACACAAACCATACATGTATAGATATCACTGGGGTTATTGGCATTCCTATTGATTATTGTGGTAACTGGGCCCCCAATAATCAATCAAAATGACTGATTACCACACATTACCTGTAGGAATTTGGTTACAGGAATCTGGTACCAAAAAAATGTTGATACTCTAGCTACTGCTATTAATAGTGTCCTTTGTCTCTGACCCAGGAGCCTCGTGTCCACACATTACCCTGTAGGAATTTGGTTACAGGAATCTGGTACCAAAAAAATGTTGATACTCTAGCTACTGCTATGAATAGTGTCCTTTGTCTCTGACCCAGGAGCCTCGTGTCTTCTGCCAGTGTGCATAAAACTGCGGCAAGTCTAACTTGCTATCTTACAAGTACATATTTCAGGCTTTTCAGAGTTCTTGACACATTCAGTTCTCCTTTCTTTCACAAAAAGTAAAGACCAAACAAGAGTAATATAGATGTGTCAATTGTCTGAAGGTGCTTGGCAAGTAATATAAATAAATGAAAAAGGTCAGGTGGAGATAGTTACAACACAGAGAATTCATTCCCTGTTTAAATGGGGCTATTGTCATTCTGATTGATTATTGGGGGCCCAGTTACCACAATAATCAATAGGAATGCCAATAACCCCATTTAAACCAATATTGCCAGAGTTGTCTATTTTTTTTGAGAAATTAAACTCTTGTTTTGTGAGTAGCACCTAAAATCAAAATGATGGTTTTGATCAAAAACCAAAAATCAAAAAATTCTAAAGCCTGTTGTGGGATCAATAAAATATGTCTATGGATCAGTACTGTCATGGATATTGCTACCGGAGTCTAGATGTTACATATCAAAAGTCAAAGGTCTGGATTCTTCTACTTGTAGACTGCATAAAGTAATTCATTTATAAACTTTCTATAGTTTATCTTATTTTAAAATGTTTCTAATTTGTAAAATACATAGAGTGGTACTTTCACAATTTGTTCTTTAGAATAAACCAGACTTTTGAGCAACTTTTGGGAGAGAACATGACAACAACCTACGTAACAATAGAGAAATTCAGAAAAAAGAAACTAAACACTACAGTTCTTAGAATCAGACATAATTTTGCCTCCATGATCTGCCTTTGCAGAAATGAGGTCTGCAGTTTCAGGGGAAATTAAATACTGTATCTTGTTTATTGGTTATTCAATCAGATATGCACCACTGAGTCTTTAACACTGTGTTTTAACTGCTCTGCATCTGCTGGCTAAAGATGAAGAAAAACTATATTAAAATAAGATGTTAGTAAGAACATCAAAGATTGAATGAAAATTTGGGCTGCTATATTTTACAGTATAAAAATGCCTAACTCTAGAATTTTTTCACAATTTGAATGTCCTATTTTGTATTGATGCTTTTTGTGCAATAACCTCCCATATAACACATGGAAATATTTGAGAATTTCATGAAAACCTATTCAGACTGTCAATCTGTAGAATTTAAAAGAAGTATGCTATCACTCTCAGTGATTACTTATTTTCTTCCCAGAGCTCTAAAGTCAAAAAGTGATATTTATAAAAAATAACAAAGAGGAAGAATAGCATGGGAAATATATAGTTTAAAATAGATGCTACCTTAGGCAGAAAATTCAAATCCAGTGAAACTAAAGGTTTTGTTTTTTAAATAATTTTGTGATCTGAGTTGTCATGTATATGAATGAACCAGCAAAGTGCGCTTTTGAAAATATTTTCAAGTATACTTTTTTCCTTCCAGCTGCACAGCTGCTGTTGTACTCCTTGAAATTTTCTTCTTTCCCCTCCCTACATGCGCCTACTCTTCCTTCAGATCTCAACTCAGTCAAGATCCCTGTCACTGGTTCCTTTATCTGCTCAATGCCTTTAATTCTTAGTACTGCCTGTCTTCTTTGTAGAACTTATCACAGTTGTGGTTATTGGAGTAATGTCTCTATTCTCTCTAGACTGTAAGACCCAATAAGACAGAATTTATTTTTGTTTTTGTTTCTCATTGAATCCTGAATTTTGAGAATTATTATTTACATATGGTAGGTACTCGATTTAGTTGTAAAATACAGAATATGAATAAGCAGAGTCCAGAGTCTAATGTTCCAGTCCTAAATCTTCCACTAACAAGTGAGTATGGCCAATCGCTAAGTGTCTTCAACTGAAAAATAAAGAGTAAAACAATAGTGATGTTTTGATGTACATCAGCATTTCAAACAAGATAACAGTTGATGTCTCTTTAGTCTCAGGCTGATAATTATATTTTTATTTTGTTCTGGTTGAATGCTTTCAATATAATAGTAGTTTTATTATTTGCAACTAGTAAAAAGATTTTTCATTTATATTAAAATTCTAGGATACATTTCTATCAAACTAATCCAGAAATTTGAAAGAAGAGAACTAGAAATTTTCTACTTTAAATTAAATCACTCAACTATACTTTAAAACTGAACGTGTTTCTCAATTGGTAAATGTTCAATTTAGAAGTTCTGATTGAATAGGCCTTTCCGTTTAAATTGACAACATTTGGCAAAAAATATATTTTATAATATTATGAAATGTCCAATAAGGACATTCACTTCAGATATTCACTCAATATCATTATGTTTAGCATGGATTTGCATTTTCCACATCATCAGTGATGCTCAGGTTGTAAGCATAAATGCAGGAATTGGTAACCTTATATTTGTCAAATTAAACTCATTCATTTAAATTTTCTGTAAGGTTTTACAACCATATTATATTTTAAAAATATTTAATTTTAACCAGGAAAAAAGATGGTTTTTTTTTAGTATTATTTGAAGGGTTTGTACCAGTACCTTGCCTCAAGATAGCTAATTAACTTCAATAAAAACAACAACAACAAAATATCACTCACTGCTCATATCATTAACCAATAACTGAAAGTCTCCAATTTAAAGTCACACTTTAGTAAAATTGTCAATTCGTTAAACAAAAGTGAGTTGAAGGATTTGAGAACAAGTGCAGCCTCAGAACTTCTACACAAGTAGAATTGTGTGTAGAGAAATGGGGAGGGAAAATATCACTGGAAAAAGGTAACCAGGGATTTTCTTGCTTGAATTTGCTTTCCTGTATCAAGTGTGTTTTTATTTGCATTGTATATTTACTGGAGAAAAAAAAAAATAATGGAGATGGGACTATTTCATCTTTCAAAAGCAACTCCATGGTTCTGACATTGTACTAGTATCTTAATACGCCTATATTGATGGGATATACTCTAGTGACTTGGACACATTGCAGTCAACTTTTAAAATAGCTTGAAGATATAATTAACAAATCATATAATTCATCCGTTTATAAAGTGCACAATTCAATGGTTTTTAGTATACTCAGAGGGTTGTGTAACCATCACCATAATTTTAGAATATTTTTGTAATTCAATCCTATTTTTATTTTTTTGTTGTTTGTTCTTTTTTCTTTTCCTTTTTTCATATCCATAGGTTTTTGGGGAACCGGTGGTGTTTGGTTATGTGAGTAAGTTCTTTAGTGGTGATTTGTGAGATTTTGGTGCACCTATTACCTGAGCGGTATATACTGTACCCAGTGTGTAGTCTAGTATCCTACCCACATCCCACCCTTTCCCCAAGTTCCCAAAGTCCATAGTATTATTCTTATGCCTTTTCATCCTCATAGCTTAGCTCCCACTTATAAGAACATATGATATTTGATTTTCCATTCCTGAGTTACTTCGCTTAAAATAACGGTCTCCAATTCTATCCTGGCTGCTGCAAATGTTGTTATTTTACTCTTGTTCATGGCTGAATAGTATTCCATTATATAAAAATATATATTTATATATTATATATCATATAAATGTATTTATCATATATAAATATATGTATATATTTTGTACAAATATATGTATATAAATATGTATATGTATATATTTATATATTTTTATATATAAGATATAAAATATAATAAATAAAATATATTATAAATAAATAAAATATAAAATATAACAAATATAAAATATATATATTTATATATATATTTTTATCCCAGTACCATGCTGTTTTGGTGACTATGGCCTTATAGTATAGTTTGAAATCAAGTAACATAATGACTCCAGATTTGTTATTTTTGCTTAGTCCTGCTTTAACTATGCAGGCTCCTTTTTGGTTCCATATGAATTTTGGGATTGTTGTTTCTAGTTCTGTGAAGAATGATGGAGGTAGTTTTATTGGAATTGCATTGAATTTGTAGATTGTTTTGGCAGTATGGTCATTTTCACAATATTGATTCTACCCATTCATGAGCATGGGGTATATTTCCATTTGTTTGTGTCATCTATTATTTCTTTCAGAAGTGTTTTATAGCTTTTCCTTGTAGAGGTGTTTCACCTCCTTACTTATGTATATTCCTAAGTATTTCATTTTTTTGAAGCTATTGCAAATGGGGTTGAATTTTTGATTTCATTCTCTGCTTGGTCACCGTTGGTGTATAGAAGAGCTACTGACATGTGTACATTAATTTTGTATCTGGAAACTTAGATGCATTCTTTTATCAGTTCTAGAAGCTTTCTGGAGGAGTCTTTAGTGTTTTCTATGTAAATAATCATATCATCAGCAAACAGTGACAGTTTGATTTCCTCTTTATCAATTTGGATGCCCTTTATAAATTTCTCTTGTCTGATTGCTCTGGCTAGGACTTCCAGTACTATGTTGAAAAGAAGTAATGAGAGCAAGCATCCTTGTCGTGTTCCAGTTATCAGAAGAAATGCTTTCAACTTCTGCCTGTTCAGCATTATGTTGACTGTGGGTTTGTCATAGATGGCTATTATTACTTTAAGGTATTTCCCTTCTAGTCCGATTTTGCTGAGAGTTTCAATCATAAAGCAATGCTGGATTTTGTCAAATGCTTTTATCTGTGTCTCTTGAGATGATTGTGTAATTTTTGTTTTTAATTATTTTTAGGTGATGTATCACACTTATTGACTTGCATATGTTCAACTATCCCTGCATCACTAGTATGAAATCCACTTCATAATGGTGTATTATCTTTTTGATATGCTGTTGGATTCAGTTAGCTAGTATTTTGTTAAGGATTTTTGCATCCATATTCATGAGGGATATTTTTCTGTACTTTTCTTTTTTCGTTATGTCCTTTCCTGATTTTGTTATTAAAGTGATGCTGGCTTCATAGAATGATTTAGGGAGGATACTCTTTTTATCTTGTGGAAAGGTATCAAAAGGTACCAATTCTTTAAATGTCTGATAGAATTCAGCTGTCAATCCTTCCAGGGTTTTGGACTATTTTTGTTGGCAATTTTTAAATTTTAAATTAAAATTTCAATCTCACTGCTTCTTATTGGTCTGTTCCACATTTCTAATTCTTCCTGCTTTAAGCTAGGAGGGTTGTGTATTTCCTAGAATTTATCTGCCTCCTCTAGGTTTTCTAGTTTATGTGCATAAAAGTGTTCATAGTAGCCTTGAATGATCTTTTGTATTGCTATGGTGTCATTGTATATCTCCCATTTTGTTTTTAATTGAGTTTATTTGGATCTTCTCTCTTCTTTTCTCAGTTAAGCTCACTAATAATCATCAATTTTATTTATCTCTTCCAAGAACTGGCCTTTTTTTCATTTATCTTTTGTACTTTGTTGTTGCTCTTTTTGTTGTTTCCATTTCATTTAGTTCTGCTCTGGTCTTGGTTATTTCTTTTCTTCTTCTGGGTTTTAATTGGGTTTGTTCTTGTTTCTCTAGTTACTTGAGGTGTGACCTACAGTTTGGCTCTTAGGTAGCCACACCCCTAGGAAAAAAGGGAAAGTACTACATCAAGGGAGCCCCCCATGGGACTAAAGAATCTGAACAGCAGCACTTGAGCCCCAGATCATCCCTCTGACATAGCCTACTCAAATGAGAAGGAACCAGAAAAACAATTATGATAATATGACAAAATAAGATCCTATAATACCCTCAAAAAATCACACTAGCTCACCTACAATGGAAAACCTGTAGATTAATAGCAGATTTCTCAGCAGAAACCCTACAAGCTAGGAGGGATTGGGACCCTATCTTCAACTTCCTTAAACAAAATGATTATCAGCCAATAATTTTGTATCCAGCAAAATTAAGCTTCATAAATGAAGGAAAGACAGTCTTTCAGACAAACAAATGCTGAGAGAAGGTGCCACTACCAAGTCAGCACTATAAGAACTGTTAAACGGAGCTCTAAATCTTGAAGCAAATCCTCAAAATACATCAAAATGGAAGCCCCTTAAAGCGTAAGTCTCATAGAACCTATAAAACAACAACACAATAAATTAAAAAAAAAAACACACACACACAAGGTATTCAGACAACAAATAGCATGTTGAGTAGTACAATACCTCATATCTCAGTACTAATGCTGAATGTAAATGGCCTAAATACTCCACTTAAAAGATACAGAATGGAAGCATACATAAGAATTCACTAAACAAGTATCTGCTGCCTTCAAGAGACTCACCTAATACATAAGGGCTCATATAAACTTAGTGTAAAGAGGTGAAAAAAGGCATTCCTTGCAAATGGACACCAAAAGGAAGCAGGAGCACTTATTCTTATATCAGACAACACAAACTTTAAAGCAATGGCAGTTTAAAAAGAGACCAAGAGGGACATTATATAGTGATAAAAGGCCTTGGCCAACAAGAAAGTATCACAATCCTAAATATGTATGCAACTAACACTGGAGCTCTCAAATTTATACAACATTTATTACTAGACCTGAGAAATGAGATAGACAGCAACTCAATAATAGTGGGAGACTTCACTACTCCACTGACAGCACTAGACAGTTCATGAAGACAGAAAGTCAACAAAGAAACAATAGATTTAAACTGTACCCTAGAACAAATGGACTTAACAGATATTTTCAGAACATTCTACCCAACAACCACAGAATATAAATTCTATTCACCAGTGCGTGTAACATTCTACAAGATAAACCATATCATAGGCCACAAAACAAGTCTCAATAAATTTAAGAAAATTGAAATTATATCAAGAAGTCTATCTGACCACAGTGGAATAAAATTGGAAATCAACTCCAAAAGGAACTTTCAAAGCCATGCAAATACACGGAAATTATATAACTGCTCTGGAATGATCATTAAGTCAACAATGAAATTAAGATGAGAATTAGAAACTTCTTTGAACTGAATGATAATAGTGACACAACCTATCAAAACCTCTGGGATACAGTAAAGACAGTGCTAAGAGGAAAGTTCATAGCCTTAAATGATTACATTAAAAAGCCTGAAAAAAAACACAAATAGACAACATAAGGTCAACCCTATTTTTCAACATTAATGTAGCCACTCCAACTTTTTATCACTGCAGTTTGCATGAGAAATCTGTTCCCATACTTTTACTTTCAATTTATTTGTATTTTTGAATCTAAAGTGTGTCTTCTATGGATCACATATTGTTGGATCTTGGTCCAATTAATTTTGGCCTCCTTTACAAGGATTGTTTTTGAGGTCAGTGTTCAAGTATTCTTACAAGGTAAAGAAGGCTTTTTCTAGCTGGATATTTCCCTGGTTTTCTTTGGTAAACTTTCTGGTCCGTGGTTTAGCTCTTATCTCTGATGAAGTTAACAGTCTCTTCTTAATGCTTTTTCCCACAAAATCCACTGTTTTTGAGAGCACCCTTAGGCTTGAATTTTCTCACACTCTGTTGCAAATAATGTCAGTTCCTTTGGAACAGCTGGAGCTCTTTGCCTGCCTTGCCCCATGCAAAAACATCTGGCTCACAAATCTGGATCTGGGAGCAGGAAAAATGGCACAATTCTCTGAGTAACACCCCTACTTTATGAAGTGGGCACTAAACGTTGGAGAGTAGTGGTGTCCTCTGTTTTTCAGCTTACCTCTCCCAGCATGAAACCTCCACCAAAAAAAACAAGCTGAGGAGAGAGAAATCAGTTCTCATTATTCTTCACATATGTGCCCAAACTACAGCCTACATTATATGAATGAATGCTGGGTAAGAAAAGAAAGCCTACATCTTTTAGTGGCAGTATCCAGGAACTAACCTCTACAATAAGTAGCTGGGGATTGGGAAGAGAAATATTGATGCTCTGTCCTTTTTTTTTAGGAATATGCTGTAACTCTTCACAGGGCCTTATGTTCTTGGCTGCATCCACTTGGAGGGTTGTTTCTCTCCCATTGTTTTCAAAGAAGTGAAGGAGGGAGTGGGTTGTGATTCAAATGCCATAGGCTTTCTATTTCTCAGTTTTAGTTGATATTATTTAATAAATTTTACTTCATTTGTTGTATTCCCATAAGACCATTCCAGAGAACTTAATTGATTATATTTTTTATAGTTTTTATCAGTTTCTCTGAGGAGTGAGTCTGTGATTTCCTTGTACTGCCAATTGCAGAAGTGGAGCTTACAGTCAAGTTTTCTTTCTCTCTCTCTTTTTTTTTTTTTTTTTTTTTCAGAGTCCTTAGTTGCCCAGGCTGGAGTGCAGTGGCATGATCTTGACTCACTGCAACCACTGCCTCCCAGGTTCAAGCAATTTTTGTGCCTCAGCCTCCTGAGTAGTAGTGTCTGGGATTACAGGCATGAGCCACCATGCCCAGCTAATATTTTTGTATTTTTAGTACAGATGGGGTTTCATCATGTTGCCCAGGCTGGTCTTAAACTCCTGGAGTCAAGTGATCCAACTGCTTGGCCTCACAAAGTGCTGGAGTTACAGGAATGAGCCACCCACCTGGCCCACAGTCAAGTTTTCCATGACTCAAAATATTTGTGGTTCTCCTCATCATCATTTATTGTACCATCAGTACTGATGATTACCAACTTATTTAAATATTAAGAATTTTACCTTTCATTTGTATGTATTTCAAATGTTATATAAATAATTATTTTTCTTTACAGTTGTTTTCACAAAAATCATGTACCATGAAAATTTTAAAGCATACAGTTACCAAACATTAAAATTTCAAATAATCTTATTCTTCAATACATAAAATATACGGATGTGTATTTATTCTTGCATTCATCTGTGTTATCCTATGTATTATGCAATGGTACTAATTACAGTTTTGTAGTAGCTTATGAGATGGGAGAGTTCCCTGTTCCCCTATGGAATTTGTAACTGGTGGGTGTGAGGTCTGTGAGCCCAAACCTGCAGTATACATCCAGATGGCTTGAGGCAACTGAAGAATCACAGAAGAAGTGAAAATGGCCAATTCCTGCCTAACTGATGACATTATCTTGTGAAATTCCTTCTCCTGGACAATGAGTCTCAGAAGAACCCCACCAAACACCTTGTGACCCCTGCCCCTGCCTGCCAGGGAACAAACTCTTTGACTGTAATTTTCCACTACCTACACAAATCCTACGAAACTGCCCCACCACTATCTCCCTTTGCTGACACTCTTTTTGGACTCAGCGCACCTGCACCCAGGTGATTAAAAAACTTTATTGCTCGCACAAAGCCTGTTGGTGGTCTCTTCACAGGGACGCACCTGACATTTGGATCGGGGGAACTGAGATCAATCCCCTGTCCTCCTGCTCTTTGCTCAGTGAGAAAGGTCCACCTATGATATCGGGTCCTCAGACCAAGCAGCCCAAGGAACATCTCACCAATTTTATATCAAGTAAGCGGCCTCTTTTTACTCTCTTCTCCAACCTCTCTCACTAACCCTCAACCTCTTTCTCCTTTCAATTTTGGCACCACTGTTAAATGTCTCCCTTCCCTTAATTTCAGTTCCTTTCCTTTTCTGGTAGAGAGAGAGGAGATGCATTTTATCTGTGAACCCAAAACTCTGTGCTGGTCAAGGACTCGGAAGACAGTCTTCCCTTGGTGTTTAATTACTGTGGAGATGACTGCCTGATTATTCACCCAAATTTCAGAGGTGTCTGATCACCACAGGGATGCCTGCCTTGATGCTTCACCTTGGTGGCAAGCACCACCTCCCCAGGGTGGCAAGTACCAACCTCCTCCCTCCTCCATGTCTCTACCCTCTCTTTTCTCTGGGCTTGCCTCCTTCACTAGGGGCAAACTTCCACCCTCCATTCCTCCTTTTTCTCCCTTAGCCTGTGTTCTCAAGAACGTAAAACATCGTCAACTCACACCTGACCTAAAACCTAAATGCCTTATTTTCTTCTGCAATACCGCTTGACCCCAATAAAAACTCGGCAATGCTTCCAAACAGCCAGAAAATGGCACTTTCGATTTCTCCATCCTATAAGATCTAGGTAATTCTTGTTGTAAAATGGGAAAATGGTCTGAGGTGCCTGACATCCAGGCATTCTTTTTTACATCAGTCCCTCCCTAGTCTCTGCTCCCAATGCAACTCGTCCCAAATTTTCCTTCTTTCTCTCCCGTCTGTTCCTTCAGTCTCCACCCCAAGCTCTGAGTCTTTGAGTCCTCCTTTTACAGGCCCATCTGACCTCTCCCCTCTTCCCCAGGCTGTTCCTCACCAAGCTGACCCAGGTCCCAATTCTTTCTCAGCCTTCAATCCCCCACCTATAATCCTTTTATCACCTCCCCTTCTCACACCCAGTCTGGCTTACAGTTTCATTCCATGACTAGCCTTCCCCTCCTGCCCAATAATTTCCTCTTAAAGAGGCGGCTGGAGCTGAAGGCATAGTCAATGTTAATGCTCCTTTTTTTTTTTTTAAATCTGACCTCTGCAAAAATCAGTTAGCATTTAGGCTCTTTTTAATCAAATATAAAAACCCAGCCCAATTCATGGCCCATTTGGCAACAACCCTTAGAGGCTTTACCGCCCTAGACCCAGGGGGGCTAGAAGGCTGTCTTATTCTCAATATACATTTTATTACCCAATCAACTCCCAACATTACAAAAAGTTGCAAAAATTAGATTCTGGCTCTCAAACCCCACAACAGGACTTAATTAACCTCACCTTCAACATGTACAATAATAGAGAAGAGTTGCAATTACTTGCCTCTACTGTGAGACAAACCCCAGTCACATCTCCAGCATGCAAGAACTTCAAAGCACCTGAACCACAGTGGCCAGGCATTCCTCCAGGACCTCCACCCCCAGGATCTTGCTTCAAGTGCCGGAAATCTGGCCACTGGGCCAAGGAATGCCCGCAACCCGGGATTTCTCCTAAGCTATGTCCCATCTGTGTAGGACTTCACTGGAAATCATACTGTCCAACTCGCCCAGCAGCCACTCCCAGAGCCCTGGGAACTCTGGCCCAAGGTTCTCTGACTGACTCCTTCCCAGATCTCAGCTTAGCGGCTGAAGACTGATGCTGCCCAATTGCCTCAAAAGCCTCCTGGACTATCATAGATGCTTTGGATAACTCTAAAAGTAGAAAGTAAGTCTGTCCCCTTCTAAACCAATACTGAAGCTACCCACTCCACATTACCTTCTTTTCAAGGGTGTTTCCCTTGCCTCCATAACTGTTGTGGGTACTGATGTCCAGGCTTCTAAATCTCTTAAAACTTTCCAACTCTGGTACCAACTTGGACAACATTCTTTTATGCACTCCTTTTTAGTTATCCCAAACTGCCCAGCATCCTTATTAGGTTGAGACATTTTAACTAAATTATCTGCTTCCCTGACTATTCCTGGGCTACAACCATACCTCACTGTCACCATTTTCCCCAGTTCAAATCCTCCTTCACATCCTCCCCTGTGTCACCCTACCTTAATCCACAAGTATAAGATACCTCTAATCCTACCTTGGCAACTGATCATGCACCCCTTATCATCCCATTAAAACCTAATCACCCTTAACCCACTCAATGCCCATATCCCATCCCACAGCAGGCTTCAAAAAGTTTAAAGCCTATTATCACTCGCCTGCTACGGCATGGGCTTCTAAAGCCTATAAACTCTCCTTACAATTCCCCCATTTTACCTGTCCAAAAACTGGACAAGTCTTACAGGTTAGTTCAGGATCTGTGCCTTATCAACCAAATTGTCTTGCCTATCCACTCTGTGGTGCCAAACACATATATTCTCCTATCCTCAATACCTCCCTCCACAACCTATTATTCTGTTCTAGATCTCAAAGATACTTTCCTTGTGATTCCTTTACACTCTTCATCCCAGCCTCTCTTTGCTTTCACTTGGACTGACCCTGACACCCATTAGTCTCAGCAACTTACCAAGGCTGTACTGCCACAAGGCTTCAGGGACAGTCTCCATTACTTCAGTAAAGTACTTTCTCATGATTTACTGTCTTTCTGTCCAACTACTTCTCAACTTATTAAATATTTTGATGACTTCCTACTTTATAGCCCCTCCTGCAAATATTCCCAACAGGATATCCTCCTACTCCTCCAACATCTATTCTCAAAAAGTTATCTTGTATCCTCCTCCAAAGCCCAAATTTCTTCCTCATCCATTGCCTATCTTGGCATAATTCTTCAAATAAAAACATATGTGCTCTCCCAGCTGATCATGCCTGGATAATCTCCCAAACCCCAAGTCCTTCTACAAAGCAACAACTCCTTTCCTACCAAGGCATGGTTGGGTACTTTTGCCTTTAAATAACTGGCTTTGCTATCCTGACTAAACCATTGTCCTAACTCACAAAAGGAAACCTAACTGACCCCATAAATCCTAAATCCTTTCCCCACTCCCCTTCCCATTCCTTAAAAAAAAAAGCCCTAAAAGCTGCTCCCACACTAGCTCTCCCTAACACATCCCAACCATTTTCATTACACACAGCCAAAGTAAAGGGCTGTGTGGTCAGAATTCTTACACAAGAGCCAGGACTGCACCCTGTAGCCTTTCTTTCCAAATAACTTGACCTTACTGTTTTAGCCTAGCCCTCACGTCTGCATGTGGTGGCTGCTGCTGTTTTAATACTTTCAGAGGCCCTCAAAATTACAAACTATGCTCAACTCACTCTCTACAGTTCTCATAACTTCCAAAATATATTTTCTTCCTCACACCTGATGCATATACTTTCTGACCCCCAGCTCCTTCAGCTATACTCACTCTTTGATGAGTCTCCCACAATTACCATTGTTCCTGGCCCAGACTTCAATCTGGCCTCCCACATTATTTGTGATACCACTCCTGGCCCCCGTGACTGAATCTCTTTGATCCACCTGATATTCTCTCCATTTCCTTCTTTCCTGTTCCTCACCCTGATCACACTTGGTTTATTTATGGCCATTCCACCAGGCCTAATTGTCACTCACCAGCAAACACAGGCTATGCTATAGTATCTTCCACATCTATCCTAAAGGTTTCTGTTCTGTTTCCCTCCACTCTCAGAAAGCCAAACTCATTACCTTAACTCAGGTCCTCACTCTTGCAAAGGGACTACATGTCAACATTTAAACTAATTCTAAATATGCCTTCCATATCCTGCACCACCATGCTGTTATACAGGCAGAAAAAAATTTCCTCACTACACAGGGGTCCTCCATCATTAATGCCTCCTTAATAAAAACTCTTCTTAAAGTTGCTCTACTTCCAAGGAAGCTAGGGTGATTCACTGCAAGGGCCATCAAAAGGCATCAGATCCTACCACTCAAGGCTATGCTTATGCTAATAAGGTAACTAAAGAAGCAGTTAGCCTTCCAACTTCTGTCCCTTATGGTCAGTTTTTCTCCTCATCTTTTCACTTTACATTTCCAGCTTTGCTTTACAAAAGGTCTATTCTTCCTCTGTAGCTCCTCCACCTACCTGTGTTTACCCACTAATTGGACAGGCACATGTACACTAATTTTTCTTCTCCCAAAATTTAGTTTGCAAATAGGACCAGCTTCCTCTTCCCCTCAAGACACCAACACTTCACCACTATTTTGTTTTATTTTTCTTATTAACATAAAAAGACAGGAATAGGCCTCGACTTACTCACTGCTAAAAAAGGAGGACTTTGTATATTTTTAAATGAAGAGTGTTGTTTTTATCTAAATCAATCTGGCCTGGTATATGACAACATAAGAAAAAAAAAAAAAAAACCTCAAGGATAGAGCCCAAAAACTCACCAACCAAGCAAATAATTACACTGAACCCTCTTAGGCACTCTCTAATTGAATGTCCTGAATCCTCCCATTCTTAGTCCTTTAATACCTGTTTTTCTACTTTTCTTATTCAGACCTTGTGTCTTCCGTTTACTTCCTCAATTCATGCAAAACCACATCCAGCCCATCATCAATCATTGTATAAGACAAATGCTCCTTCTAACAACCCCACAATATCATCACTTACCCCAAAATCTTTCTTCAGTTTAATCTCTCCCACTCTAGGTTCCCATTCTACCCTGAATCTCGCTTGAAGCAGCCCTGAGAAACATCACACATTTTGTCTCCATACCACCCCCAAGAATTTTTGCTGCCCCAACACTTCACTATTTTGTTTTTTTTTTTTATTAATATAAGAAGACAGGAATGTCAGGCCTCTGAGCTCAAGCCTGCATGTATACATCCAGATGGCCTGAAGCAACTGAAGAATCACAAAAGGAGTGAGGGGCCAGTTCCTGCCTTAACTAATGACATTATCTTGTGTAATTCCTTCTTCTAGACAATGAGTCTCAGAAGCTCCCTGCCAAGCACCTTGTGACCCCTGCCCCTGCCCACCAGATAACAACCACTTTGACTGTAATTTGTCACTACCTACACAAATCCTATAAAACTGCCCCACCCCTATCTCCCTTCACTGACTCTCTTTTCAGACTCAGCCCACCTGCACCCAGGTGATTAAAAAGCTTTATTGCTCACACAAAGTCTGTTGGTGGTCTCTTCACATGGACACACGTGACAGCTGGGGTGGGGGGTTGTGGCTCCTTTTGCTCTGCCAGAGCTCAAACTCTTTGCAGGATGGGGAGCATGCAGGTGAGTGGGTACAGGAGCCTACACGAGTGCCTTTAGGTGCCAGCAGGAACAAACCCCTTATGGCCCACAGCATCATCTAGCACTTGCTCTTCACTTCTGAAGCCCCAGATGGCTTGTGTTACAAACAATGGTCTTTTAGTCGTTACTATCCATTGATGGCTAAGGGTTAACCCATTCAGTGGAGAGTCAAGGTGAGAGCCTTTTGCACCCTGCCCTCTTGGTACCCAGTTCTTGTTCAGTGTCCAGGAAGAACCACGTTGCATGAATGGTTTGAAAGGTGGTGAATGTGGAGGATTTTATTAATCAGTGGAAGTGGCTATCAGCTGAAAGGGAGCTGGAAAGGGGATGGTGTGGGAAGAAAGTGATCTTTCCCTGAAGCTCAGCTATCTGCTCCCAGGAATCTCTCCAAAGTTGTGCTGTCTGAAATTGTCATGTGTGTCTATAGTCTCTGATGTTCAGTGGCTTATTCTCCACTCAATGTTCAGCTGCTTGTCTCTCTGTCAGCTGAGGTTTGGGGTTTATATGGGCACAGGATGGGGGGAGGGGAAGGCCAAAATGTAACATTTGGGAAGGAAAACAGGGATAAATGTTCTCATTTAGAACCGTGGTTTCCAGGCTTGTGGGTGGGGCCTTTGCCAGGGAACAACCCTCTTCTACCAGCATTTCCCTGCCTCCTGTCTGTATCACTTACAAGTTAAAGATATTTGTAGCAAAGTCATCTATTTAAGATAACTGGCTGTCTTTGCTATACCTTTGACTTACTTTGAATTATTTTTAAAAATTTCATTGCTATATTTAAATCTTTCACAGAAATTCTTGATGATAGTATGCTCTTCAGTTTACAAAGAAAGAAGTCAGTGAAATCTGTTTTTATTCATTCTGCTTTGTTTCTGGTTGAAACTGTAGTTTGCAAAATTTTGCTGCATGAAATACACAAAATAATTGACTATTTGATTATATAATAATTGACCTACAAAAATGAATCCCATACAGTAAGTGAAAATTATCTTTGACTTTTGCATGATACTTTTTTTTAATGGATTGTGGATTGTTTGGTTGATTTTGTTTCATTTTCTTGTTGCTGTTGTTTTGTTTTGTTCTGTTTTGTTTTGTTTTGTCTTGACACAGAGACATCATTTCGTACATGACTGTCAGTCTGGTCCACACTAATTGAAGAATCAGTTTGTCTTGAGCTGATTAGTCTTATCACACTGACTTTCTAATTTTTTTCAAATATCCTCTTCTTAATCAGTTGTCCATTTATAATTTCAAAGGTATTTTATCTCACTTGAAATAAAATAAACATACATAAACAAAAAGAAACAAAAATAAAAAATGTGTAACCAAAAAAATCTTTTAATCTTAAAACACAAACAATCAAAGAATGAGCAAGGATGACTGACAAGGTGGCCAAATAGAAACCACTCCAGTCTTCAGCTCCCAACGATATCAACGCAGAAGGTGGTTGATTTCTGCACTTCCAACTGCAGTACCTGGCTCATCTCACTGGGACTGGTTAGACAGCAGATGCAGCCCATGGAGGGTGAGCAGAAGCAGCTTTGGTTGTTGCCTCACCCACAAAGCACACGAGGTTGGGGAGCTCCCTACCCTAGCCAAGGGAAGCCATGAGGGACTGTGCCATGAGAAACAGCGCTATCTCGCCCTGATACCATGCTTTTCCCATGGTCTTCACAACCTGCAGGCCAGGAGATTCCCTCAGGTAGCTACACCACCAGGGTCCAGGGTTCTAAGCACAAAACTGGGTGGCCATTTTGTCAGATGCTGAGCTAGCTGTACAGGATTTTTTTATTTTTTTAATTTATTTTATTTTATTTTATTATTATTATATTTTAAGGTCTAGGGTACATGTGCACAGCGAGCAGGTTTGTTGCATATGTATACTTGTGCCATGTTGGTGTGCTACACCCATCAACTCGTCAGCACCCATCAACTCATCAGCACCCATCAACTCGTCATTTACATCAGGTATAACTCCCAATGCAATCCCTCCCCCCTCCCCCTCCCCATGATAGGCCCCGGTGTGTGATGTTCCCCTTCCCGAGTCCAAGTGATCTCATTGTTCAGTTCCCACCTATGAATGAGAACATGTGGTGTTTGGTTTTCTGTTCTTGCGATAGTTTGCTGAGAATGATGGTTTCCAGCTGCATCCATGGCCCTACAAAGGACACGAACTCATCCTTTTTTATGGCTGCATAGTATTCCATGGGGTATATGTGCCACATTTTCTTAATCCAGTCTGTCACTGATGGACATTTGGGTTGATTCCAAGTCTTTGCTATTGTGAATAGTGCCGCAATAAACATACGTGCGCATGTGTCTTTATAGCAGCATGATTTATAATCCTTTGGGTAATGGAGTATGTGGAGAAATAGGAACACTTTTACACTGTTGGTGGGATTGTAAACTAGTCCAACCATTATGGAAAACAGTATGGCGATTCCTCAAGGATCTAGAATTAGAAGTACCATAGGAATTTTTTATTTTATATATATATATTTTTTCCTATCCCAGTGGTGCCTGGAATGCTAGCAAGACAGAAGCCTTCACTCCCCTGGAAAGGGGGCTAAAGCCAGGGAGCCGAGTCATCTAGCTCAGTGAATCCCACCCCGACAGAGCCCAGCAAGCTAAGATCCACTGGCTTGAAATTCTCGCTGCCAGTACAGCAGTCTGAAGTCAACATGAAATGCTCCAGCTTGGTGGGGGAAGGGGCGTCTGCTGTTACTGAGACTTGAGTAGGCAGTTTTCCTCTGGCAGTGTAAACAAAGCCCCAGGAAGTTCGAACTGGGTGGAGCCTACCCCAGCGCCTTGAAGCCACTGTAGCCAGACTGCCTCTCTAAATTCCTCCTCTCTGGGTAGGACATCTCAGAAAGAAAGGCAGCATCCCCAGTCAGGGGCTTATAGATAAAACCCCCATCCCCCTGGGACAGAGCACCTGAGGGAAGGGGCAGGTGTGAGTGCAGCTTCAGCACACTTAAACCTGACTACCTGCCAGCTCTGGAGAGCCAGCACAGCGCTTGAGCTCTGCTAAGGGACAGACTGCCTCCTCAAGTTGGTCCCTGACCCCCATGCCTCCTAAGTGAGAGACACCTCCCAGCAGGGGTTGACAGACACATCATACAGGAGACCTCCAGCTGGCATCTGGTGGGTGACCCTCTGGGAAGCTTCCAGATGAAAAAACAGGCAGCAATTTTTGGTGTTCTGCAGCCTCTACTGATGATACCGAGGCAAACAGGGTCTGGAGCAGACCTCCAGCAAACTCCAGCAGACCTGCAGCAGGGGCGCCTGACTGTTAGAAGGAAAACTAACAAACAGAAGACAATTGCATCAACATCAACATCAACAAAAAGGACGTCCTTGCAAAAACCCCATCTTAAGGTCACCAACATAAAAGACCAAAAACGGGTAAGTCCATGAAGATGAGGAAAAACCAACACAAAAAGACTGAAAATTTTTAAAACCACAATGCCTCTTCTCCTCCAAAGGATCACAACTCCTTGCCAGCAAGGCAACAAAACTGGATGAAGAATGAGTTTGACAAATTGACAGAAATAGGCTTCAGAGGTGGGTAATAACCAACTCCTTTGAACTAAAGGAGCATGTTCTAACCCAATGAAAGACAGCTAAGAACCTTGATAAAAGGTTACAAGAACTGCTAACTGGAATAACCAGTTTAGAGAAGAACATAAATGACCTGATGGAGCTAAAAAACACAGCATGAGAACTTCCTGAATCATACGCAAGTATCAATAGCCAAATTGATCAAGTGGAAGAAAGGATATCAGAGATTGAAGATCAACTTAATGAAATAAAGTGTGAAGACAAGATCAGAGAAAAAAATAATAAAAAGGAATAAACAAAGTCTCCAAGAAATATGGGACTATGTGAAAAGACCAAACTTACGTTTTATTGTTGTATCTGAAAGTGACAGAAAAAAATGAACCAAATTGGAAAACACACTTCAGGATATTATCCAGCAGAACTTCCCCAGCCTAGCAAGACAAGCCAACATTCAAATTCCAGGAAATACAGAGAACACTACAAAAATACTTCTCAAGAAGAGTAACCCCAAGACATACAATTGTCAGATTTACCAAAGTAGAAATGAGGCAAAAATGTTAAGGGCAACCAGAGAGAAAGGTCAGGTTACCCACGAAAAGAAGGTTATCAGACTAACAGCAGATCTCTCTGCAGAAACCCTTCAAGCCAGAAGAAAGTGTGGGCCAATATTCAACGTTCCTAAAGAAAAGAATTTTTGATGCAGAATTTCATATCCAGCCAAACTAAACTTCACAACTGAAGGAGAAATAAAATCCTTTACAGACAAGCAAATGCTGAGAGATTTTTGTCACCACCAAGCATGCCTTACAAGAGTTCCTGAAGGAAACACTAAATATAGAAAGGAAAAATCAGTAACAGTCACTGCAAAAACATACCAAAATGTATACAATATTGACACTCTGAAGAAACTGCATCAACTAATGAGAAAAATAAACAGCTAGCATCATAATGACAAGATCAAATTAACACATAACAATATTAACCTTACATGTAAATGGACTAAATGCCCCCAATTAAAAGACACAGACTGGTAAATTGAATAAACAGTCAAGACCCATCAGTGTGTCGTATTCAGGAGACCCATTTCATGTGCAAAGATACATATAGGCTCAAAATAGAGGGAAGGAGGAATATTTACCAAAAAAAATGGAAAGAAAAAAAAAAAAGCAAGGGTTACAATTCTAGTCTCTGATAAAATACATTTTATACCAACAAATATCAAAAAAGACAAAGAAGGAGATTATACAACGATAAAGGGATCAATGCAACAAGAAGAGCTAGTTATCCTAAATATATATGCATGCAATACAGAAGCGCCAAGATTCATAAAGCAAGTTCTTAGAGTCCTACAAAGAGACTTGGACTCCCACACAATAATAGTGGGAGACTTTAACACCCACTGTCAATATTAGACAGATCAATGAGACAGAAAATTAACAGGATATTCAGGACTTGAATTCAACTCTGGAACAAGGGAACCCAATAGACATCTACAGAACTGTCCACCTGAATTCAACAAAATATACATTTTTCTCAGCACCACATCACACTTATTCTAAAATTGACCACATAATTAAAAATAAAACACTGCTCAGCTAATGCAAAAGAATGGAAATTATAACAAACAGTCTCTGAGACCACAGTGCAATCAAATTAGAACTCAAGATTAAGAAACTCACTCAAAACTGCACAACTATATGGAAACTGAACAACCAGCTCCTGAATGACTACTGGGTAAATAACGAAATTAAGGCAAAAATAAATAAGTTATTTGAAACCAATGAGGACAAAGACACAATGTACCAGAATCTCTGGGACACAACTAAAGCAGTGTGTAGAGGGAAATTTATAGCACTAAATCCCCACATGAGAAATCCAGAAAGATCTAAAATTGATGCCCTAATATCACAATTAAAAGAACTAGAGAAGAAGGGCAAACAAATTCAACAGCTAGAAGACAAGAAACAACTAGCATCAGAGCAGAAGGAGATAGAGAACTGAAAACCCCTTCAAAAAAAAAAAAAAAAAAAAATCAATGAATCCAGGAGCTGGTTTTTGAAAAGATTAACAAAAGAGAGATTGCTAACCAGCTAATGAAGAAAAGAGAGAAGAATCAAATAGACACAATAAAAAATGATAAAGGGGATATCACCACCAACCCCACAGAAATACAAACTATCATCAGAGAATACTATAAACTCTATGCAAATAAACTAGAATCTAGAAGAAACGGATAAATTCCTGGACACATACACCTTCCCAGTATCAAACTGAAGGAAGTCGAATCTCTGAATAGAGCGATAACAAGTTCTGAAATTGAGGCAATAATTAATGGCCTACCAGCCAAAAAAAAGTCCAGGACCAGATGGATTCATGGCCAGATTCTACCAGAGGTACAAAGAGGAGCTGTTACCATTCCTTCTGAAACTATTCCAAGCAATAGAAAAAGAGGGACTCCTCCCTAACTCATTTTATGATGCCAGCATCATCCTGATACCAAAACCTGAAAGAGAGACAACAACAAAAGGAAGAAAATTTCAGGCCAATATCCCCAATGAACATTGATGCGAAAATCCTCAATAAAATACTGGCAAGCAGAATCTAGCAGTACATCAAAAAGCTTATCCACCGCAATCAACTCGGCTTCATCCCTGGGATACAAGGTTGGTTCAACATATGCAAATCAATATACATAATCCATCACATAAACAGAACCAATAACAAAAACTACATGATAATCTCAATAGATGCAGAAAACACCTTCAGTAATATTCAACACCTCTTCATGCTAAAAACACCCAATGAACTAGGTATTGATGGAATGTATGTCAAAATAATAACAGCTATTTATGACAAACCCACAGCCAATATCATAGTGAATAAGCAAATGCTGAAAGCATTCCCTTTGAAAACTGGCACAAGACAAGGATACACTCTGTCACCACTCCTATTCAACATAGCATTGGAAGTTCTGGCCAGGACAATCAGGCAAGAGAAAGAAATAAAATGTATTCAAATAGGAAGAGACAAAGTCAAATTGTCTCGGTTTGTAGATGACATGATTTTATATTTAGAAAACCGCATAGTCTCAGCCCCAAAACTCAAGGAGATAAGCAACTTCAGCAAAGTCTGAGGATGCAAAATCAATGTGAAAAATCACAAGCATTCCTATACACCAATAAAAGACATACAGAGAGCTAAATCATGAGTGAACTCCCATTCACAATTGCTACAAACAACATAAAATACCTAAGAATACAACTTACAAGGGATGTGAAATCAGGAAACAACAGATGCTGGTGAGGATGTGGAGGAATAGGAATGCTTTTACACTGTTATTTGGAGTGTAAGTTAGTTCAACCATTCTTGAAGACAGTATGGTGATTGCTCAAGGATGTTGAACCAGAAATACCATTTGACCCAGCAATCCCATTACCAGCTATACATCCAAAGGGTTATAAGTCATTCTGCTATAAAGACACATGCACATATATGTTTATTGCAGCACTATTCACAATAGCAAAGACTTGGAACCAACCCAAATGCCCATCAATGATAGACTGGATAAAGAAAATATGGCACACTTATACCATAGAATACTATGCAGCCACAAAAAAGGATGAGTTCATGTCCTTTGCAGGGATTGGATGAAGCTGGAAACCATCATTCTCAGCAAACTAACACGGAAACAGAATACTAAACACCACATGCTCTCACACATTAGTGGGAGTTGAACATTGAGAACCCATGGACACAGGGAGGGGAACATGACACACTGGGGCCTGTTAGAGGATGGGGGGAAAGGGGAGGGATAGTATTAGGAGAAAAACCTAATGTAGATGACAGATTGATGTGTGCAGCAAACCACCATGGCACATGTATACCTATGTAACAAACCTGCACATTCAGCACATGTATGCTAGAACTTAAAGTATAACAAAAAAAATAAGCAAAAGCCTTAACAGGTGCCCTACAAAAAAGGGTATATAAAAGGCCATATACTCACATGCAAATGCTCAATATTATTAGTCAGAGAAAAACGCAAGTTAGAACCACGAGATACCAACACATCCTCAAAAATGGCTAAAATCAAAACATTTAGTTGACATCATAAAATGCTGGTTAGGGTGTGGAACCACCAAAACCCTTGTATGTTTCTGGTGGGAGTATAAACATTTTTTAACACATGCTCACTTAAAACAAATTAACAAACATTTATTTAGCAAAAATTATATGCCAGACACCATCCTGGTCATTGAGAATACAAAGTTAAAAGGTTGACTTCAGGGTAACAAATGAGATAGAAATAAAAACATGTGGTAACAGTATAGATTGATAAGTTCTGTGATGTGGTGAGTATAGGAGATTGTGGAAGCTATTTTGTGGGAAAAAATGCATAAGATTGGTGCTAACTATCCCTTAAATGTTTGCTAGATTCCCCAAGTAAAGCCATCTTGGGTTTGAAATTGTTTTGTGTGGGAAGATCTTTAATTACAAAGTTAATTTCTTTTAAAACTAAAGGAACTAAAGAGATATTTGGATATTTCTACATTCTATTATGTAAGTTTTGGTAATCTGTATCTTTTAAGAAATTTCTTTAACTAAGTTATCAAATTTATTATAAAATTTTTCATAATGTGCCTTATTACCCTCTATGTCATAAGTTCTAAAGTGATATCTCTTCTTTTATTCCTGCATTACTAATTTATATTTCCTTACTTTCTATTTATATCTGTCTAGCTAGGAGTTCTCCAGTACTTTCTTCTTTGACAAATGGCTTATTTAGAAGTTTGTTGCTTGATTTTCAATTATTTGGGGATGTTTCATATGTCTTTTACTATTAATTTCTAACAATATCATTGTAGTCAGAGATTTCAATCTTATAGAGCATGTTCAATTCACTAATGCTGTTAGTGAATATTTCACTTGGAAAAAAAAAAAAAAACCATATTCCGCAGTTGTGTGGCTGCAGTGGTTTACAGCAATTTGTCTGAGTAGGTTGATTATGTTGTCCAAGTCTTCTATATACTTACTAAATTTTTGTCTACTTCTATTAATTACTAAGAGAAGAATGTTAAAATTTCCAACTGTAATTTTGGATTGTTTTATTTTTCCCTTCAATGCCCTCAGTTTTCCATTTGTGGATTATACATTTAGAATTATTATATCTTCTGGATGAATTAGTATAGTCAGTCTCATTTTTTTAACATTAGTATTTGTATGGTATTTTTTTTTTACTTTTTACTTTTAATCTGTTTTTTTTATTTCTGATTAGTGGGTTTATCTTATAAACTACAAATAATATGGAATTTTTTCAAATTAAAATGCCTTTCTTTTAACAGGAATGGCTACATCATTTACATATAATGCAATTACTGGCATTTATTTAAGTAACACCATGTTGAAATTTGACTGTAATTGTCCCAGCTATTCTTTATTCCTTTTTTTCTCATTTTCTGACTTTTTAGATTAATTGAATTATTTGTATATTCCATTTTATGTTCCCTATTTATTTTTAAACTGTACCTTTTTGTGTCTTTGTTTTAGTTATTATGCTGAGGTTCACAATATACAACTTAAATGTAACATAATTTACGTTCAAATAATATTATATAATTCTGCATGTAAGAACTTTATAATAATACACTTTCATTTATCCTCTCCCCATTCATTTTGGTAATTTTTTTACAATTTTTTTTCTACACATGAGATAAATCTTATAGTACATTGTTACACTAATTATCTATTAAAGAAATTAATAACTCATAAAAATATTTTATTGCCTGCATATTGACTATGTCTGGAATTATTTATTCCTTCACATAGTTCAAGTTTCCATCTGGTATCATTTTCCTTCTGTCAAAAAAAATTTTTATTTTTGTTTTTGTTTGTTTTGTTTTGTTTGAGACAGGGTCTTGCTCTGTCACCTAGGCTGGAGTCTAATGGCATATACCACTACATCAGGACAATTTAAACAAAAAAATTTTCTGGAAACATAGTCTTTAGACCTGTTGCCCAGGCTAGTCTTAAACTCATGGGCTCAATTAATCCTCCCACCTTGGCCTCTCAAAGTGCTAGGATTATAGGCATAAGCCCTTACTCCAGGCCGGAACTTCTCCTTTAACATATCTTTTAGTGTAGCCCAATAAGAAAAAAATCTTCACAGGTCTTGTGCGTTTAACTGTGTTCTTATTTCAATCTCATTTTTGAAAACCATTTTTGTACCATTCAGGACATAGGCATGGGCAAGGATTTCATGTCTAAAACACCAAAAGCAACGGCAGCAAAAGCCAAAATTGACAAATGGGATCTAATTAAACTAAAGAGCTTTTGCACAGCAAAAGAAACTACCATCAGAGTGAACAGGCAACCTACAGAATGGGAGAAAATTTTTACAACCTACTCATCTGACAAAGGGCTAATATCCAGAATCTACAAAGAACTCAAACAAATATACAAGAAAAAAACAACACACCCCATCAAAAAGTGGGGAAAGGATATGAACAGACATTTCTCAAAAGAAGACATTCATACAGCCAACGGACACATGAAAAAATGCTCATCATCACTCACCATCAGAGAAATGCAAATCAAAACCACAATGAGATACCATCTCACACCAGTTAGAATGGCAATCATTAAGAAGTCAGGAAACAATAGATGTTGGAGAGGATGTGGAGAAATAGGAACACTTTTACACTGTTGGTGGGATTGTAAACTAGTTCAACCATTATGGAAAACGGTATGGCGATTCCTCAAGGATCTAGAACTAAATGTACCATATGACCCAGCCATCCCACTACTGGGTATATACCCAAAGGATTATAAATTATTCTACTACAAAGACACATACACACGTATGTTTATTGCGGCACTATTCACAATAGCAAAGACTTGGAATCAACCCAAATGTCCATCTGTGACAGACTGGATTAAGAAAATGTGGCACATATACACCATGGAATACTATGCAACCATAAAAAAGGATGAGTTTGCGTCCTTTGTAGGGACATGGATGCAGCTGGAAACCATCATTCTTAGCAGACTATCACAAGAAGAGAAAACCAAACACCGCATGTTCTCCCTTATAGGTGGGAACTGAACAATGAGATCACTTGGACTCGGAAGGGCAACATCACACACTGGGGCCTATCATGGGGAGGGGGGAGGAGGGAGGGATTGCATTGGGGAGTTATACATGATATAAATGATGAATTGATGGGTGCTGACGAGTTGATGGGTACAGCACACCAACATGGCATAAGTATACATATGTAACAAACCTGCACGTTATGCACATGTACCCTAGAACTTAAAGTATAATAAAAAAAAAATTAAAAAAAAAAAAAGAAAACCATTTTTGCAGACAATAGACTTCCATGTTGACAATTTTTTTTTTTTTCTTTAGGACTTTAAAAATTTATTGTTTTCTTCTGGCTTGCACAGTTCTCGATGAGATGTCAGTGGCTATTCTTACTGCTATTCTATTCTGCATAATATATCTTATTTCTCTGGCTACTTTTAGGATTTTTGCCTTTGTCACTGATTTTTAAAGTTTAATTATAACGTACATTTTTTTAAGTTTGCTTTGTGTTTATGTAGCTTGGAGTTTGTTGAGATTCTTGAATCAGTGAGATTAGTTTATAGTTTTCATCAAATCTGGAAAATTGTAGCCCTTATTTCTTCAAAAGAATATTCTGCCACAAACTCTGTCCTCATTTTCTCATTGCAATTACAAATACAATATATGGCTTGATACTATCTTATGGGTCATTAAGACTTTCTTAAGTTTTTTTCAGCCTCTTTTCTCTCTGTCATTAAATTTGGATCATTTCTGTTGCCAATCTGCAAGTTCAATATTCTTTTCTTCTGCAGTGTTTAATCTAGTGAAAATTTCAATTCGGATATTGTTTTACACTGCTAGAATTCCCATTTAGTTTTTTAATATATATAAATTCGAGTTCTTTACTGAGATCTCCTGTGTGCCCTCTTATTATTTTCATGTTTTCCCCTAAACCCATGAGCAATTTTAAAGTCTTACCTTCTTACTATCATTTCTCTCATTATTTTTGAGGATCCATCTTTATTGACTGATTTAATCCTGAATAAGATTCATAATTTTCTGCACCTGCCTTGCAATTTTTTAGTAGTTATTGGGTGCTATATTGTCGAGTGTCTGGATTTTTGTGTTTCTTAATGGAGTATTCTGTTTTGTTCCATCAGGCTAACAATTTACTTACACATCAGCTCTATCCTTTCAAGACCTGTTTTTAACTTTGTTAATGTAAAATTAGTATAGGTTTTACTCTAGGGCTATAGTAGCTCTACTATCTAGGTTTTGTCTCTCTGGGACTCTACTAAATGTCAAGCATTTTTAATGATGATTCTTTACTCATCCAACCATGTTTGAGCTCTATAAATTGTTCTTTCATCACTCCCCAGTGGATGTTTTTTACTCAATAGTAGGCTCTTTCCTGGCCTCATGCTATCTTACCCTGTGTATGCACAGCGTAATATTCAGCCAAAGACTCAGTGGATTCTCCTGTGTAGATTTATAAAGCTTCCTTCTTATCAGAGCTCCTTTATCCCCACGACCTTGCCCTGCACATTTTAGCTGCCTCTGTGGCCTGGAAGTCAGATCTCTGGCTTCATCTTGGTGAGATTACTATGTTCCATTTGATGCCCACTCCCAGAAATTTTCTCTAGGTAAAAATGCAGATGATCATTTTGCTTAGCTCATTTGTTTTTCTCCTCTGAGAAATTGCAGTCCCTCACTGCCTACTGCCCAACATCTTAAACCATAATTTGTTGTCAAGTTTTCTAGTTACTGAAGGGAAGGGCATAGTTGGGTAGTAGTTACATCCTCAGGCCCAAAGCCAAAGTCCCTTGAATTGTGTTGTAAGAAAACTAAAGAGCTTGGTAAACTGGGTGAAAAGTCTGGATTTCCTCTATGAAAACAAGGAAGCCCCACCAGGGCTCCAGGCAGGGAAGATAAATGAAATTACTATATTTTAAAAATATCAGTCTGTTACAATAAGAATGGATTACAGATGAGAAATAATGGAAGCAAATAGATCAGTTAGAAGGTCACTTCAGTATTCCAGACAACATATTGTAGTCTTAGACTTTGTTTTTTTTTTTTTTTTTTTTTTTGGAGACAGAGTCTCGCTCTGCCAGTGGTACGATCTGGGCACATTGCAACCTCTGCCTCCCGGGTTTAAGTGATTCTCCTGCCTCAGCCTCCTGAGTAGCTGGGATTATAGTCACCTGCTACTATGCCTGGCTAATTTTTGTATTTTTAGTACAGATGGGGTTTCACCATGTTAAAAAGGCAGGTCTCGAACTCCTGACCTGAAGTGTTCTGCCTGCCTCGGCCTCCCAAAGTGCCAGAATTACAGGCATGAGCCACTGTGCTTGGCTGGCTTAGACTTCCTAATAGTGGTGGTAATGAAGAAAAATGATGATAGTTGAGAAAAAATTTGCTGATGGTCTCTATGTGGAAAATAAGGGAAAGGAAAAACTCAAAAATGATTCTCAGGTTTTTGTTAGCCAACTAAATGGAGGGTGGTGCCATCTACTGAAATACTGTTGTATGTATTTCTACATAAAATAAGAACTGTGTTTTATGAACATACTTAGTTTACTAGGACAGCAATAAAGTATCACAGACCAGGTGGCTTAAACAATAGAAATATATTGTCTCACAGTTCTGAAGACATTCCTTCTGAGGGTTGTGAGACAAGAATTTCTTCCTGTCCTTTCTGCTTGGCCATTTTCTCCCTATGCCTTTCTACGTTGTCCTCCCTCTATGCATGTCTCTGTGTCCAAATTTCCCCTTCTGCTAAGGACACCAGTTCTATTGTATTAGGGCCCCTTCTAATGACTTCATTGTAACTTGATTACCTCTAGAATGAACCTATCTTTGAATAAGGCCGTATTCTTAATACTAGTAGGACAGTCTTCACCATATGAATTTGGAGGAGCACAATTCAATTCATAACAATAGATAATTCTGGAAAAAAAGACCCAAAGCTGAAATGTTTCTAATTAATGACACTTTATAAGATATTCAAACATATGGACACAGATGGCAATAAAAATTTTTTCCCAAGGTCTGCAGAATACAAAATGTAATATATATATATATATATATATAAATATTCACTACAATGTTAAAATTTTGTACATGATTTTATATATGACTGTATGATATTTCTAAGTCATAATGTGTGGTGTATATATGTGTATAACAATAATTGACTCGGCCGGGCGCGGTGGCTCAAGCCTGTAATCCCAGCACTTTGGGAGGCCGAGACGGGCGGATCACGAGGTCAGGAGATCGAGACCATCCTGGCTAATACGGTGAAACCCCGTCTCTACTAAAAAATACAAAAAACTAGCCGGGCGACGAGGCGGGCGCCTGTAGTCCCAGCTACTCGGGAGGCTGAGACAGGAGAATGGCGGGAACCCGGGAGGCGGAGCTTGCAGTGAGCTGAGAGCCGGCCACTGCACTCCAGCCTGGGCGGCAGAGCAAGACTCCGTCTCAAAAAAAAAAAAAAAAAAACAATAATTGACTCAAATGTCTCTTGTTAATGTTCTTGGTGATTCATGCTAACACTAGATTTCCAAAAGCATATTTAAAAAATTGTCTCAGCAAGGGATTTGTATTGGGATGCATAATGAACTAAGATAGCATAATTCAGGTGAAGAGAAGAAAAAGCAGGTCTTGAATACAAAAGGAAAAAATAACTAACAATTCTATATGATAGCAAACAAGGAAATGGTTTCATGAGCAGAGTCTTTACATAATGAAAATAGATATACAAATGGGAGAAAAAATATTTCATGCTTGGTAGTAATAAATACATGAGAATGAAGAACACTCAGAAAAAGAGACCACACAAGGAAATGTCACTAAATGAAAATGTGTCTCCCAATCTTCAATGAGGGGGTGGTAGGTTTTTGAACTAATACAAAGAAGAGATGATTAGCCCTATAAATTTTTCTTATACATTGAAGCTGTAATATAAGTAAATATCTTGAGAGCAGACAATACCCTAATATGTTTTACATATGTTCTGATTTTAAGTTATTACAGATAATAACTTTATATACTTAAAACTCCTCATTATCATTAGTTTGTTATTCATTGAGCCAAAAATCGTGTGAGATTTCCCAATTTAGAGAACAGAGAAGCAAGACAGGAAAGCATGAATTCATTGCTAAATCAAATACAGAATCAGGTCTCTACAATGTCAATACAGAGCTTTATGTTTAAGATTCTCATTCCAGGATTTAGCTCACCCAGACATTTTTTCCCATTATATGTTTTCAATCATTTTATATTAAGTGTGCTTTTAAAAACATATTACTGTGGAAGTATATAGTAAATTCTATCCTTCCAAGCCTATTTTTTAAATTCCAAGAACTTTGAGGTATTCATGTTTCCTCAATCAGAGACCCAGCTCTTTGGAAATAAGAAAGAAGATCTTGTGTTATACTTATACCATGAGCTTAAATTAAATATTCCAAACTTCTTTAGCTGTACGTATGCTGTTTCATTTGATTCTCACAACAACCTTTGAACAAAGGTATCTTTTTTTATATTTCAGAAAGAAATTCAGAAGATTGAGTAATTTGCACAAAAGAAGCCAGTTCGAACTAAGGAGAACTTAAATTAAACCAATGTATTAGGATAAAGGCAATGCCACAAAGACAAGGAGGCTTATTTTCCTTTTATCCTTTTCCCTGCCCCAATCAAAATCAGTGACTTAAAGAAGATCAAATCTACTTTTCTCATATGATAATCCAGAGGTGAATGGTTCATGAATAGCAGGATGACTTGCATCCTTAAAGCCTATTTTCTACTCTTAGTTCAAGATTTCAATTGTCTCCTTTTCTCAGTCATAAGGAAGGGGAAAAGAGAGGGTACTAACAATTGCTTTATTTGTAAGTGCTTTATTTTTAATAGGGCTATACTCCAGCTCATAGTCCAAGGACCAGAACATGATCATACCTAATTGTGACAGAAAAAAATCTAGTTGTAGGCCATGTATTGAGGAATGAAATATAATCAGAGTTTATTAGTAGATGCAGAATGTGTTAAGTACAATAATTTAGAGAAACCCGTGGGGATCAGCCAGATGATGTGCCAAAAAAAATATGGCAATAAGGAGGAGACTAAATAGCATCTACTTCTTTGCAAAATGAGAGTTTCACGAACTAAGAAGTTGATTGAGCACATATCAAGTAAAAATGGAGTAAATGCTGTCCTTCACATGCACCATTCCCAGTTACCTAGCAAATATGTTTCCCCAGCAAATATGTTTCCCTTCTTGTGGTAATGATATTATATTCAGAATATTTTATACATATAGATTATAGCGAACAGAAGAGGATTAACAAGTGAACTCCTTGTTGGAAGAAGATCTGGGGAGGGTTTTGAGAGAGGCATTAGCATCTGGCAAATGATATGACAGGTAATAAGGGACTTAATTGTAGATAAAAGAGACCTTCTTGCATTCTGCAGAATTGTTAAAATGCCCTATAACTAGCTCATGGTCCAAACAAATGTAGACTTTTGCATTTGCAACTAAGAATGGCTTTAAGATTAAGTTCTGGCCAACAAGATATAATTAAAAGTTTTACCTTAGTCCTCTAATATAGTTCCTTTAAAGAACTACAGATGATTGTTGCATGCCCGTTTTTGCTATGCTCCCCTTCCTGCTAATTAACTGGACAGCTGATGTAATGGATGGACCTCTAGCAGCCATATTAAACTATTAGGCAACCATAGAAATGGAAACCACATGTTAAGGTTGAGAAAGGCAGAATGGAAAGAGACAAATTTAGACCCTGATGAGCTGCCATGCCAGTTCTGAATTGTCTTCACACCTATCTTACTTGAGAGATTATTGCTCAAGTCACTTTTCCAAGTTACTGTTAAATGTGTGGAATTTAATCATAATACAATATAGATAAACTCTTTTCATTAGATTATTATAGGGGAGATCAGAGGGAAGGGAATCCAATAAATTAAAGATTCTACAAAGCCAATGGTAATTATTTAAAAGTTTACCAAGGCCCATATTATTGTAACTTGTTATATTTTCTAGATTTTACTTGTGTGATATATTGTTGAGCTTACTCAAGCACTAATTTATATTCTTAAGTTTTCTTCTTTGAGGTATAATTCTCACTCTTCAGAGGCATTATTATTATGTCTACTTTTCAACATCATTACAGAAATAAAAGATAAAAATTGGCAGGGAAAATGTTCATAAAAGACTTTTTTTTTTTTTTATTAAGGCTGGGCATGGTGGCTCACCACCTGTAACTCTAGCACTTTGAGGGGCTGAGACAGGCAGATCACTTCAGGTCAGGAGTTCGAGACCAACCTGGTCATTATGGCAAAACCCTGTCTCTACTAAAAGTAACAAAAATTAGCCAGATGTGGTGGCACACACCTGTGGTTCTAGCTACTCAGGAGGCAGAGAGAGGAGAATCACTTGAACCAGGATGTAGAGGTTGCAGTGAGCCGAGATCACACCCCTGCACTCCAGCATAAGTGACAGAGCGAGACTCTGTCTCAAGCAAACAAATAAAATAAAAATTCTTTTTAATTGAGAAGAAAGTGTTTTATTTATTTTGTTTTGTGTGTATTGTTGTAGGTGATTACTTGCTGACTGTTTTGTTTCAGAAATAATTGAGGAACCAACCTTATCAGATTTTATAAAACATAAAATTACAATTTCTTAAAAGAATTATTTTATTCAGAAAGTATAATTCTGAAGGAACTGTAATATTTGTGAACAAAGAACTCAATTGGATTCTCATTGTCCAAATATGACACACACTTCTCGAACATCTTTTAGTCCTCAAAGTAAACACTGAGATAATGTGACATTATTATGTCCATAAACTGCAAATACCTGAAAACTTTATAAGAGAGGGGGAATAAAACATTTGATCTCCAGTGGCATATGTTTTGAATTATACTACATGAATTAAATGTTTGCAAACAACTTTGAATAAGTAAAAGAGGTTGGGAAATGAAACAATATAATCTGCACTGTAAAAACATACATATCCTAAGGCTGAAGAAAAACGTTTTCCTTTTTTTTGTACCATAGCAGAAATATTTGATGTAGGAGGTGAGTTTTTTGCCATTGGTGTTTTTTCCTTGCTCCGTTCTCACAAGTGGTTTATTTTCTATGATATACATCCTCCTCCTCACCACAAAAGATACAGTCAGTGCATTTCAACAGCTTGAAGAAATTACCTTCTCTCTTGCATTCAATTCAAAATTTTTCTCTTTCTTCTTTCTTCCTCTTTCCTATTTAGAGTCATGTGTTACGAAATTGGCAACTGCTAGCAAGAAATAAGCATCTTGTTCATCTTATTAGGTCTAAAAACTGGTCAAAGTCACTTGAGTTTGAGTTGTTTCCCACATTGTCATCAGGAGATGCCCCAGCCAGAAGCACATCCAGTAGTGATCTCCCCAACCGGCTACTTAACAATTCTCGCCTGTACTTTCCTTTTGCTATGTGTCCTGTCCTCAAAATATCTTCTCAAAGTTCCACCTCAGAAACATTTTGAAAAACTACTTTATCCAATAAAATTCAGGAAGTACAAAAGTTAAGGTTCTCACAACATCCATAACTCACACATATTGCACAGGTTGTATAGATTAAGCTTGAATTTTTACCTCTTAAACTGTGATCAAAAATATTATATGTATTCAATGTTGAAGAGCTAATGTTTCTCTGATATTCTATAACACCCAAAGTTTCTACTAAAATTTAGTCGTTATGTTCTTTCAACATTCAAATTAAAAACAACATTTTAGGATTAGCAGAGTTAGTTCATCTATATCTATGATCCCTTTTTCCAACACAAAAAAGGTAGTGAAAAAAAATTGTTTTTCAAAGTACTATTCCAGTGTTGTTCCTGAGTATTTGCTTGACTAAGAGTAGATATTTTTATAAGCAGTGGTTTGTTTTTGTTTTTTAAATAAAGATCATAGGTGTTTTGAGTCTCACACCAAAAAAAGAAAAAATTTTCTCCTATCCTTACCTCGAAAACAAATTTTCAAAATGCAGATTTTATGTTACTATAATGTACAGTGTCTAATTTCAATGTCTGTTTTTCTTCCAATATGCCTTATTTGACCTGTCCTCAAGGAGCATAAAACATTTTCACAGTTCTGGGAACTGCTCTTAGTATTATAGGATGAAAACACTGAAGTGAAATATGTGGTATCATATAAATAAAGTAATTTTTCAAACTTCTTCTGTCCCTTATGTATTCCTTCTATCATATATTTTATGAATATATAAATTTATTTTTTTATTTTAATGAAATACATTTTCCTAAAAAGATAACTAATGGTTTACAACAATTAAAAATGTTGTCTTATAAAAAAGGTAATACTTGAGACTTAATTAAAATTTGTAAATTTGAAAATATAGCTTTCTGCCTACCAAATTGACAAAGATTTTCAAAATGTATGCTAAGTTGTGTTGAGGACATTGTAGAAAATTTGATATTCTCAAACATTGCTGCTAGAAAGTAATTGCTCTAGTTTTTTCAGGTGGCAATTTTCTAATTTCTGTTAGAAAAGTGGATAAATGAATTGTGGTATAATCACATCTTTTAATATTATATAACAACTAAAGATCATACTTCTAAAGAATATTTAATAGGTAAGTTCTTATACTATAACTTCATAAGTGAAAAATGCAGGATACAGGCTGGGCATGGTGGTTCACACCTGTAATCTCAGCACTTTGGGAGGCTGAGGCGGGTGGATTGCCTGAGGTCTGGAGTTCGAGACTAGCCTGGCTAACATGGTGAAACCCCATCTCTACTAAAAATACAAAAAAATTAGATAGGTGTGGTAGCGCATGCCTGTAGTGTCAGCTGCTCGGGAGGCTGAGGCAGGAGACTTGCCTGGAGGTGGAGGTTGCAGTGAGCTGAGATCACACCACTGCACTCCAGCCTGGGCAACAGAACAAGACACTGTCTGAAAAAAAAAAAAAAAAATGCAAGATACAAAGCTGTATATAGATTATAGCCAACTTTATTTTTCTGTAGTGTTTGCAAAAATTACCACAATAAGTGCCTTTCATACTGATGACCTTTGAATCATGTCTTCCCATCTGACTCTGAACTTGGCCATAAGACTTGCTGTGGCCAACTAGGCATTAGCTCATGTGAAGAAAGCAAAGGCTTAGTAAGTGTTGTCATGTGTAAATTCACCCTCATACTGCTCTTTGGAACTCTGAGACCACCATGTAAAGAAGCCTGAGATCATGTTCAGGAAAGGGGGAGGCTCTATGAAGCAGAGACAAGCCGTCCCAGCTGCTGCTCCTGGAACAACCAGCAGCCAGTGCCCAGCATAGGAATGAGGTCACCCAAGGGAGACCAGTCACCTGTCAACTTGCCAGTAGATCGAAAGAGTTGTGAGCTAAATGACTCTTTTGTTTTTATTGTTGTTGTTTTTAAGCCACTAGGTAACAAAGCAAAAACTAGATAGTAAGATGACTACAGACATTGATTGTTTCCTTTCAAGCCTTCTAAGTTTTCTAAATAGAATATAATTAGTGTGACCTTTGTTTATAATCAGAAGATTATTTTAATTTATAATGAGCAAAAAAAATCGATCCAAACAGATCAACTAAAAATGGTTGAAGAAAAATTAGAAAAAAATGAGTTATATTTCTTATGAGTCCTCCTCGGTCATCGGCTTTCCCATAGAGCAGTGTGGTCAAATCTGGGAATGCTTTTTTATTAAACTGTTATTTATATATTTTCTTTTTGGTTTCATTCCAATGAGTGGTTTTATCATAGTTCATCTCTGTGGTATTGGTGTCAGTAACAGACAAGTTTAAAGTCACCATTAAAAGTCTCATTACAAAAATCATTAGGCAGAAAATGACTAACCTATTATCTTCTTTTGTTAAAAAAAAATCCATCATACTAGCATTTAATTATAGAATATTTTCAAGAAAATACCATTAGAAAATCAACTATTGTGTAATTTTTATCATTTAGCATATGCTTAATGTAGATTTTATAGAAATTGAGATTAACTTATTATTACAACCAAATATTCACAAATATCGATACAGGTTCTGTGTAATGTGTATGTTTTAAAAAGACACACTGTCTTTTTATAAAAGTAACTAGACAAAAAACAAATTTTACTTAAAAAACTTTACCTTTCACAGAGTTAAATATTTATTTGGTAGAGGTAATTTAACAGCTAATCAATAAATTCAGTTTTTATTTGGTAGACAGAATTCAGCAGATATTAGAAGATAGTTGGTAAACTGCTACACATGATACTAGATCAATGCATATGCTAAGTGACAAGGAAGAAGAACAGTGGGGAGGGGAAGGAAAAATTCCAGTGCAGACAGTGACATTCTGTGAACCTTCCTATAATTGACCCCACATATTCACACTGCTTCCTCCACTGTCCATCCCACATTCCATCCCTCACATATAAAACATTAGTAAAATTCTCCTGAAACTATCCAGTGCTTGATATGGGAGAAACTCTTCAATAAAACTGGATTAAATAACTGTGTGTTACACAAAGGTAAAGTGGCAGATCCAGACGCAGAAGCCAGATGGACAGTGACATCTGCAAGGCACACCCATATGCAATAGCATGCTTAATGAGCTAACTGCAGGTGCAAACACAAAACTCACTAGTCCCCAAACTAGCCTCTTCTTTGCATCAACAACACGGTGGAATCAGCTCACTACAACTTGTCCTTTCCTGACTCGTTTCTCCAAGCAGGGAAAAGGAAAAAACAGCCAAGCTGAAAAAAGTCTCTGGGTAGGAGAAGACCAAGGGGAAAGTTAGGAAGCACAAAAAGTTTTCTTGGGCAGCTTCTCCAACTTGTGCTTGCTCAGTGCCATGCTCCTCCTCCCCCATGACCTGTGTCCCTGCCACTCTGGCACAGTGATTTTTTTGTCCTATTTTTGCCTCATTTCCCCACCCACATCAACTGGAAGTCTTGACCCTTCAGTTCTCAGTGCTGGCAAAATGATTTATGTTAAATTTTTGTGCTTCTCTGGGAAATCATTTTTCCCCCTGTTGTTCCTAAATACCCATACTGTTAGGCATGCTCCAGCTGCTTCTTGATGAAAGAAAGCTTCCAGATAGATGCTTACTTGCTGAAAACTGAATCCAAAAAAGCTGACACCAGCATCCTTAGACTAACAGCAAGCCAAAAATTAAACTTTCTCTTCCCTGAACTATGGCCAAGGCCCTCTCACAGTTTGAAAATTCTTAAAACCCCCAGATCCAGACCTTGTGTGTTGGAAACTGCACCATTTAGTCACTGGGTCCCCAGTAGAAACCTAACTTAGGTCAGTGGGATAAAGTTTGCCTTCCTCCTAGCCCTCTGTAGATGGACCTGCTTGACACCCTGAGTAGCAAGACCACTAGTAAACCTTTATACTCCACGTATACACACCGATCCCTTTACAACCCAAATGGCTACCCCAGCTGGCCTCAGAAATATTTATATAACTGTATGAATTTACTGTGAGCTAACTTTATGGTAGTCACTTGTTCTAAGAAATTCACATGTATTAGCATCCTTACAATAGCCTCATGAAGTAGGTATGATTTTGAAGACAGCAAAGCAGAAAATTAGAGGAGCTAAATAATTTTTCCAAGACTCCCTCAGAGATTAAGTGTCAGTGATGGGATTTGAAACCCAGGTATTTTCCCCAAATACAATACTAATTCAACTGCTTCATCTCACAGTTAAAAACTAAAGGTCCTAATTGTATAAAAATGTGTTAAAAGAAACATGGCCATTTTAAATATGTGTTGAGATATGTCTCAAATACTGGAAGCTTTAATATGTCTGCATTATTGAAATAAGATTTACAGAACTATAAAAGCCAAGATTAAACCCAAACCCACTTTTTTTTTCCTGATCCATGATGCTTTTTTTTTTTTTTTTTGTCACCAGTGCATATTTATTTTCCAGCTCATGGAACATGCTCAGGATAGATTTGTTGAATGATTAAATGAATTATGTTTGAATAATTTGATTTAATGCCATTCAATTCCTGCAGGAACTTTGAGTTGACAAACTTGATTCCAAAGAGTTTCTGCTCTTTTACAACGGTTAGGCTGCACAATTGCTGTTCAAACAGCATGGCCATTTGGTCAGAACTTTAAAAGTCCTTGGGAATGTGGTATCAAAAAGTGCTAATGTGGACACTGTGATTGTGTGGCTATCTTGAAGTGATATATATGCTCCTTAGGTGTCTGTTAGAATCAGCCCTGCCAAATAGGAATGTTTATTCCTGCTCTGTATGCCCTTTTCTCAACCACATAGCAACATTACTTAACAGCTCTCTAAACAGTTTTAAGAGACTTAGTTCTGCTCTCCCAGACCACAGGGAAGGAAGCCATGCTCCTTGGGCAGAAAAACCCTTCACATGTTCTTTACTCTCTAGTCTCACCATAAGTCACTCTGGGTTGTTCCTTCGTCACCCACAGGATCATGTTGCTCATGCGCAGCCCTTCCCTGCTCAAATTTGCATTGCCTTGTAAAGTCCAATTTTCTCTTAACTGCATCATACCATGCACTATAAATCACATTTGCATCCCATTTAAAGCATAAACCACAATACACACTGAAGAACAAAAGGAACCACAAGCCCAGCTTTTTTTGACAAAACTCCCACACATTGATAATTGGAAGCACATAAATATATACACAGATGAGGTCTGAAATTGCTGCCATGCCTTAGGTTACGTGTCTCTGCCTCATCCACTTTCAATTCTGCCACCAAATCTCCTAGAAGAGCATGAAGGGCAAGAAAAGACTAACAGAGTGAATATAGTCATTAATAACTTAACTGAACATTTTAAAGTAACTTTAAAAGTGTAATTGAATTGTTTGCAACCCTGAATAAATGCTTGAGGGGATGAAAACCCCATTCTTCATGAAGTGCTTATTTCACACTGCATGCCTGTGTCAAAAAATCTCATGTACCCCATAAATATATACACCTACTGTGTACCCACAAAAATTAAAAATGAAAACAAGACTAACAAAAAGCTTTCAAGAAGCAATAGAAATGAAAACAAATAACATGGATTGCCAGACAAATTGTGTTTCTGGAGTCTTCACTTAACCATGATTGTGTCCTTTCTGGTTGCTTGATGGCATAGAACTCCCATTATTAGAATTTAAACTTTAAGTTGGTTCTAAAACAACAGCTGGTTACTAATAGGTTAAGTATATCTTTGGGTAAATAAGATTTATTTAAGAAGTCCAGATTATTTTAAGAACTATAAAAAAATAATTTTGCCCCCCAGCTTATATAAACAGCTCCAGTGAATAGTGTAGAATTTTCTGTGTGTGTTTAATTACCCATCAAAATTCCATGGTTCTAAACTAGACCAAATTCCTTTACAATATGGCCTCTAAATTTAATTACTATTTAAGGTGCAAATCTAATGGAAAGTGAAAGGCCTTTCACTATGATGTGAAGCAGCTGATTCTGATTTGCTGCTGGAAACAATTTTGTCTCTTATATACACATAAGTATATTACACAGCCAATAGACTCTCTACTTTAGGGTGATTTTAACTTCCTAATAACTAGAGATAACTAACATTGTCTCCCATTAAAAGTCAGTAAGAAGGCAAAATTAATTCTTGCAGATGACCATCCTCCAGGGAACAATCTAAATATTAGCACAGGTCAACTTTTATGTCTGAATTGTCAGAAACTGCTTAAACTGATAATGACTTGCCACAAGAGGTTGAATGAGTGTCTGACTTGAAATAGCCTGGCAGCAAAAGTAGGATTTTAATTAGATTATCAGAGAGTTATTTGTTAAATTGTGGAATGCTGATAAATTTTTAAAAGCCCTTCTAATCTGGAGATAATTACCTTTAATCATTAAACTTGTTCTTGATTAAGAATTGAAAATGAACCTGTTAAGCCTTCAGCAAAATAGTAAGCCCAATAAAACACTGAAAATAATGCTGCCAAGCTACCAGGAAACTCAAACCGCTACTAGTCCTAGAATGTGCACAACTGGTGGAAATTAATGCTCAAAAAGAGACCAATGCATCTTGAATGAATTCTGACCTTGGGTAAGCTTTTGAGACCTGATTCTGAAAAATCAAAAGAAAGATATATACTTGTAAAAATCTTTGAAAAGTGCCTAGAGAAAAAAACTTTCTTATACTTAAAAGTGACAGAGATGATAAAGACAAAGGATAATGTTGATTTCACTCCTCAACACAGATCCTAGATATTTGAGAAACTGGTTACAGTAAAAAAAAAAAAAAAAAAAAGCAGGGGGAGGGTGTTAAATATAACATATGTGCAAGATTGATAACTATTAACATTATACCTGAATGGTAATTGCAAGTCATTCTGCTTATAACATTTCTTCTGGAATCTCCAACCTTGACTAACTGGGAAGTCAATCAGTGGGACCACTAAAGGCCATGCGGTTGTGTTCCATTGTTTCAAAAGTAAAAAACGGCAATATTGAACATTGTTAAATGGCAATGACCATTTAAGGCTTTCTTTATTACATACAAAATGTTTCTCTTTCTTGTATCTTTATAGGAATTATTACTGTTGGCCTAACAGTAACCATCACAAATTAAAGCCAAGTGTTACTTATTATCTTATTACATAGTAAGAGAACCCAGGTATAAAAAGACTTGGCTATCTAGCCTGAGTGCAGTTGCTCATGCCTGTCATCCCAGCACTTTAGGAGGCCGAGGCAGGTGGATCACCTGAGGTCAGTTTGAGACCAGCCTGGCCAATGTGGTGTAACCTCGTCTCTACTAAAAATACAAAAATTAGCCAGGTGTGGTGGCACGCACCTATAATCCCAGCTACTAGGGAGGCTGAGGCAGGAGAATCACTTGAACCCGAGAGGTGGGGGTTTTAGTGAGTCAATATCATACCATTTCACTCCAGCCTGGGCAACAAGAGCAAAGCTCTGCCTCAAAAAAAAAAAAAAAAAGAAAAAGAAAAAGAAAAAGAAAAAGAAAAGAGTATCTGGTATTCCCAAGGTTTTATAGTAAGTTTAGTAGAGGAAAAAACATTAACGAAAGCCACATTCTGCCAATATCTAAGCTAATCTGTGTTTGGAACTAGTAGATGCTCTTTAACACAGATCATCTACAACCTATTTAGTAAGTTGTTGCCAAAATTATGTGCTGCTTGAAATAGTTTACAAAGACCTATGAAGTGGCTTTGGCATAGATTTATTCTATAAATTATTAAGCACCTACCATGTGCCAGGCATTGTCCTAAGTATTATACTACATACAATAAATGACACAGAAAAAAAAATCAGTACATGTACTGTTGAAGCTTTATCTTAGTATGGGAGAGGAACAAATAAAGCAACCCATAAATAAAATAATCCTAAATTGTTTTTAGTATTATGAAAGGAACTGAGACTCAATTGGGGCAATAATACTCTCTTCTTAGGAGGCATCATAGGTTGTCAAATGACTTAAAAGACTAATGGCATTTACTGTCAGAGCCAAGGATGTAAAAAATTTTGCAATATGGGAAAGGGAAGGTGGCAGAGAGATAAGTCCCACAAAACAAATATCTGTCCTATCCAAAGTGCTGATAGTGCACCACTGAGAAACCATATGCCTGGATGAATTATCTAATACAGTAAATTTCCCAGTTAAAGATTCCTGCTATGAGACGATTATTGTACTGGAAAATATAAAGGAAACAGAAGAAAACAAAAGATAGATTTTTTCCCGCTAATTACCCTGCAAATTAGGCTCAAACTATAATCAAAATTATACAAACATGCAATAGCTGAAAAAGCAGACAGGGCAACAAATGCAGAATGATGTAACATTAATAAAGCATTTGCTGGTATAGAACTTAATAGCTTGAGGATAATTTGAGAAAAGGAAAAAACTAAGCCAAATTTTAAGAGGGCATGAATTGGCATATATGAGGAGAAAGGGGCTTTCTAACCAAAGAAAGAGACATGTAAAAACAGACATAAAGTCAAATCCTACCATGAGTGTGGTGGCCATCTGTGAGCAATTCTTGGTTGTACCTTCCCTAATTTTGATGTAAATTTTCCAGTCTGCCAAGGTGAACTGTGTATCTAAAAGCACCTGATTTTATTTCTGTTCTTCTTTCTACTCCATTTTTTCTTATTTTTTAAAAGTTCTCTAGATACTCTTAATTCTGCTCCTTTAAGGTCATAAGTAGACTTTATTAACTTTCTTTTTTTTTTTTTATTATACTTTAAGTTCTAGGGTACATGTGCATAACGTTTATATCATGTATAACTCCCCAATGCAATCCCTCCCTCCTCCCGCCTCCCCCTGATAGGCCCCAGTGTGTGATGTTCCCCTTCCCGAGTTCAAGTGATCTCATTGTTCAGTTCCCACCTATAAGGGAGAACATGCGGTGTTTGGTTTTCTGTTCTTGTGATAGTTTGCTAAGAATGATGGTTTCCAGCTGCATCCATGTCCCTACAAAGGATGCAAACTCATCCTTTTTGATGGCTGCATAGTATTCCATGGTGTATATGTGCCACATTTTCTTAATCCAGTCTGTCACAGATGGACATTTGGGTTGATTCCAAGTCTTTGCTATTGTGAATAGTGCTGCAATAAACATACGTGTGTATGTGTCTTTGTAGTAGAATAATTTATAATCCTTTGGGTATATACCCAGTAGTGGGATGGTTGGGTCATATGGTACATTTAGTTCTAGATCCTTGAGGAATCGCCATACCGTTTTCCAAAATGGTTGAACTAGTTTACAATCCCACCAACAGTGTAAAAGTGTTCCTATTTCTCCACATCCTCTCCAACATCTATTGTTTCCTGACTTCTTAATGATTGCCATTCTAACTGGTGTGAGATGGTATCTCATTGTGGTTTTGATTTGCATTTCTCTAATGGCGAGTGATGACGAGCATTTTTTCATGTGTCTGTTGGCTGTATGGATGTCTTCTTTTGAGAAATGTCTGTTCATATCCTTTCCCACTTTTTGATGGGGTTGTTTGTTTTTTTCTTGTATATTTGTTTGAGTTCTTTGTAGATTCTGGATATTAGCCCTTTGTCAGATGAGTAGGTTGCAGAAACTTTCTCCCATTCTGTAGGTTGCCTGTTCACTCTGATGGTAGTTTTTTTTGCTGTGCAAAAGCTCTTTAGTTTAATTAGATCCCATTTGTCAATTTTGGCTTTTGCTGCCATTGCTTTTGGTGTTTTAGACATGAAGTCCTTGCCCATGCCTATGTCCTGAATGGTACTACCTAGATTTTCTTCTAGGGTTTTTATGGTATTAGGTCTAACATTTAAGTCTCTAATCCATCTTGAATTAATTTTCGTATAAGGAGGAAGGAAAGGATCCAGTTTCAGCTTTCTACTTATGGCTAGCCAATTTTCCCAGCACCATTTATGAAATAGGGAATCCTTTCCCCATTTCTTGTTTTTGTCAGATTTGTCAAAGATCAGATGGCTGTAGATGTGTGGTATTATTTCTGAGGACTCTGTTCTGTTCCATTGGTCTATTCTCTGTTGTGGTACCAGTACCATGCTGTTTTGGTTACTGTAGCCTTGTAGTATAGTTTGAAGTCAGGTAGCGTGATGCCTCCAGCTTTGTCCTTTTGACCTAGGATTGTCTTGGCAATGCGGGCTCTTTTTTGTTCCATATGAACTTTAAAGCGTTTTTTTCCATTCTGTGAAGAAAGTCATTGGTAGCTTGATGGGGATGGCATTGAATCTATAAATAACCTTGGGCAGTATGGCCATTTTCACGATATTGATTCTTCCTATCCATGAGCATGGTATGTTCTTCCATTTGTTTGTGTCCTCTTTGATTTCACTGAGCAGTGGTTTGTAGTTCTCCTTGAAGAGGTCCTTGACATCCCTTGTAAGCTGGATTCCTAGGTATTTTATTCTCTTTGAAGCAATTGTGAATGGAAGTTCATTCCTGATTTGGCTCTCTGCTTGTCTGTTACTGGTGTATAAGAATGCTTGTGACTTTTGCACATTAATTTTGTATCCTGAGACTTTGCTGAAGTTGCTTATCAGCTTAAGGAGATTTTGGGCTGAGACAATGGGGTTTTCTAAATATACAATCATGTCATCTGCAAACAGGGACAATTTGACTTCTTCTTTTCCTAACTGATACCCTTGATTTCTTTCTCTTGCCTGATTGCCCTAGCCAGAACTTCCAACACTATGTTGAATAGGAGTGGTGAGAGGGCATCCCTGTCTTGTGCCAGTTTTCAAAGGGAATTTTTCCAGTTTTTGCCCATTCAGTATGATATTAGCTGTGGGTTTGTCGTAAATAGCTCTTATTATTTTGAGGTACGTTCCATCAATACCAAATTTATTGAGCGTTTTTAGCATAAAGGCTGTTGAATTTTGTCAAAAGCCTTTTCTGCATCTATTGAGATAATCATGTGGTTCTTGTCTTTGGTTCTGTTTATATGCTGGATTACGTTTATTGATTTGCGAATGTTGAACCAGCCTTGCATCCCAGGGATGAAGCCCACTTGATCATGGTGGATAAGCTTTTTGATGTGCTGCTGAATCCGGTTTGCCAGTATTTTATTGAGAATTTTTGCATCGATGTTCATCAGGGATATTGGTCTAAAATTCTCTTTTTTTGTTGTGTCTCTGCCAGGCTTTGGTATCAGGATGATGTTGCCTCATAAAATGAGTTAGGGAGGATTCCCTCTTTTTCTATTGATTGGAATAGTTTCAGAAGGAATGGTACCAGCTCCTCCTTGTACCTCTGGTAGAATTCAGCTGTGAACCATCTGGTCCTGGACTTTTTTTGTGGGTAGGCTAGTATTATTGTCTCAATTTCAGAGCCTGCTATTGGTCTATTCAGGGATTCAACTTCTTCCTGGTTCAGTCTTGGGAGAGTAAGTGTCCAGGAAATTATCCATTTCTTCTAGATTTTCTAGTTGATTTGCGTAGAGGCATTTATAGTATTCTCTGATGGTTGTTTGTATTTCTGTGGGGTCGGTGGTGATATCCCCTTTATCATTTTTTATTGCGTCTATTTGATTCCTCTCTCTTTTCTTCTTTATTAGTCTTGCTAGCGGTCTGTCAATTTTGTTGATCTTTTCAAAAAACCAACTCCTGGATTCATTGATTTTTTGGAGGGTTTTTTTGTGACTCTATCTCCTTCAGTTCTGCTCTGATCTTAGTTATTTCTTGCCTTCTGCTAGCTTTTGAATGTGTTTGCTCTTGCCTCTCTAGTTCTTTTAATTGTGATGTTAGAGTGTCCATTTTAGATCTTTCCTGCTTTCTCTTGTGGGCATTTAGTGCTATAAATTTCCCTCTACACACTGCTTTAATGTGTCCCAGAGATTCTGGTATGTTGTATCTTTGTTCTCATTGGTTTCAAAGAACATCTTTATTTCTGCTTCATTTCGTTATGTACCCAGTAGTCATTCAGGAGCAGGTTGTTCCGTTTCCATGTAGTTGAGCGGTTTTGATTGAGTTCTTAGTCCTGAGTTCTAGTTTGATTGCACTGTGGTCTGAGAGACAGTTTGTTATAATTTCTGTTCTTGTACATTTGCTGAGGAGTGCTTTACTTCCAATTATGTGGTCAATTTTGGAATAAGTGCGATGTGGTGCTGAGAAGAATGTATATTCTGTTGATTTGGGGTGGAGAGTTCTATTGATGTCTATTAGGTCCGCTTGGTGCAGAGATGAGTTCAATTCCTGGATATCCTTGTTAACTTTCTGTCTCGTTGATCTGTCTAATGTTGACAGTGGAGTGTTGAAGTCTCCCATTATTATTGTATGGGAGTCTAAGTCTCTTTGTAGGTCTCTAAGGACTTGCTTTATGAATCTGGGTGCTCCTGTATTGGGTGCATATATATTTAGGAGAGTTAGCTCTTCCTGTTGAATTGATCCCTTTACCATTATGTAATGGCCTTCTTTGTCTCTTTTGATCTTTGATGGTTTAAAGTCTGTTTTATCAGAGACTAGGATTGCAACCCCTGCTTTTTTTTGTTCTCCATTTGCTTGGTAGATCTTCCTCCATTCCTTTATTTTGAGCCTATGTATGTCTCTGCATGTGATGGGATGGGTCTCCTGAATACAGCAGACTGATGGGTCTTGACTCTTGATCCAGTTTGCCAGTCTGTGTCTTTAATTGGAACACTTAGTCCATTGACATTTAAGGTTAAAAATGTTAGGTGAGAACTTGATCCTGTCATTATGATATTAACTGGTTATTTTGCTCGTTAGTTGATGCAGTTTCTTCCTAGCCTCGATGGTCTTTACATTTTGGCATGTTTTTGCAATGGCTGGTACCGGTTGTTCCTTTCCATGTTTAGGGCTTCCTTCAGGGTCTCTTGTAAGGCAGGCCTGGTGGTGACAAAATCTCTAAGCATTTGCTTATCTCTAAAGGATTTTATTTCTCCTTCACTGATGAAACTTAGTTTGGCTGGATATGAAATTCTGGTTTGAAAATTCTTTCTTTAAGAACGTTGAATATTGGCCCCCACTCTCTTCTGGCTTGTAGAGTTTCTGCTGCGAGAGATCTGCTGTTAGTCTGATGGGCTTCCCTTTGTGAGTAACCCTCCTTTCTGTGCTAAGGTTTTTTAGCTTCCTTTTTTTTCCTTCATTTCAACTTTGGTGAATCTGGCAATTATGTGTCTTGGAGTTGCTCTTCTGGAGGAGTATCTTTGTGTTTTCTTGTATTTTCTGAATTTGAATGTTGGCCTGCCCTACTAGGTTGGGGAAGTTCTCCTGGATGATATCCTGAAGAGTGTTTTCCAACTTGATTCCATTTTCCCCCTCACTTTCAGGCACCCCAATCAGACGTAGATTTGGTCTTTTTACATAATCCCATACTTCTTGCAGGCTTTGTTCATTTCTTTTTCTTCTTTTTTTCTTTTGGTTTCTCTTCTCGCTTCATTTCATTCATTTGATCCTCAATCGCTGATATCTTTCTTCCAGTTGATCGAGTCGGTTACTGAAGCTTGTGCATTTGTCACGTATTTCTTGTGTCATGTTTTCATCTCTGTCATTTCGTTTATGATCTTCTCTGCATTAATTAGTCTAGCTGTCAATTCTTCCACTCTTTTTTCAAGATTTTTAGTTTCTTTGAGCTGGGTACGTAATTCCTCCTTTAGCTCTGAGAAGTTTGATGGGCTGAAGCCTTCTTCTCTCATCTCGTCAAAGTCATTCTCTGACCAGCTTTGATCCGTTGCTGGTGATGGGCTGCGCTCCTTTGCAGGGGGAGATGTGCTCTTATTTTTTGAATTTCCAGCTTTTCTGCCCTGCTTCTTCCCCATCTTTGTGGTTTTATCTGTCTCTGGTCTTTGATGACGGTGACGTACTGATGGGGTTTTGGTGTAGGTGTCCTTCCTGTTTGATAGTTTTCCGTCTGACAGTCAGAAGGACTGTCTGTTGGTCTGTTGGAGATTGCTTGAGGTCCACTCCAGACCCTGTTTGCCTGGGTATCAGCAGCAGAGGTTGCTGAAGATAGAATATTGCTGAACAGCGAGTGTACCTGTCTGATTCTTCCTTTGGAAGTTTCCTCTCAGGGATGACTCCACCCTGTGAGGTGTGGGGTGTCAGACTGCCCCTAGTGGGGGATGTCTCCCAGCTAGGCTACTCAGGGGTCAGGGACCCACCTGAGCAGGCAGTCTGTCCGTTCTCGGATCTCAACCTCCACGTTGGGAGATCCACGGCTCTCCCCAAGGCTGTCAGACAGAGTCGTTCACCTCTGCACCGCCCCCGCTGCTTCCCCTATTGGACCTCAGCTGTGGGCTGTCCCCAGAGGTAGAGTCTACAGAGACAGGCAGGTTTCCTTGAGCTGCTGTGAGCTCCACCCAGTTCAAGCTTCCCAGCGGCTTTGTTTACCTACTTAAGCCTCAGCAATGGCGGGCGCCCCTCCCCCAGCCTCGCTGCTGCCTTGCGGATAGATCGCCGCAGATGGCTGTGTTAGCAGTGAGGGAGGCTCTGTGGGCGTGGGACCCTCCCGGCCAGGTGTGGGATATATTCTCCTGGTGTGCCTGTTTCCTTAAAGCGCAGTATTGGGGTGGGAGTTACCCGATTTTCCAGGTGTTGTGTGTCTCAGTTCCCCTGGCTAGGAAAAGGGATTTCCTTCCCCCTTGCGCTTCCAGGTGAGGCGATGCCTCGCCCTGCTTCAGCTCACGCTGGTCAGGCTGCAGCAGCTGACCCGCACCGATTGTCCGGCACTCCCTAGAGAGATGACCCCAGTACCTCAGTTGAAAATGCAGAAATCACCGGTCTTCTGTGTCACACGCGCTGGGAGTTGGAGACTGGAGCTGTTCCTATTCGGCCATCTTGCTCCGCCCCCCTTATTAACTTTCATATAAATGGTCCCCAGGCAGGATTATTCACATATCCTCTGCAATAGATTTAATTTACAAATGACCACAGAAGGCAAGTTCATTTACAGTCATTACAATTCTTGGGCAGTCTAACAAGCAAATATCAAGTTTTTTTTGTTTTTTTTTTTCTTTTCCATCAGCTGGCAGTAAAACTTAAAAAAAAAATCACTAATTCTTGAAGAGCAATATTCAGACACAACAAAAACACATTCTTTTATAAAATGTTACAAATATCTCTCCCTTTCTTTTATGGTGAAAGTCTCAGAGCTTTTACATTGAGTCTTTCCTGCTGTTACCCAATGAAACCCTCTACTGGATAGGATACTGTGACATTTCTATTCACAAAATGGAAAATGAAGCACTATCCAAAAGAATGGGGGTTGGAAGTGCCCCCATGATGTAGTCAATAAATGGTTTATGGAAAGAGAATTCAAAGTTATTTAAATTGTATGTAACACAGATGCTTTAAGCCATTAAGATTGCTTAGCAAGCCACACAAAAACAAAAAGATATGTTTGTTACAAACCAGTTTAGAAGTTGATTTGAAAATAATGACACTATACTAAGATTCTTATGCCAACATTTATTTAAGTTTTATGAGGAACTAAACCAAAACGCTTGGGCTTATACACTTAAGGACGGTCAGGTTCTCTAGGATTTGCAGGGATTTGTTGTATCTTTTACTTATTTTTGAGGTTTTTTTTTTTTTTTTTGAGGCAAAGCTTGTATTTACAGCAACAGAAAAGTGAAAGAACTTTAAAGAATATATTCAATATTTTCTCAGAGTCGAGTACTAATATGAAAAATTAGAAAATCTAAGGAAGTGGCAGCAAGATGGGCTTCTAAAATACAGCCATTCAGTCACTGGCTTGCTGCCAACTCAAAACCTGGAAAGACATCTTGAAACCTTTAAATACCATAATTTTCAGCTGTAGGGAATTCTCTCTATGTTATCAATGTACTAAAAATCAATGTACTAAAAAAATTCTTTTATAGGTTTCCAGGTCCAAGGTAAATGCATTTTAGGAGATGTTTATTTGAAAGCATTTTGCTGCTTTCCTAAAGAGTCCATTTCAAGTAAGACGAGGTCAAATGGAGTTCAGATGAGTTTGTACTAGTAAATGTATGAATGAAGCAAGAACAGAATTTGTACCTCGATGTGACAAAACATGGTTGCACAAGAAGTATTTTTTCATAACTAGTTTATAAATTTTATTTTAATTGTTATTGTTTAAATATCCAAATTATCACTGACCAAATTATCAAACAAGTGAGTTTCAAAATGCTTTTAAAGAATTTTAGGGGGGTGGAGCAAGATGGCCTAATAGGAACAGCTCCAGTCTCTAGCTCCCAGCGCGAGCAACACAGAAGACAGGGGATTTCTGCATTTTCAACTGAGGTACTGTGTTCATTTCACTAGGGAGTGCCAGACAATCGGGGCTATTTAGCTGGTGCAGCCCAACCAGCTAAAGCTGAAGCAGGGCGAGCCATTGCCTCACCTGGAAAGCGCAAGGGGGAAGGGAATCCCATTTCCAGGCTAGGGGAACTGAGACACACAACACCTGGAAAATCGGGTAAATCCCACCCCAATACTGCACTTTATCAAGGGTCTTAGCAAACGGGCACACCAGGAGATTATATCCCACACCTGGCCGGGAAGGTCCCACGCCCATGGAGCCTCCCTCATTGCTAGCACAGCAGTCTGTGATCTAACCACAAGGCAGCAGCGAGGCTGGAGGAGGGGCGCCTGCCATTACTGAGGCTTAAGTAGGTAAACAAAGCCGCTGGGAAGCTCGAACTGGGTGGAGCTCACAGCAGCTCAAGGAAGCCTGCCTGTCTCTGTAGACTCCACCTCTGGGGGCAGGGCACAGCTAAACAACAACAAAAAAAAAAAAAAAAAACAAAGCAGCAGAAACCTCTGCACATGCAAACGACTCTGTCTGACAGTGTTGAAGAGAGCAGTGGATCTCCCAACATGGAGGTTGAGATCTGAGAACGGACAGATTGCCTGCTCAAGTGGGTCCCTGATCCCTGAGTAGCCTAACTGGGAGACATCACCCACTAGGGGCAGACTGACACCCCACATCTCACAGGGTGGAGTACACCCCTGAGAGGAAGCTTCCAAAGCAAGAATCAGACAGGTACACTCGCTGTTCAGAATATTCTATCTTCTGCAGACTCTGCTGCTAATATCCAGGCAAACAGGGTCTGGAGTGGACCTCAAGCAATCTCCAATAGACCTACAGCTGACGGGCCTGACTATTAGAAGGAAAACTAACAAACAGGAAGGACACCCACACCAAAACCCCATCAGTACGTCACCAACATCAAAGACCAGAGGCAGATGAAACCACAAAGATGGGGAAGAAGCAGGGCAGAAAAGCTGGAAATTCAAAAAATAAGAGCACATCTCCCCCTGCAAAGGAAGGCAGCTCATCGCCAGCAACAGATCAAAGCTGGATGGAAAATGACTTTAATGAGAAAAGAGAAGAAGGCTTCAGTCCATCAAACTTCTCAAAGCTAAAGGAGGAATTACGTACCCAGCGCAAAGAAACTAAAAATCTTCAAAAAAGAGTGGAAGAATTGATAACTAGAATAAGCAATACAGAGAAGGCCATAAATGAACTGACAGAGATGAAAACCATGACACGAGAAATATGTGACAAATGCACAAGCTTCAGTAACTGACTCGATCAACTTGAACAAAGAGTATCAGAGATTGAGGATCAAATGAATGAAATGAAGCGAGAAGAGAAATCTAAAGAAAAAAGAAGAAAAAGAAATGAACAAAGCCTGCAAGAAGTATGGGATTATGTAAAAAGACCAAATCTATGTCTGATTGGGATGCCTGAAAGTGAGGGGGAAAATGGAACCAAGTTGGAAAACACTCTTCAGGATATCATCCAGGAGAACTTCCCCAACTTGGTAGGGCAGGCCAACATTCAAATTCAGAAAATACAGAGAACGCAAAAACACAAAGATACTCCTCCAGAAGAGCAACTCCAAGACACATAATTGTCAGATTCACCAAAGTTGAAATGAAGGAAAAAATCTTAAGGGCAGCCAGAGAGAAAGGTCGCGTTACACACAAAGAAAAGCCCATTAGACTAACAGCAGATCTCTCGGCAGAAACTCTACAAGCCAGAAGAGAGTGGGGGCCAATATTCAACATTCTTAAAGAAAAGAATTTTCAACCCAGAATTTCAGATCCAGCCAAACTAAGTTTCATCAGTGAAGGAGAAATAAAATCCTTTACAGACAAGCAAATGCTTAGAGATTTTGTCACCACCAGGCATGCCTTACAAGAGACCCTGAAGGAAGCGCTAAACATGGAAAGGAACAACCGGTACCAGCCATGGAAAAAACATGCCAAAATGTAAAGACCATCGATGCTAGGAAGAAACTGCATCAACTAACAAGCAAAATAATGAGTTAATATCATAATGGCAGGATCAAGTTCACACATAACAATATTAACCTTAAATGTAAATGAAATAAATGGTCCAATTAAAAGACACAGACTGGCAAACTGGATAAAGAGTCAAGACCCATCAGTTTGCTGTATTTAGGAGACCCATCTCACATGCAGAGACATACATAGGCTCAAAATAAAGGGACGGAGGAAGATCAACCAAAAAAGCAGGTGTCGCAATCCTAGTCTCTGATAAAACAGACTTTAAACCATCAAAGACCAAAAGAGACAAAGAACGACATTATATAATGGTAAAGAGATCAATTCAACAGGAAGAGCTAACTATCCTAAATATATATGCACCCAATACAGGAGCACCCAGATTCATAATGCAAGTCCTTAGAGACTTACAAAGAGACTTAAACTCCCATACAATAATAATGGCAGATTTCAACACCCCACAGTCAACATTAGACAGATCAACGAGACAGAAAGTTAACAAGGATATCCAGGTATTGAACTCATCTCTGCAGCAAGCGGACCTAATAGACATCTACAGAACTCACCATCCCAAAACAAAAGAATATACATTCTTCTCAGCACCACATCACACTTATTCCAAAATTGACCACATAATTGGAAGTAAAGCACTCCTCAGTAAATGTACAAGAACAGAAATTATAACATATTGTCTCTCAGACCACAGTGCAATCAAACTAGAACTCAGGACTAAGAAACTCAATCAAAATCACTGAACTACATGGAAACTGAATAACCTGCTCCCGGATGACTACTGCATACATAACGAAATGAAAGCAGAAATAAAGATGTTCTTTGAAACCAATGAGAACAAAGATACAACATACCAGAATCTCTGGGACACATTTAAAGCAGTGTGTAGAGGGAAATTTATAGCACTAAATGCCCACAAGAGAAAGCAGGAAAGATCTAAAATGGACACTCTAACATCACAATTAAAAGAACTAGAGAGGCAAGAGCAAACACATTCAAAAGCTAGCAGAAGGCAAGAAATAACTAAGATCAGAGCAGAACTGAAGGAGATACAGACACAAAAAACCCTCCAAAAAATCAATGAATCCAGGAGTTGGTTTTTTGAAAAGATCAACAAAATTGACAGACCGCTAACAAGACTAATAAAGAAGAAAAGAGAGAAGAATCAAATAGACGCAGTAAAAAATGATAAAGGGGATATCAACATCGACCCCACAGAAATACAAACTACTATCAGAGAATACTATAAACACCTCTACACAAATGAACTAGAAAATCTAGAAGAAATGGATAATTTCCTGGACACTTACACTTTCCCAAGACTAAACCAGGAAGAAGTTGAATCCCTGAATAGACCAATAGCAGGCTCTGAAATTGAGGCAATAATTAATAGCCTACCAACCAAAAAAAGTCCAGGACCAGATGGATTCACAGCTGAATTCTACCAGAGGTACAAGGAGGAGCTGGTACCATTCCTTCTGAAACTATTCCAATCAATAGAAAAAGAGGGAATCCTCCCTAACTCATTTTATGAGGCCAGCATCATCCTGATACCAAAGCCTGGCAGAGACATAACAAAAAATGAGAATTTTAGACCAATATCCCTGATGAACATCGATGTGAAAATCCTCATTAAAATACTGACAAACCAGATCCAGCAGCACATCAAAAAGCTTATCCACCATGATCAAGGGGGCTTCATCCCTGGGATGCAAGGCTGGTTCAACATATGCAAATCAATCAATGTAATCCAGCATATAAACAGAACCAAAGACAAAAAGCACATGATTATCTCAATAGATGAAGAAAAGGCCTTTGACAAAATTCAACAGCCCTTCATGCTAAAAATGCTCAATAAATTCGGTATTGATGGAACGTATCTCAAAATAATAAGATTTATTTATGACAAACCCACAGCCAATATCATACTGAATGGGCAAAAACTGGAAAAATTCCCTTTGAAAACTGGCACAAGACAGGGATGCCCTCTTTCACCACTCCTATTCAACATAGTGTTGGAAGTTCTGGCTAGGGCAATCAGGCAAGAGAAAGAAATCAAGGGTATTCATTTAGGAAAAGAAGAAATCAAATTGTCCCTGTTTGCAGATGACATGATTGTATATTTAAAAAACCCCACTCTCTCAGCCCAAAATCTCTTTAAGCCGATAAGGAACTTCAGCAAAGTCTCAGGATACAAAATTAATGTGCAAAAATCACAAGCATTCTTATACACCAGGAACAGACAAACAGAGAGCCAAATCATGAATGAACTTCCATTCACAATTGCTTCAAAGAGAATAAAATACCTAGGAATCCAACTCACAAGGGATGGAAAGTTCAAGGAGAACTACAAACCACTGCTCAGTGAAATAAAACAGGACACAAACAAATGGAAGAACATACCATGCTCATGGATAGGAAGAATCAATATCGTGAAAATGGCCATACTGCCCAAGGTCATTTATAGATTCAACGCCTTCCGCATCAAGCTACCAATGAGTTTCTTCACAGGATTGGAAAAAACTGCTTTAAAGTTCATATGGAACCAAAAAAGAGCCCACATTGCCAAGACAATCCTAAGTCAAAAGAAGAAAGCTGGAGGCATCACGCTACCTGACTTCAAACTATACTATAAGGCTACAGCAACCAAAACAGCATGGGACTGGTACCAAAACAGAGATATAGACCAATGGAACAGAATAGAGTCCTCAAAAATAATACCACACATCTACAGCCATCTGATCTTTGACAAACCTGAGAGAAACAAGAAATGGGGAAAGGATTCCCTATTTAATAAATGGTGCTGGGAAAATTGGCTAGCCATAAGTAAAAAGCTGAAACTGGATCCTTTCCTTCCTCCTTATACGAAAATTAATTCAAGATGGATTAGAGACTTAAATGTTAGACCTAATATCATAAAAACCCTAGAAGAAAACCTCAGTAATACCATTCAGGACATAGGCATGGGCAAGGACTTCATGTCTAAAACACCAAAAGCAATGGCAACAAAAGCCAAAGTTGACAAATGGGATCTAATTAAACTGAAGAGCTTCTGCACAGCAAAAGAAACTATCATCAGAGTGAACAGGCAACCTACAGAATGGGAGAAAAGTTTTGCAGTCTACTCATCTGACAAAGAGCTAATATCCAGAACCTACGAAAAACTCAAACAAATTTACAAGAAAAAAACAAACAACCCCATCCAAAAGTGGGCAAAGGATATGAACAGACATTTCTCAAAAGAAGACATTCATACAGCCAACAGACACATGAAAAAATGCTCATCATCACTGGCCATCAGAGAAATGCAAATCAAAACCACAATGAGATACCATCTCACAGCAGTTAGAATGGCAATCATTAAAAAGTCAGGAAACAACAGGTGCTGGAGGGGATGTGGAGAAATAGGAACACTTTTACACTGTTGGTGGGATTGCAAACTAGTTCAACCATTATGGAAAACAGTATGGCGATTCCTCAAGGATCTAGAACTGGAAGTACCATATGACCCAGCCATTCCATTACTGAGGATACACTCAAAGGATTATAAATGATGCTGCTATAAAGACACATGCACACGTATGTTTATTACAGCACTATTCATAATAGCAAAGACTTGGAATCAACCCAAATGTCCATCAGTGACAGACTGGATTAAGAAAATGTGGTACCTATACACCATGGAATACCATGCAGCCATCAAAAAGGATGAGTTTGTGTCCTTTGTAGGAACAAGGATGCAGCTGGAAACCAACATTCTCAGCAAACTATCGCAAGAACAGGAAACCAAACACCGCATGTTCTCATTCATGGGTGGGAACTGAACAATGAGATCACTTGGACTCGGGAAGGGGAACATCACACACTGGGGCCTATCATGGGGAGGGGGAGGGGGGAGGGATTGCATTGGGAGTTATACCTGATGTAAATGATGAGTTGATGAGTGCTGACGAGTTTATAGGTGCAGTACACCAAAATGGCACAAGTATACATATGTAACAAACCTGCATGTTATGCACATGTACCCTAGAACTTAAAGTATGATAATAACAATAAAAAAAGAATTTTAACTGAACATATTTTCTCTATATACATGGGTTTTTTGGTCATATCAGAAAAAAATATGTCATAAAGATGGAAACCTTCATAAATATATTTACTCTACTGGAACATTTTATTTAACTTAAATTGATGGCAACATAGAGTCTTGTTTAGCTAGGGATTAATGAAATCAAAATTTCCTTACTTTTTAAAAAGTCCTGAATAACCCCTAGCCCATTCCTTTCATCGTGGCTTCACTGATAAAATAATAACAATTGCAGCTCTAGTTCAAACTTGCATCATAGCTGGCAGCTAATAACAGATTCCAGGAAAAATCTCAGGCCCAAATGGCTGGAAGATAAACAGGCATTAGGGCAAATAGTGAACATGATAGAGGGCTGAATACATAGTAAGGGTTCAAATGTTGGAGCAGGACACCTAAAATCAGGTGAGTGGTAAACAGAGAAGCTGTACATCAGTACCAACCAGACGAGCGTTAGTTTGAAACCTGGGATGACCAGAGACAAAGACTCAAACCAAAGAGAACACCAGGAGCCTCAACACCAAGGACATTTAGCAGCATGGAGTCCAAGGAACTGTCTAGCAACGAGGAAAGCCATTCCCCACACATCCTGTGCTACAAGCTGGCAAATCCCATCAGTAAAATCTTCAAAATATATTCAGAATCTGGTCACTATTTACCATATGTATGCTAGCTCAAGCTTCTACCATATCTTGCCTGGATTTTTAACCTAATCTTTTACAATGTAATCTCAGCACAGAAGTTAGAAGTAGTCTTTTATAATTCAAGTCTGATCCACTTCTGAAATCTTTTATGTAGCCAACAGACATATGAAAAAATGCTCATCATCACTAGTCACCAGAGAAATGCAAATCAAAATCACAACGAGATACATCTCATGCCAGTTAGAATGGCAATCATTAAAAAGTCAGGAAACAACAGATGCTGGAGAGGATGTGGAGAAAGAGGAATGCTCTTACACTGTTGGTGGGAGTGTAAATTAGTTCAACCATTGTGGAAGACAGTGTGGAGATTCCTCAAGGATCTAGAACCAGAAATACCATTTGACCCAGCAATCCCATTACTGGATATATACCCAAAGAATTCTATATTATGCTACCATAAAGACACATGCATATGTATGTTTATTGCAGCACTATTCACAATAGCAAAGACTTGGAACCAACCCAAATGTCTGTCAATGATAGACTGGATTAAGAAAATGTGGCACATATACACCACGGAATACTATGCAGCCATAAAAATGGATGAGTTTATGTCCTTTGCAGGGACATGGATTAAGCTGGAAACCATCATTCTCAGTAAACTATCACAGGGACAGAAAACCAAACACTGCATGTTCTCACTCATAAGTGGGAGTTGAACAATGAGAACACATGGACATGGGGCAGGGAATATCACACACCCAGGCCTGTCAGTGGGTGGGAGCCTGGGGGAGGGATAGCATTAGGAGAAATAACTAATGTAAATGATGAGTTGATGGGTGTGGCAAACCAACATCGCACATGTATACCTATGTAACGAACCTGCACGTTGTGCACATGTACCCTAGAACTTAAAGTATAATTAAAAAAAAAAAAAAAAATTCAAGTCTGATCAAGTCCTCTGCTTAAAACTCTGCATTGGATTCCCATCTCACTCAGAATAAAATCCAAAATCATTACAACTGATAAGGTCCTATGGGTTTGCTCCCCATCCCCATTGGCTCTCTGAACCCATCTGCTTCTACATTATCCTTGATTCCTCTAGGCACTGGCCTCTCACCTGTTTCTAGCATGTCCGCAAGTTGTGCGCTTGCTCTTGCTGTTACTTCTACTTAGAATATTTTTTTTCCCAGATAACCTCTTAACTAACCCTCGTATCTCTTTCATGTCTTCACTCAGAACTTACCTTCTCAACAAGACCTTCCCTTATCTATCATCTTATTTAATACTGAGAATGTATTCTCTTCTCCCACACTGACTCCTAATTCCCCTTGCTGCTTCTAATTTTTCTTCTGTCCATAACACTTACCTTTCCATAGACATTAATATGTGCCTTTTTTTTTTTTTTTTTTTTTTGAGATGGAGTCTCGCTCTGTCACCCAAGCTGGAGTGCAGTGGCCAGATCTCAGCTCACTGCAAGCTCCGCCTCCCGGGTTCACGCCATTCTCCTGCCTCAGCCTCCCGAGTAGCTGGGACTACAGGCGCCCGCCACCTCGCTCGGCTAGTTTTTTGTATTTTTTAGTAGAGACGGGGTTTCACCGTGTTAGCCAGGATGGTCTCGATCTCCTGACCTTGTGATCCGCCAGCCTCGGCCTCCCAAAGTGCTGGGATTACAGGCTTGAGCCACCGCGCCCGGCCAATATGGGCCTATTTATCAGGTTTATTGCTCATTTTGTATCTGTCCTTGATAGAATGCAAGCACAACGAGGGCAGGAATCTTTCTCTTTTCATTAACTGATCTATCTGAAGTTCCTAGAACAGTATCTAGCCCATAGAAAAGATCAATAATTATTATTTGTTCCATAAATGAAGGTATCCACAAGCATTAAATAGTTTTGTTTTGCACCAAAAATTGTTTTAAGGTCATTTATTAGCTTAATTTTTTAACATTTTGTAATTGTTTATCATTAAAAACTCCCTTTTTTTTCATTTTAGGATGATACTCAAGTTCCTATATGCAAAAGTATTCTTCTCAAGATAATTCCCCAGCTTCTGAATCTACTCCTCCTTGGACTTGTGTTACTGAGTCATAGTTATTGTCTCTTTGAAAATTCTTATTAAACATTTGTAATGGTGACAATTAACATTTTTCTAGCAATTTATGGCTTTGTAATACACTTTATGCACATAATGTATTTGATTCACTAAAAAGAAATTACTATTACCAAAAGACCTTTTAGTTTCTTGGTTTAAATTGAAATATATCTATTATACACACACACATATATATGCACACACACACATATATATGCCCATATGAACCATTTAAATATATATATATATATTTAGGTTAAAATATATGCATGTATTTAGGTTTATATACATATTTAGGTTTATATATTATTATATATATGTTTTTAGGCTAAAATATATATATATATATATTTAGGTTAAACCAAGAAACTGAAAAGTCTTTTGGTAATAGTAATTTCTCTTTATTGAATCAAATAAGTTTGTGTGCATAGAAGTATATTACAAAGCCATAAATTTTTAAATAAATGTTAATTGTACATGTATATACACACACACACACAGTCAGTATTTGAATTACATTTAGAGATCATAAACATATAAGATTTACTATTCATCCATTCATGGTTACTTAGAAAATGTGACATGGTTCCAGTTGCCTACACTTCACATATGTTTCTATTTATATTATTTTGTAAAATATTTGTAAGGTTAAATCATCAGGGTAAATAATAATATAACTATAAGTAGTTTAATTTTCCTTGCTCAACTGAATCTAAGTAATGTTCAGTCTTAGCACTAGGAAACTAATGTTTCTAAATTCTAATTCTACTTACTTTACACTTTTGATTAACCAACATGTATATGTGGTTACACATATTCCTAAGTCACTTAAACATCTTATCACAAATGCTCACACAATTAAATTTCCATTACAAAAAACCACACTGGGTAAGCTATAACTGACCATCAATGTAGACCATAAAGGAAATATGAATTACCAAATAAACCTTTAATGAAAAGTACATTCCTCACCCTCTAGAAAAATATAAGCCCTCAAACAACTGCCAAGAAATCATATGGGCAGTAGCAGTAGTTGACGAAGTTACAACCACAAAGCTACGTTATGCACTCTTGTCTATCTTTGGTCAAATCTCTCTTTTAGACAGCTGGCTAGCCTCCGCCATCTGCCCTCAATAGAATTAGTAAGTAAGCTATGACTATTGCAGAAAACCATGAAAGACGTCCCAATCAAGATACAGTTTTTACATTTATGCAAGTTAATACATATAAAAGACTCATGGTGGAAATCATAGACAATTCAATATATTTTCTAAAGTCTATTGCGCTCTGAAGACTACGTTTTTATTAAATAAAATGCCTGAAAAAGAAAATACAAGGGACTGAAAAACATTAAGCAAACTTCATATCTTACTAGTCAAAGAAATGCAAATCAAAACAGGATTCCATTTTCCATCACTTAAGTGATAATAACTAAAGCTGATCAGACAGTCAAACTTTAGGATCCTAGTAGAAATCTAAATTGGTATAAAGTTTCTAATGAGCTGATTTGCAATATATTATCAAGGCATTCATAAATACATGTATTTGTCCAATTTGGGAGACCAATCCTGAAGAAGTACTCTGAAACATTTTATATATATTTTACATATATATTATATATAATATATAAACATATATAAAATATATGTTTATTAAAACATTCATTGGAATGGAAAAAATGATCAGCAACTATTGTACAGTAACAGGAGATGACCTAAGTATGTTAAGATAATTAGAATGTTGTCTGGCTGTTTAGCTCAAAGTTCACAGAGTTTTAAATAACTCGAGACAAGACAGGACTTCTGAGAAAGAAAACGAACTAAGTGACTTGTAACACCCTCTAACAGAAATTCACAATCCAAACCAAGGGAACCAGGAGGAAAAGAAAAACAACTTCATCACAAGGAAAATGAAGAAATTATGTCAACCACATATTTTAAAGTTTGAGTATTTTTTTCTGTATCTAGTACCAGTTTAACCAAGTTGACATTCTCAATAGATTAATACATACAGAAAATATGTAAAGGAAAATGTATCAAATCTTATTTACAGGCCCCAATTTAGAGAGAGAAAGGATTACAGTACAGGTTTCATGTATTCTTCACTGTCTCATTTGACTCCACTTAACAAAATATAGATCTAAAGATAAAATTGCTAAAAATTTTAAGCTGGCAACTGCAGACTATTAAACCCTAAACTCTTCTGAGTAGGAGGCTATGTACTGCTGCACTGGTCTCAAGGCCATGTAGTCAGCTCTACCCATAGACACAGTTCAGGAAGTCAATGAGAAGCACATACATAATTTGGGGGAAAAATAACAAACCCAAAAAAGCTGTCCTTAATGACAAAACAGACACAGAAAAATAAAATAAAATAAAATCAAAGGACCTATTAAGTCCAAAGTTAATTACTGTTGATATATTGCAGTATAACCTAGTCTCATTTCCAAGCATTAACACACACATATGTACTTATTATACATATCTAGATATTTCCCAGAATGGATAATTATAAACACAAGTGATTAAAATATGAGAGTTTCTCATATTTTCTCAATTATGTGGAAATCTAGACATCATCTATTTAGTAGGAATGCTCAGGGAGATAACAGACAGAATTGAAGGGAAGAAATAATCAAGCAAACAATTAAATAAAATGTGCAATAACTGAGACTTCCTGTTGACAAGGTCTTTGAGAACCATGAAAAATAAATGTCATATATGTGTAGACAAATTTTTAAATGATTAACTTCTAAAACATCAAGAGATGAGTAATTTTCCAGTTATTATGATAACTGCTCACAAAGCAGTAAGTAGAGATAATAGCTGAAGTTGTATTCCCTTTAATGCCAGTTGCACAGAGATGGAGAATTCAACTTATTATAAGGCATGTTTATTTTGTTTCATATATGCGCACTTTTTAATGTCACAACTAAACTAGAGCAAGTTGAATAATTTAATTGCTTAAATATTTGGCTTTATTTTTTTTACTGGAGGATCAGAAAAAGAATGGAGCTTGTTTCGTAAAGAATGCAATAAGCTATCAATTACCTAAAATATATATAGGGATCTACAAAAAAAGAAAAGAATGAATTATTTTTAATTTATCTTAAAATTAAGAAAATACAGCTAGCTGAAAAGATTACCAGGAAAAAAAAATGTTAAATTGGAGAAAACTGTATAATTCTAAGTCAACACAGGGTATAGAATGATCAACAAGGTTATTAAAGTTATCTAGCCAACCAATCTCCTTTACGAATGAATTAGCAACTGAGACTACAGCTGGAAGCCATAGGACCAATGCAGCTTAGGTAAAAAGGAACAGATGGATCTGTGTAGTGTGAAGTTTCTAAAGACAGAAGAGCTCATTTTATGATCATTGTTGACCACAATGCAAGACACATGAGTCTGTAGAAATGAAGTAGCGTCATTAGACAAAAAGCAAGCTGTTCCTGATCATGAATGAAGAACACTGTCTGAAAAAACTTACCTTTTATTTCACAAATATTGCCCAAAGTAATTACCTTTAAATCGAGAGGACTGATATTCTTCAAGGAAGTCTTATAATAGTCTTTTTTTTTGTCTAATGCTTCACTCCCGGTAAGTGAGCCTCTTATTGAGCACTGAGTGCCCTTTAAGAGTTCACAAAATAAATATTTTCAGTCTCTTAATATCTTGTTTTAGTTGCTACATAAGAATTATTAACCCACACATAATCTCAGAGTTGGAGAGGACCATCAAGGTTATCTATTTAACCCTCAAGTGGATGTATGAATTTCCTCAGCACAATCCAGCGAAGTGGTCAGCCAGCTCCCCAGCTTGTACATGGGAAATACTACTACTACTATCTACCCATTTGGGAGAGTACTCTCAAGACAGCCTTTTCCATTTTTCACATTTCAAACCAATAGAAATAAACCGATTTGTTAAATGTGTTCAAATTAAATTTTCTATAATTGTCACTTTTTGTCCTAATCCTATCCTCTGAAGTGGCCCAAGGTTAAGTCTTATGCTTCTCTTGCATAGGAACCATTCAAATAAATGAAAGTTTGAAGCAAGTTGCTTCTCTAGACTAATCAACCCTGTTTCCTCAACTGTTCTCAAGAGGGAAGACACCATGTTTTCTGTCTATCCTGGTCACTGTTCTGTGTGCCCACCCCAGTTTGCCTCATCCCTCTTAAAGAAAACACAATTTTTCTATTTTTTAAAATTTATTTATCATTTATTTAGTTATTTTTGAGACGGAGTCTTCCTCTGTCATCCAGCTGGAGTGCAATGCGTGATCTCAGCTCACTGCAACCTCCGCCTCCCAGATTCAAGCAATTCTCCAGCCTCAGCCTCCTGAGCAGCTAGGACTACAGGGGCATGCCACCATCCCTGGCTAATTTTTTTTGTATGTTAGCAGAGATGGGGTTTCATCATGTTGGCCGGGCTGGTCTTTAACTCCTGATCTCAAGTGATCCACCTACCTCAGCCTCCTTAAGTGCCGGAATTACAGGTGTGAGCCACCACACCTGGCTAAGAAAACACAATTTTCTTGAAATTTTTTGAGGCGACCAGCTCAAGATAATTACTTCCCTTGTTCTTGACTACATAAGACAAAATAAAATAACAATAATAATAACAAAAAGAGAACATGACGGCATTTCAGTATAAGTGAGTAGAATCCCTATCCCTTGGAAGATGACTTTATACTTCAGATTAAGAGTAGGCAAATCCACCCTGCACGGTGGCTCACGCCTGTAATCCCAGCATTTTGGGAAGCCGAGGTGGGAGGATCATGAGGTCAGGAGATCGAGACCATCCTGGCTAACACGGTGAAACCCCATTTCTACTAAGAAATACAAAATCCTAGCTGGGCGAGGTGGCGGGCGCCTGTAGTTCCAGCCTCTCGGGAGGCTGAGGCAGGATAATGGCGTAAACCCAGGAGGCGGAGCTTGCAGTGAGCTGAGATCTGGCCACTGCACCCCAGCCTGGGCGACAGAGCCAGACTCTGTCAAAAAAAAAAAAAAAAAATTAGCTGGGCGTGGTGGTGGGCACCTATAGTCCCAGCTACTTGGGAGGCTGACGCGTGAGAATGGTGTGACCCCCAGGAGGCGGAGCTTGCAGTGAGCCAAGATCAGGCCACTCCAGCCAGGGCAACAGACAAGACTCCATCTCAGAAAAAAAAAAAAAAAAAAGTAGACAAATCCAGCAATGGCCATTGCATAAACTGTGGTTTTCAAGAGAGATGCTAGATTTATCTATTCCTCCTTTTTCTTTTTCCTCAGTATGTAGCAGGGGATAACCACAAATGGATTTTAGGAAAATTGCATAAATCAGAAAAACTAGCAGTAAAACTTCCATAACAATATGCTTAAAAGTTGGGAATGAAAATCCCAACTGTACATAAAGCGTGTTGAACTCTGTAATGTCAGGAAAAAGACCAAGGCACCAGGATATGATGTTCTCAGAGATATGTGGCCAGTGTGTTCCTACAAGCAATCATAATAACAATAATGTTGATAATGTTCAATTTGGAAATTAAATCAAAAGAAAAAAACCACTTCCTTACCTTTGTATAAAATCATGATGCAGATCCACTAAAGATTATCATGTGTAGCTCTGGTCATCACAGAGCTCAAGCCTATAAGGGCTGTCATGAATGCTCTCCACACATGCTCCATTTTACATGCCTTTAATGATGCTTCTTCTCTTCAACTGTAATCAGAAATATAGCCCCAATACTCCATCCAGAAAGATATTAGCACAAATTTTCAGCAAAACTAAAGGTCAAGGAAGTATTCTTCTCCTCTACTTTCTGTGCATCTTATCTTCTTGTTGCTCTGCATGTTTGTGATATCAACCAATGTGGCCATTGACAACCAGTGGGGCAATGAAACCAACCAATCTGGAACTTTTCCTACAGCCATCAATCTAGTCAATAACTAGCCTTATGATCCCTTCTTTGTTTACTAGCTCTTGGAGAAGTCATTGTATTCCAAACCTTACCAACCAATGAATACAAAGTCAGGAGTTATTTTGGACTAATGCCTTCTAGTTCTGCAAAAAACTGTATTCTAATCTCCAAAATTATTTTTTGGTAGTTGGAGTCAGGAACTATAGATAAATATGTCAATTCAACATAAACTCAATGTCTAAATGCCCCTTTCTGGAAGTTATATAAAATGGTGGACTAGATAGGAATAGATATCCATAGTACATCTATAGAAATAGATGATGATGATGAATAACAATGAGGCAAATGTCACAGTTTGGAAACTAAGTAAGAAAGAATATGGTTGAAATCATCACAATTTAGAACCCATCTCTGGTTATCCATAAAATATATTGGCTATAATATGTATCCTTAGAGAACAATTAACTTGTTGTTTAAATGACAGGTATTTGGGATTGTTACATTACCTCACTGAAAATGAACTCATTTAGTTTAGAAGGAAGATATTTCATTAAATTCCAAGATTTGGTTTGTGCTCCTTATCACTCATGCTAGAAAGGCAGACACCACATGTTAAAAAGACATAAGGCCTGGAGTGGTGGCTCATGCCTGTAATCCCAGCACTTTGGGAGGCCGAGGCGGCCAGATCACGAGGTCAAGAGATCATGACCATCCTGGCCAACATAGTGAAACCTCATCTCTACTAAAAATACAAAAATTAGCTGGGGGAGGTTGTGCATGCCTGTAGTCCCAGCTACTGGGGTGACTGAGGCAGGAGAAATGCTTGAACCCGGGAGGTGGAGGTTGCAGTGAGCCAAGATCATGCCACTTCACTCCAGCCTGGGGATAGAGTGAGACTCTGTCTCAATAAATAATAATAATAAAGACATAATAGGACAGAAAAATATCTCCAATATTGCCTAAGGAGAATAAGACTGTAGGAACATCATGACACAAGGAAGAGCAAGGATTGAATCAGTAGGTAAATACTTGTTGAGAGTCATAGCATGTTTAATCATAAAAAGAACTTCACTTCTTTTTCCTTTTTAACAATGAAATCTAGGAAGGAAGAATCAAAATCAATGAAATCTAGGAAGGAAGAATCAAAATCTTCAAAATGTCAAGTGTATTGATGGATAGTATGTACATTTTTGACAATCCCAACATTCTGGAACTAGAATTAGGGGCGGGAAAAAATGGAAGCCTTTGAAATTTAAAAAATGGCAAGTTTAAGTCAATTTTAAATGTGTTATTGTTTGACAGAGTAGTTAAAGACCAAAATATATAAGTACACTAAATAAATGAGAACAAAGAAGATGTTCTGTTTTTTTCCCTGATGTTTTCCAGCACATAGAACAGTACCTGCATTACATTAGTCTCAATAAATATTTATAAAATGAATAATAAAGTAACAATGGACTAAACAAGAAATGACATAGTCTTGCTGAATACAAAAAGGAAATTTGGATGTGGTTCAGCAGCTGACAGTCTACATAGTATTACATAGATCCCTGCAAGGGGAGAACATTGAAATGTTAATCATTTTCTACCTTGAAAATCACACAAGGATTCACCCAGTAGAGAATATCATAAGTTCTTCCACTGGGTTTGAAGCTTTTGATTTTGAAAATCTGTCACTCAGTGAGGGGTAATCACTGGCAAAATTATGGCAACAGGTAATTTCTATCTTCTAGCTATATGTTGGAATATAGACTATACCTCCACTCACTCTTGTTATGTTCCCAACTTTAAAGACAAGATTCCTTATCAGAAAAGGCATTGAATATACGGTAGACGAATCTAAATTAAAATTCCAGCTCTGCCATTTGCTATGTGATCTTGGGCAAATTCACCTCTCTTGAGCTGTCAACTGCTCTGAGTTTCAGTTTTCTCTTTTACAAAATGGATTGTGAGACTTAAAAGAGTTTGTACATGAATGTGAAAGCACCTAGTTTGGTCTGACTGCCTGTCTGCTGACTTTCCTCTAGGTCTCTCTGTCCTCCCTTCCTTCTTTCATCTTCTTTCATTCACCTAAGTATATCATTCTATGCTTCCCTCTTTCCCTGTATCTCATATCTTGTGCTACTCCCTGTCACCCCAGCCTCTACCATTAAGCCTGTCTTTTCTTCTCATTACCCAGTAGTTGTTATGTAATAATTTAATGTATAGGTTAGTAAAAGAGGATTATGAATTAATTGGCATTAAAATGTTTATGATTAACAGCACACCATGAGGATACTATAGCCTTTAAAAATGCAAATCTATTCATGTCATTGCCAGTTGAAAGTTTTTCAATAGTTCTCCCTCTCCCTTAAGATAAATAGACTCCTTTACAAAGCTTATCAGACCTTGTGATCCTTGGTCCCTGCTTGCCTCTTCAGTCTCATCTAAAAGGCATGACCCCTTGACTTTATGATTCTGCAATACAGGATTCCTTTGAGTTCATTGGTTAATATCTACTTATGTTTCAGGTTTCACTCTTGATGTTTCTTCCCTGGAAACCCTTCCTTGACCCCTTAAAGAGATGAGATCACTCTGCTATCCATTCCTATAGCATCCCATATGTTCTCTTTTGTTTTGCTTCTAGTTTTTGTTGACATTGTATAATATGACTTTCTAAGAATAAGGACCGAGTAACTTAATCCAAAATAATGTCTTTATATTCCCATAATCTTTAGGGAATTATCAACAGACTGCAGTTAAAATATGTTGGAAAAGTTGGTAGGCAGGCTGACGGTAGGGCATTCTTCACCCTACCTGAAAGCCTTTTCCATGGCACTGAATTATGGCACTCTCCAACCTACCTGAATAGATTAAAATACCCATTTGAGTTAGGTGCAAACGCAAGATGCATTATCTCCAGCATTAAATAGGAAATTTTATACAACAAATATGTTTTGAACAACCACAACATACTTATACCTTGTTATCTCTCTATTGAAAGTATTTTTTTTTTAAGTATTCTGGGACCCATCCTCCTAAATGTGCACATCAACAGAAGAGAAAATGACACCCTAGATGCCTACATGTTTTGAAAAAACCACGGCCGGGCGCGGTGGCTCAAGCCTGTAATCCCAGCACTTTGGGAGGCCGAGACGGGCGGATCACGAGATCAGGAGATCGAGACCCTCCTGGCTAACACGGTGAAACCCCGTCTCTACTAAAAATACAAAAAAAAAAAAACTAGCCGGGCGAGGTGGCGGGCGCCTGTAGTCCCAGCTACTCCGGAGGCTGAGGCAGGAGAATGGCGTAAACCCGGGAGGCGGAGCTTGCAGTGAGCTGAGATCCGGCCACTGCACTCCAGCCCGGGCGACAGAGCAAGACTCCGTCTCAAAAAAAAAAAAAAGAAAAGAAAAAACCACTAGGCCAGGAGTGGCACAATATTGGTAGAACAGGACAACATGACACCAACAGAATTGGCCAGATGAATACTGTAAGGCCTGGTTCATGCAAGAGTATTAGGTTAGGGAGTTCAAGCCTATGTAATGAGCCTAGAAAACAAAAAGAAATACTTAGTGATAAAATAGTATGAATATTTCTGAGGGGATAAAAGGAAGACTGGATAAAGCAACAATAACTTACTTTTTTATTTTGGCTAGGGTGAGACATAAACTAAGAAACATTCATGATCTTCATTAAATCGCTACTGCTATTTCTGGGGAAGAGGTCAACACCCCCAGTGACTGCTATAAAAAGAAAGTGTCAGTGATCAAAAAATAAAATTTCCTGTATTCTGTTACATTTTTTATTCTTAAGCATAAGCTTTGAAATCTTATAAGAAATTGCTGAGAATTCCAAGTAAACAGAAAAATATAAAGACAAATGATTTGGAAATTGTTTAAACTTAATTCTGTGTGACTAGTTGAAGGATGTGACTAGTGGAAGGAGCAAAGTCAGTTTTAAGTACTTGATACCTGATGACCAATAAAAAGTCCAGTTGAGCTCCTGGAGCTCTGACTTTCTGAATTATTTTCAGCAAAGGAACTCTGAAGGTGAATATTAGAAAACTTCTAACAAATGTGCAACATTTGCCAGTTCACAGACGCATAATAAACTTAAAAGAAACCATGTTGACAGTTTCATTACTTTTGGTAAGACCCTTCAAATACTTGGACATATTATAGTAAATAACCCAGTTTTCTTTTTTTCCCATTTACATCCCAACATTCTTGAAGGGGGCAGGGAAGGTGTGGTGATGAAAATTAACAAAAAGCATTTTTCTCTCCTTTTAAATTAAATTACTCTATAGGGGTATAATACAAAAGAATTATTTGTGGATTACACGCAGCTTTAATGGGATCCACAAATTTTCTTCTTTGGGTGTTGTAATTTTTATTGCGTTGCAAAGTTCTTTTCTCAAAAGTGTTAACATTGTTTATCAAATGCATCTGCTGCCTCCAATTCTATATCAACAATAACAGACTTTGTTTATAAACCATTACACGTAGCACACATTGGAAATTTTGGAAATGTTGGAAAGATCTAATAAGAATATAATCAAAAAATGGCTGCGTGTAGTGACTCATGCCTTTAATCCCTGCACTTTGGGAGGCCGAGGCAGGCGAATCACCTAAAGTCAGGAGTTCGAGACCAGCCTGGCAAACATGATGAAACCCTGTCTCTACTAAAAATACAAAAAAAAAAAAAAAAAAACTTGGGTGTGGTGGCATGCTCCTGTAGTCCCAGCTACTTAGGAGGCTGAGGCAGGAGAATCATTTGAACCCAGGAGGCAGAGGCTGCAGTAAACTGAGATTGTGCCACTGCACTCCAGCCTGGGTGACAGAGGAAGACTCCATCTCAAATATATATACTTAAAAGGCAAAGTGGGTTTTTATAACTTCATTATCAATAACCTTCATAACCATAAGAAGAAAATAATTACATGAACCCAGAAGAGCCACTTGATTCCATCTTATTCATACATGGCTCTCTTCCATAGCACTGTTTCAGCATTCCAATCTCAATTAGCCAAGGTAAGAACTTTTTTAAAAGTTCGCATAAAATGTCTGGCCTTATGAACTAGCCACTTTACCTCCTAAGGCTGCAAGCTTTAGAAATAAAGTTGCAGAAATCTCTTCCTTAAGTAGTGTAAAGCGCCCCGCCCCCCTTTTTTGTTGTTGTTGTTTTAAGATCCATGACTAATATATCCCACGTCTGTTTAACCTTCACTGATTACACTGATGTCTCATTTTGCCTTCCATTATGAAGAAAGCTACTCCACTAGCTTTGCGGCTGTCAGGTTTCCTAGGCTCTGCCCTGAGTAGTCTTTATTTTGACCACTTGGATACTGACTGACCTGTGTGGTTCTAAAGCTGCTGCTGGCAATTTAGGTGGTCCTGAATTTCAGCGTTCTCTCTACTTTTTAAAATGTATATGCCTACAACACTCCTATAGACCTTAAAGGGTTGACTTTGGCTATGAGACAGGAAATATTGCATCCATGTGGAATCAAATGAAAAGCGAACTTTCTAACAAAGTACCAAACATAAATCATGGGGGAAAAATCAAAATGCTGTAGATTAGGGTTTCAGCTGAATGCAACTTATATTTTATACCAAAACATTCAAGTCTGAGGTTGAAATGTTTAGTTATCACTTCACTCAAGTTAGCAAAACTCATGCCCATTGGGTTTGATGGTTGGATTAAGTGCCAGGTACAAGAAAACACAGTTTGCTCCTCTGCAATGTGGAGAGGTGTCTCTCTTTTTGGAGTTCACTTATTCTGTTTGAAGTCAATAAAATTTCCTTTGTACCACAGATGTGCACCAAATCACCCCATACATATCTGTTTCCTCAATATGTTTTTGGTGCAACTGGCTTTTACTTCCCTGAGAAAACAGGGAAAATTGTGTTACATAACTTTTTACATTTTCTCATTTAACAAAGTCCTTGAAGTTTACCTTAATTTTAATGAATGCATAAATGAACAAACTCTAAATCAGATCTGCAAAAAACTTAAAAATAAATAAAATTAAACTATTTTATAAAGAGGGAGATTACTGATGTTCATCTTGTGAGTTCTTTGGTTCCTCATGCATACACTGAAAGGTCACCAGATCTCATGAGTGAGACCAAGGCAGAAGTTGGTAGTGGTTAGAACAAATTAGCCTGGGGAATATATCAACTATTCCCATTTTTTCCTATTCTGTATAAGAAGATAAGGAAATACTTTCCGATAGAGCAATGGTTCTCCAACTGTGGTCCTCAGGTTAATGGCATCAATATCACCTAAGAACTTATTAGAAATATAAATATTTTTACCCCATCTCAGACTTACTGAATCAGAAATTTCAGGAGTAGGGCTAGAAATCTGTTTCAACAACTCCCATATGAGATTCTGATGCATGTTTCAGTTTGAGAACCACTGGTGTGGAGAGTCACTACCTAGAGTTCCAATTCTCAACCCTACCTCCATTAAGACAGATTTCTCTGCTTAGCCAGAATTCACACCCATGTGTAGCAAGTTCAAATACAGCTCTCCTAAAAGTTCAATTTTTAAAAAACAATATCTAGCCTGGAAAAATCAATATATCAAAACATAAACTAGATCTTGCTGTCTAGCAATTCATATCAAATACTCTTAAATCATACAATAGTGTAACAAGAAGCGTTTGTGATACATCACAAACCACTACCATGAATAAAGTTTTACTGTGTAATAAAATTTGCCTGCATTTATTTAGGATATTATTACATAAAAAGAGATCTTTCCTCCCTTCAAAGAATAGTCACAATATTTTAAAATTAATTTTAATTGTCATTTTTCTACCATTGAAAAACATATACTGATTATTTCTCTATCCTTGTAATTTAGCATAGTATCTGCCATAAAGTAGGCAGTAAATAAATATTTGTGAGTAAATGAATAAATAAATTATATAGCAGAGCAGTAGCATGGTTTAGTTGAAAATCATAAAATTTTTCCACAAATAGAGCTAGGTTTATTTCCTAGTTCATTCATTCATTTTCTCAACTTGGATTTGAGAAAATATAGGTTAAGTTTTAATCTATAAAATGGGAAGACTAAAATGTGCTCATAGTCTTTAAATAAAGACTAAAAGAGAAAATCTGTATAAAACACTTCACACAGCATTTACATCATTAGGTATTCCATGAATTACAGTGTATTTTCTTCTCTTTCCTAGTATTAACATGGTACTCCCTTTTTAAATATATAGGGCTTTCCTCCTCAGTGATTATGTAAAACAGATTATACAGAAAATCCATATATGTCATAAACAAGAATACACATGTTGTTCTTGCTTCAGCAGCACATATACTAACATTGGAATGATACAGAAAAAGAGTTGCATGGCCTTTGCACAAGAATTACACACACATTCAAGAAGCATCCTGTATGTTTTTAAATCAATAAGATACTTTTGTTTTTTTATGATACTCTCATTGTAACATAAATGGACTTTACAATAAAAGATTTATGCTAATTTGAAAAAATATATACATTGCACCATTGACTGAGTTTTGTGTGATGAGTTCACAACTTCTTTGATCAGATGTAGTGATGCCATGAACAAAGAGGAACCAATGATAAAAGTCAGAATCATTGCCTTGTGTACAATTTAGTGAAGCTATGTATAGTATCTAATATTTATTCAGATATTTTACAGTATCAAAATTTCCTGTATGTTATTTGGAAGGAGATTTTATCCAACCATCATGAAGCTTCTTTTGTTGAGGCAAAAGAATGTAGGTAGTTATCCTCATGTGGCAATACAGAAGGGACCTTTCTCTGCAGACTGTACCAGAAATTATGCCATGAAGTAGACGCTCAAAAGCTACATCATTTGCAGCCCACAACAGCCAGAAAATTATTCTTGATTTTCTTCAGAATTCAAATAAATCTTACTTCCCAAGGAGAAGCCAACAAACCTGAGGTTGGAAGGATAGTTAGGAAAACCAGGGCCAGGTGCTGTACACACATGCTTGGGAAGGAGAAGCTATGCTGAAAAAGTAGCACAAAAAAATGTTCCAAGCCACTCTGATACCTGCCCTGGGTATCTGAGTTCACATTTCCCCTACAAACAGGACACATATCTACACATGCAATTTGAAATATGACTTTGAGCTCCCTATTCTGGAATAAAAATCCATAGCTCAATGTTTTCAGCCAGTACAAGAAAAAGGATCTAGGGATTACGGCCAGGAAGCCTGGAAGGCTTCACTGAATCAAGCCACCATTGCTGAGACTTAAGTAGGTAAACAAAGCTGCTGGGAAGCTCGAATTGGGTGGAGCCCACCACAGCTCAAGGAGGCGTGCCTGTCTCTGTAGACTCCACCTCTGGGGACAGGGCATAGAAAAAAAAAAAGCAGCAGAAACCTCTGCAGATGTTAATGACCCTGTCAGACAGCTTTGAAGAAAGCAGTGGATCTCCGAGCACGGAGGCTGAGATCTGACAGCAGACAGTCTGCCTGCCCAAGTGGGTCCCTGACCCCTGAGTAGCCTAACTGGGGGACATCACCCACTAGGTACAGACCAACATCTCACACCTTACACGGCGAGGTACACCCCTGAGACGAAGCTTCCAGAGCAAGAATCAGACAGCAGCACTCGCTGTACAGCAATATTCTATCTTCCGCAGCCTCCACTGCTGATACCCAGGCAAACAGGGTCTGGAGTGGAGCTCAGGCAATCTCCAACAGACCTACAGCTGAGAGTCCTGACTGTTAGAAGGAAAAACAACAAACAGAAAGGATACCCACACCAGCATCAAAGACCAAAGGCAGATAAAACCACAAAGATGGGTAAAAGCAGGCAGAAAAGCTGGAAATTCAAAAAATTGAAAAAATCAGAATGCATCTCCCCCTCCAAAGGAACGCAGCTCATCACCAGGAATAGATGACAGCTGGATGGAGAATGACTTTGAAGAGTTGAGAGAAGAAGGCTTCAGTCGATCAAACTTCTCAGAGCTAAAGGAGGAACTACGTACCCAGTGCAAAGAAACTAAAAATCTTGAAAAAAGAAAGGAAGAATGGATAACTAGAATAAGCAATACAGTGAAGGCCGTAAATGAGCTGACAGAGACAAAAACCATGACACAAAAAATACGTCACAAATGCACAAGCTTCAGTAACCAACTCAACCAACTGGAAGAAAGAGTATCAATGATTGAAGATCAAATGAATGAAATCAAGTGAGAAGAGAAGTCAAGAGAAAAAAAGGAAAAAGAAATGAACAAAGCCTCCAAGAAATATGGGATTATGTGAAAAGATCAAATCTATGTCTGATTGGGGCGCCTGAAAGTGAGGGGGAAAATTGAACCAAGTTGGAAAACACTCCTCAAGATATCATCCAGGAGAACTTCCCCAACCTAGTAAAGCAGGCCAACATTCAAATTCAGGAAATACAGAGAATGGCACAAAGATACTCATCGAGAAGAGCAACTCCAAGACACATAACTGTCAGATTCACCAAAGTTGAAATGAAGGAAAAACTGTTAAGGGTAGCCAGAGAGAAAGGTCGGGTTACCCACAAAGATAAACCCATCAGACTAACAGCAGGTATCTCGGCAGAAACTCTACAAGACAGGAGAGAGTGGGGGCCAATATTCAACATTCTTAAAGAAAAGAATTTTAAACCCAGAATTTCAGATCCAGCCAAACTAAGTTTCATCAGTGAAGGAGAAATAAAATCCTTTACAGACAAGCAAATGCTTAGAGATTTTGTCACCACCAGGCCTGTCCTACAAGAGATCCTGAAGGAAGCACTAAACATGGAAAGGAAAAATAGGTACCAGCCATGGCAAAAACATGGCAAAATGTAAAAACCATCAATCCTAGGAAGAAACTGCATCTACTAACGAGCAAAATAATCAGCTAATATCACAATGACAGGATCAAGTTCACACATAACAATATTAACCTTAAATGTAAATGGACTAAATGCTCCAATTAAAAGACACAGACTGGCAAATTGGATAAAGAGTCAGGACCCATCATTTTGCTGTATTCAGGTGACCCATATCACAGGCAGAGATACACATAGGCTCAAAATAAAGGGATGGAGGAAGATCTACCAAACAAATGGAGAACAAAAAAAAAGCAGGGGTTGCAATCCCAGTCTCGATAAAACAGACTTTAAACCATCAAAGACCAAAAGAGACAAAGAAGGACATTACATAATGGTAAAGGGATCAATTCAACAGGAAGAGCTAACTATCCTAAATATATATGCGCCCAATACAGGAGCAAGCAGATTCATAAAGTAAGTCCTTAGAGACTTACAAAGAGACTTAGACTCCCATACAATAATAATGGGAGACTTCAACACCCCACTGTCAACATTAGACAGATCAACGAGACAGAAAGTTAACAAGGATATCCAGGAATTGAACTCAACTCTGCAACAAGAGGCCCTAATAGACATCTACAGAACTCTCCACCCCAGATCAACAGAATATACATTCTTCTCAGCACCACATCGCACTTATTTGAAAATTGACCACACAGTTGGAAGTAAAGCACTCCTCAGCAAATGTAAAAGAACAGAAATTATAACAAATTGTCTCTCAGACTACAGTGCAACCAAACTAGAACTCAGGACTAAGAAACTCAATCAAAACTGTTCAACTACATGGAAACTGAACAACCCGCTCCTGAATGACTGAGTACATAATGAAATGAAGGCAGAAATAAAGATGTTCTTTTAAACCAATGAGAACAAAGATACAACATACCAGAATCTCTGGGACACATTTAAAGCAGTGTGTAGAGGGAAATTTATAGCACTAAATGCCCACAAGAGAAAGCAGGAAAGATCTAAAATTGACACTAACATCACAAATAAAAGAACCAGAGAAGCAAGAGCACACACATTCAAAAGGTAGCAGAAGGCAAGAAATAACTAAGATGAGAGCAGAACTGAAGGAGATAGAAACACAAAAAATCCTCCAAAAAATCAATGAATCAGGGGCTGGTTTTTTGAAAAGATCAACAAAATTGATAGACTGCTAGCAAGACTAATAAAGAAGAAAAGGGAGAATCAAATAGACGCAATAAAAAATGATAAAGGGGATATCACCCCCGATGCCACAGAAATACAAACTACCAACAGAGAATATTATAAACACCTCTATGCAAATAAACAAGAAAACCTAGAAGAAATGGATAATTTCCTGGACACTTACACTCTCCCAAGACTAAACCAGGAAGAAGCTGAATCCCTGAATAGACCAATAGCAGGCTCTGAAATTGAGGCAATAATTAATAGCCTACCAACCAAAAAAGTCCAGGACTAGACGGATTCACAACCAAATTCTCCCGAAGGTACAAGGAGGAGCTGGTACCATTCCTTCTGAAAATATTCCGATCAATAGAAAAAGAGGGAATCCTCCCTAACTCATTTTATGAGGCCAACATCATCCTGATACCAAAGCCTGGCAGACACACAACAACAAAAAAAGAGAATTTTAGACCAATAGCCCTGATGAACATTGATGCAAAAATCCTCAATAAAATATTGACAAACTGAATCCAACAGCACATCAAAAAGCTTATCCACCATGATCAAGTGGGCTTCATCCCTGGGATGCAAGGCTGGTTCAACACATGCAAATCGAAAAATGTAATCCAGCATATAAACATAACCAAAGACAAAAACCACATGATTATCTCAACAGATGCAGAAAAGGCCTTTGACAAAATTCAACAGCCCTTCACACTAAAAACTCTCAACAAATTCAGTATTGATGGAACATATCTCAAAATAATAAGAGCTATTTATGACAAACCCACTGCCAGTATCATACTAATGGGCAAAAACTGGAAAAATTCCCTTTGAAAACTGGCACAAGACAGGGATGCCCTCTCTCACCACTCCTGTTCAACATAGTGTTGGAAGTTCTGGCTAGGGCAATCAGGCAAGAGAAAGAAATCAAGGGTATTCATTTAGAAAAAGAAGAAGTCAAATTGTCCCTGTTTGCAGATGACATGATTGTATATTTAGAAAACCCTATCGTCTCATCCCAAAATCTCCTTAAGCTGATAAGCAATTTCAGCAAAGTCTCAGGATACAAAATCAATGTGCAAAAATCACAAGCATTCTTATACACCAGTAACAGACAGAGAGCCAAATCATGAATGATCTTCCATTCACAACTGCTTCAAAGAGAATAAAATACCTAGGAATCCAACTTACAAGGGATGTAAAGGACCACTTCAAGGAGAACTACAAACCACTGCTCAGTGAAATAAAAAAGGACACAAACAAATGGAAGAACATTCTATGCTCAAGGATAGGAAGAATCAATATCGTGAAAATGCCCATACTGCCTAAGGTAATCTATAGATTCAATGCCATACACATTAAGCTACCAATGACTTTCTTCACAGAATTGGAAAAAAACTGCTTTAAAGTTCATATGGAACCTAAAAAGACCCCGCATTGCCAAGACAATCCTAAGTCAAAAGAACAAAGCTGGAGGCATGTCTTCTTTTGAGAATAGAAGGCATCATGCATGTCTTCTTTTGAGTTATGCATGTCTTCTTTTGAGAACTATCGATTCTCAAAAGAAGACATGCATACAGCCAACAAGCACATGAAAAAATGCTCGTCATCACTGGCCATCAGAGAAATGCAAATCAAAACCACAATGAGATACCATCTCACACCAGTTAGAATGGCAATCATTAAGAAGTCAGGAAACAACAGGTGCTGGAGAGGATGTGGAGAAATAGGAACACTTTTACACTGTTGGTGGGATTGTAAACTGGTTCAACCATTGTGGAAAACAGTATGGTGATTCCTCAAGGATCTAGAACTAGAAATACCATTTGACCCAGCAATCCCATTACTGGGGATATACCCAAAGGATTATAAATCATGCTGCTATAAAGACACATGCACACGTATGTTTATTGCGGCACTATTCACAACAGCAAAGACTTGGAATCAACCCAAATGTCCATCAGTGACAGACTGGATTAAGAAAATGTGGCACGGGGGGGTGGAGCAAGATGGCCGAATAGGAACAGCTCCAGTCTCCAACTCCCAGCGCGAGCGACACAGAAGACCGGTGATTTCTGCATTTTCAACTGAGGTACTGGGGTCATCTCTCTAGGGAGTGCCAGACAATCGGTGCTGGTCAGCTGCTGCAGCCTGACCAGCGAGAGCTGAAGCAGGGCGAGGCATCGCCTCACCTGGAAGCGCAAGGGGGAAGGGAATCCGTTTTCCTAGCCAGGGGAACTGAGACACACAACACCTGGAAAATCGGGTAACTCCCACCCCAATACTGCGCTTTAAGGAAACAGGCACACCAGGAGAATATATGCCATACCTGGCCGGGAGGGTCCCACACCCACGGAGCCTCCCTCACTGCTAACACAGCCATCTGCAGCGATCTATCCGCAAGGCAGCAGCGAGGCTGGGGGAGGGGCGCCCGAGATTGCTGAGGCTTAAGTAGGTAAACAAAGCCACTGGGAAGCTCGAACTGGGTGGAGCTCACAGCACCTCAAGGAAGCCTGCCTGTCTCTGTAGACTCTATCTCTGCGGACAGCGCACAGCTGCAGTCCATTAGGGGAAAGAGCGGGGCCGTTGCAGACGCGAATGACTCTGTCTGACAGCTTTGGGGAGAGCCGTGGATCTCCTAACGCGGAGGTTGAGATCTGAGAACGGACAGACTGCCTGCTCAGGTGGATCCCTGACCGCTGAGTAGCCTAGCTGGGAGACATCCCCCACTAGGGGCAGTCTGACACCCCACACCTCACAGGGTGAAGTCACCCCTGAGAGGAAACTTCCAAAGAAAGAATCAGACAGGTACTCTCGCTGTTCAGCAATATTATCTTCTGCAACCTCTGCTGCTGATACCCAGGCAAACAGGGTCTGGAGTGGACCTCAAGCAACCTCCAACAGACCATAGACAGTCCTTCTGACTGTCAGACGGAAAACTATCAAACAGGAAGGACACCTATACCAAAACCCCATCAGTACGTCACCATCATCAAAGACCAGAGACAGATAAAACCACAAAGATGGGGAAGAAGCAGGGCAGAAAAGCTGGAAATTCAAAAAATAAGAGCGCATCTCCCCCTGCAAAGGAGCGCAGCCCATCGCCAGCAACGGATCAAAGGTGGTCAGAGAATGACTTTGACGAGATGAGAGAAGAAGGCTTCAGTCCATCAAACCTCTCAGAGCTAAAGGAGGAATTACGTACCCAGCGCAAAGAAACTAAAAATCTTGAAAAAAAGTGGAAGAATTGACAGCTAGACTAATTAATGCAGAGAAGATCATAAACGAAATGACAGAGATGAAAACCATGACACGAGAAATACGTGACAAATGCACAAGCTTCAGTAACCGACTCGATCAACTGGAAGAAAGAGTATCAGCGATTGAGGATCAAATGAATGAAATGAAGCGAGAAGAGAAACCAAAAGAAAAAAGAAGAAAAAGAAATGAACAAAGCCTGCAAGAAGTATGGGATTATGTAAAAAGACCAAATCTACGTCTGATTGGGGTGCCTGAAAGTGAAGGGGAAAATGGAACCAAGTTGGAAAACACTCTTCAGGATATCATCCAGGAGAACTTCCCCAACCTAGTAGGGCAGGCCAACATTCAAATTCAGGAAATACAGAGAACGCCAGAAAGATACTCCTCCAGAAGAGCAACTCCAAGACACATAATTGCCAGGATTCACCAAAGTTGAAATGAAGGAAAAAATCGTAAGGGCAGCCAGAGAGAAAGGTCGGGTTACCCACAAAGGGAAGCCCATCAGACTAACAGCAGATCTCTCGGCAGAAACTCTACAAGCCAGAAGAGAGTGGGGGCCAATATTCAACGTTCTTAAAGAAAAGAATTTTCAACCCAGAATTTCATATCCAGCCAAACTAAGCTTCATCAGTGAAGGAGAAATAAAATCCTTTACAGATAAGCAAATGCTTAGAGATTTTGTCACCACCAGGCCTGCCTTACAAGAGACCCTGAAGGAAGCCCTAAACATGGAAAGGAACAACCGGTACCAGCCATTGCAAAAACATGCCAAAATGTAAAGAACATCGAGGCTAGGAAGAAATTGCATCAACTAACGAGCAAAATAACCAGTTAATATCATAATGACAGGATCAAGTTTACACATAACAATATTAAACTTAAATGTCAATGGACTAAATGCTCCAATTAAAAGACACAGACTGGCAAACTGGATCAAGAGTCAAGACCCATCAGTCTGCTGTATTCAGGAGACCCATCTCACATGCAGAGACATACATAGGCTCAAAATAAAGGGATGGAGGAAGATCTACCAAGCAAATGGAAAACAAAAAAAAGCAGGGGTTGCAATCCTAGTCTCTGATAAAACAGACTTTAAACCATCAAAGATCAAAAGAGACAAAGAAGGCCATTACATAATGGTAAAGGGATCAATTCAACAGGAAGAGCTAACTCTCCTAAATATATATGCACCCAATACAGGAGCACCCAGATTCATAAGCAAGTCCTTAGAGACCTACAAAGAGACTTAGACTCCCATACAATAATAATGGGAGACTTCAACACTCCACTGTCAACATTAGACAGATCAACGAGACAGAAAGTTAACAAGGATATCCAGGAATTGAACTCATCTCTGCACCAAGCGGACCTAATAGACATCTATAGAACTCTCCACCCCAAATCAACAGAATATACATTCTTCTCAGCACCACATCGCACTTATTCCAAAATTGACCACATAATTGGAAGTAAAGCACTCCTCAGCAAATGTACAAGAACTGAAATTATAACAAACTGTCTCTCAGACCACAGTGCAATCAAACTAGAACTCAGGACTAAGAAACTCAATCAAAACCGCTCAACTACATGGAAACGGAACAACCTGCTCCTGAATGACTACTGGGTACATAACGAAATGAAAGCAGAAATAAAGATGTTCTTTGAAACCAATGAGAACAAAGATACAACATACCAGAATCTCTGGGACACATTTAAAGCAGTGTGTAGAGGGAAATTTATAGCACTAAATGCCCACAAGAGAAAGCAGGAGAGATCTAAAATGGACACTCTAACATCACAATTAAAAGAACTAGAGAGGCAAGAGCAAACACATTCAAAAGCTAGCAGAAGGCAAGAAATAACTAAGATCAGAGCAGAACTGAAGGAGATAGAAACACAAAAAACCCTCCAAAAAATCAATGAATCCAGGAGTTGGTTTTTTGAAAAGATCAACAAAATTGACAGACCACTAGCAAGACTAATAAAGAAGAAAAGAGAGAGGAATCAAATAGACGCAATAAAAAATGATAAAGGGGATATCACCACCGACCCCACAGAAATACAAACAACCATCAGAGAATACTATAAATGCCTCTACGCAAATCAACTAGAAAATCTAGAAGAAATGGATAATTTCCTGGACACTTACACTCTCCCAAGACTAAACCAGGAAGAAGTTGAATCCCTGAAGAGACCAAGAGCAGGCTCTGAAATTGAGGCAACAATTAATAGCCTACCCACCAAAAAAAGTCCAGGACCAGATGGATTCACAGCTGAATTCTACCAGAGGTACAAGGAGGAGCTGGTACCATTCCTTCTGAAACTATTTCAATCTATAGAAAAAGAGGGAATCCTCCCTAACTCTTTTTATGAGGCCAACATCATCCTGATACCAAAGCCTGGCAGAGACACAACAAAAAAAGAGAATTTTAGACCAATATCCCTGATGAACATCGATGCAAAAATCCTCAATAAAATACTGGCAACCGGATTCAGCAGCACATCAAAAAGCTTATCCACCATGATCAAGTGGGCTTCATCCCTGGGATGCAAGGCTGGTTCAACATTCGCAAATCAATAAACGTAATCCAGCATATAAACAGAACCAAAGACAAGAACCACATGATTATCTCAATAGATGCAGAAAAGGCTTTTGACAAAATTCAACAGCCCTTTATGCTAAAAACGCTCAATAAATTCGGTATTGATGGAACGTACCTCAAAATAATAAGAGCTATTTATGACAAACCCACAGCTAATATCATACTGAATGGGCAAAAACTGGAAAAATTCCCTTTGAAAACTGGCACAAGACAGGGATGCCCTCTCTCGCCACTCCTATTCAACATAGTGTTGGAAGTTCTGGCTAGGGCAATCAGGCAAGAGAAAGAAATCAAGGGTATCCAGTTAGGAAAAGAAGAAGTCAAATTGTCCCTGTTTGCAGATGACATGATTGTATATTTAGAAAACCCCATTGTCTCAGCCCAAAATCTCCTTAAGCTGATAAGCAACTTCAGCAAAGTCTCAGGATACAAAATTAATGTGCAAAAATCACAAGCATTCTTATACACCAGTAACAGACAAGCAGAGAGCCAAATCAGGAATGAACTTCCATTCACAATTGCTTCAAAGAGAATAAAATACCTAGGAATCCAGCTTACAAGGGATGTCAAGGACCTCTTCAAGGAGAACTACAAACCACTGCTCAGTGAAATCAAAGAGGACACAAACAAATGGAAGAACATACCATGCTCATGGATAGGAAGAATCAATATCGTGAAAATGGCCATACTGCCCAAGGTGATTTATAGATTCAATGCCATCCCCATCAAGCTACCAATGACTTTCTTCACAGAATTGGAAAAAACGGCTTTAAAGTTCATATGGAACCAAAAAAGAGCCCGCATTGCCAAGACAATCCTAAGTCAAAAGGACAAAGCTGGAGGCGTCACGCTACCTGACTTCAAACTATACTACAAGGCTACAGTAACCAAAACAGCATGGTACTGGTACCACAACAGAGATATAGACCAATGGAACAGAACAGAGTCCTCAGAAATAATACCACACATCTACAGCCATCTGATCTTTGACAAACCTGACAAAAACAAGAAATGGGGAAAGGATTCCCTATTAATAAATGGTGCTGGGAAAATTGGCTAGCCATAAGTAGAAAGCTGAAACTGGATCCTTTCCTTTCCCCTTATACGAAAATTAATTCAAGATGGATCAGAGACTTAAATGTTAGACCTAATACCATAAAAACCCTAGAAGAAAATCTAGGTAATACCATTCAGGACATAGGCATGGGCAAGGACTTCATGTCTAAAACACCAAAAGCAACGGCAGCAAAAGCAAAAATTGACACATGGGATCTCATTAAACTAAAGAGCTTTTGCACAGCTAAAGAAACTACCATCAGAGTGAACAGGCAACCTACAGAATGGGAGAAAAGTTTTGCAACCTACTCATCTGACAAAGGGCTAATATCCAGAATCTACAAAGAACTCAAACAAATATACAAGAAAAAAACAAACAACCCCATCAAAAAGTGGGGAAAGGATATGAACAGACATTTCTCAAAAGAAGACATCCATACAGCCAACAGACACATGAGAAAATGCTCATCATCACTCGCCATCAGAGAAATGCAAATCAAAACCACAATGAGATACCATCTCACACCAGTTAGAATGGCAATCATTAAGAAGTCAGGAAACAACAGGTGTTGGAGAGGATGTGGAGAAATAGGAACACTTTTACACTGCTGGTGGGATAGTAAACTAGTTCAACCATTATGGAAAACAGTATGGCGATTCCTCAAGGATCTAGAACTAGATGTACCATATGACCCAGCCATCCCACTACTGGGTATATACCCAAAGGATTATAAATTACTCTACTACAAAGACACATACACACGTATGTTTATTGCGGCACTATTCACAATAGCAAAGACTTGGAATCAACCCAAATGTCCATCTGTGACAGACTGGATTAAGAAAATGTGGCACATATACACCATGGAATACTATGCAGCCATAAAAAAGGATGAGTTTGCATCCTTTGTAGGGACATGGATGCAGCTGGAATCCATCATTCTTAGCAAACTATCACAAGAAGAGAAAACCAAACACCGCATGTTCTCACTCATAGGTGGGAACTGAACAATGAGATCACTTGGACTCGGGAAGGGGAACATCACACACTGGGGCCTATCATGGGGAGGGGGGAGGAGGGAGGGATTGCATTGGGGAGTTATACATGATATAAACGTCATGCACATGTACCCTAGAACTTAAAGTATAATAAAAAAATATATATAAAAAAAAAAGAAAATGTGGCACATGTACACCATGGAATACTATGCAGCCATAAAAAAGGATGAGTTCGTGTCCTTTGTGGGGACATGGATGCAGCTGGAAATCATCATTCTCAGCTAACTATCACAATAATAGAAAACCAAACACCGCATGTTCTCACTCATAGGTGGGAACTGAACAATGAGATCACCTGGACTCTGGAAGGGGAACATCATACACAGGGGCCTATTATGGGGAGGAGGGGAAGGGGTAGGGATGGCATTGGGAGTTATACCTGATGTAAATGATGAGTTGATGGGTGTTGATGAGTTGATGGGTGCAGCACACCAACATGGCACAAATATACATATGTAACAAACCTGCATGTTTTGCACATGTACCCTAGAACTTTAAGTATAATTTTTAAAAAAAATAAATAAAAAATAGAAAATAAATAAATAAATAAATAAATAAATAAATAAATAAAAACAAAAAAGTATCATTATGACATTAAAAAAAAAAAAAAAAAGGAGAATCAAAATACTTACTGGTTCTTCAAAGAGCCCCAAGGTCAAGCAGAAGGGAGAGTGGGTAGTTCTTACTGTGACTCTAATCGAAATCCTAATGTAGGGTTCACTAGTTTTGTATCATCTCTTGCATTTGTCACTTTGTTCAACTAGTGGTCCTTTTCTAATTGTCTGGACTTCCCTACCTTCAATCACACCACTTGTTTCTACAGAGAAGTGAAAAAGAATCCCATGAGAACCCTGACCTTACCATGCCTCAGTTTTATAATTTGTAGAATGGGGCTCTCATCTTCACTGGGATATTGGAGCAGTAAGATAAATTACATGGAAAGCAAATTGCCCAGTTCCTAGCACATAGCCAACACCCAAAACATTTAGCTGAATCCACAGTCATTTCTATGTCTTTCTCTGACTATATGATTTCCTTTAAACTAAAAAAAATTGACTAGAAATCTAGCAAAAAGAGAAAAATCTACAATCATATTAAACACTTTATTTTCATTATATTTCTGCCTGGCCTCTTAAACACAAACTTATGCTTCTATAAATAACAAATTTTAGCCCTGCATGAGTTTCTATCAAATATCTTTCATTATAAAGATAAATGAGCTTGGAAATCAGGATAATGTATAAATGATCAATTTTTTTCTCATTTAGATTTGAGTCTGTGAATTTTACAGGACTTGAGGAAATATTTTTCATTTTTCTCTAAATTGTCTATCCATATTCATTAAAACTCAACTGCTGATGATATGGAATACCTACCAGGAGAGGTGAGTTGAATTCCTTAGGGAAGGGAAGGCTTGATCCTTTATGAGACTATAAATCCAAATAAACATCATAAATAATGCTAAATGTAACATTCAAGAAGTAATGGCAACTACTTGAATTCAGGTCAGATAGACATGTCCAAGATTTAAAAAGTAAATTTACCCAACTTGGTATATTTGGTGACATTTTTACAAAAAGGGCATTCTCACTCTCTTCTTTAAAAATAACATAAAATACATAACATCAATCTCAATGTGAGTGATTCAAAGGAATTTGTGGGGTAAATAATCAAGATTTGTTTTTCTTAGAACATTTGAATTAGTATTAATGACATGTTCTTCAACCAGAAATTTATTCTTTCTCTTCAATTTTTTTTCAAGATTAAAAAAGGCAATAGAATTCACAAAAGGAAAGGAACAAAGCAATTGCAAAATATAACATAATAATCATAAAATTATATTTGGGAATATTGTACCTCATCAAAAGAAATCAAAGGCACATTCAAAAACTTATCAAAATATACAATTGCCTGGAGTCAAAAGTAAAAACCCAAAACAATAAATCAAGCTTTAGTTTGTCCAAGTTCAAAACTCTTTCCCAATATTTCTCCCCATAACTCAATTTGAAAACCTAGAACAACTTAGTCTGTCCAGTAAAATATGACTGTGCAACATCACTGAATCTGCCCAACCATCCAATAGGAGGGGCAAAGCAGGCAGATTGTTCTTATTTATTAACTGTGATGTAACTGGAGACCACAGTCATAGTCAAGAATTTGTACCCACCACTTACCACCACACAACACATGCAAAGCAGGTGCCTTTCTCTTCATTAAAATCAGATTGGGAGGGATCATTTTTATTTTATGTTATTATGTACCTAAGAAACCAGACATGATAGGAGAAAGATATGCCAAAAAGGAGAACAAACCATAGGGTACCACAGAGTCAAATGTTTTGCAACCAGAGGGTTTATAGTACCACGTTTCCAAATGGATTTTTTTTAACATGGCTTTCTCCACATAAAGGCAAGTTTTTCTTACATTTTCTACAAACTCCAAGGAGGAGTTAAGCCCAACACAGAAATAAAAATCCACAAATCCTGAGCTTTCTGCATTTCTGAGAGCTCAAAAACACATTTTATATGAAAGAAAAAATTTATTCTGACCCCATGGCACTGTTCTTGCACGTGCCTCCATAACTCTTTTACATATTTCATAGACAAGAACCACCTGGCCAAAATCTTATCAATAATGAGCCCATCACATGGCTCAAGAATAAGTAATCACACGCAGTCTGCTTTTTGTAAGTTCTGCAATGTCAACCTGAGGTTGACTATTTCAAAATAATAAATAAAAACAAGGAGATTAAGAGAATTATTATCAACCAAAGCAAGTATAACCATCCTCAAAACATGTAAGTGTAAGCTATCTACTGCTTTCAACCAATGGGAGCAGACATGAATGTGTGCCTTCAGTCTTGTGTCTAACAGTAATCATTCACTAACTTGCACTGGTCATGGGTTTGACATTTAGGAAAGCCAGTGGGAAAATGATTTAAGCAGCATTCACACATGGCTGAATCCTACCAGACAAATGCAAAGTTTTACAAAAATTATGTAATGTAAGTATGACCTGATATATGCCTTCCTTTATCTGAGGCAATATAGAAATGAGAGTGAAGTTGCTAATCTTATTTGACAAATATATTTTTACCCTGTCCTCACTAAGTAAAATTCCTCTTCCAAGATCTTTCTCCTTCTCCTTTCCTTTGATCTTATTTACCTTTCCTTCTCTTCTTACTGTTGTGAGCCATAAAAGATTGGAAGATGATGTGGAGGTCTTGGAGAAATGAGAGAAATGAATTCTAACTTCTTTTTCCATGCCTTGAATTTTACTGTTAGATATATTATTTATTAGTTAACTTGGATGGTGTTCATATAGTGTTTTAAAATGTGAAAAAAAAAGATTATTCTGTTTTATCATGTAAAAATTAAAAACTACCTTTGAAAATTATTGCCTATCACAGTGGCTGTTTCTAATTTCAGAAAAGTATACAAATCTGATGGCCTGAAGATTATTATTGTTATTTGTATCTCTGGTAATTAGCACAGTGACTAAGCCATGGCAAACATCTACAATACATGAGTGAGTGAATGAATAAGTGAATAAAGAATGAATGAACATCCTAGAGACAGAATTATCAAAACAAATAAGACTTGCTAGAGTCCCTGGGTCCTTCTGGTTTAAAATGAATCCCAAACACCCGCATCCCACATATAGTTCTCTGTATGTTCTTCCCACATGCATCCTCACCTTAATGACTTGATTTTCCTAAAAGGAATGGTTTTAGCTAAACACCAGGTGACATACAGTACCTAAATAAAGTTCTGGAAGTGATTTTTGAGGTGCCAGAAGTTTCTACACATTGAGGAACCTTCCACAAGCAATTTTTTAGGGTAAAAATTGAAACAAGGATTGGTAAAGTCTGCTTCCTGGAATGTCATGTAGTCACCCATCTTAATCTAGTGCTGGCTTAAGGAATTAGCTAGGGTGGCTTTATTTTTTTCCCAGAAAAGGGGGAGAAAGAGGTGCATTAAGAACAGAATATCTCTTATGACCTGGATGAGGAAATAATGGAGCAGTCCGAAGGTAACCCCCTTCCCCGCTGGGAATACACTGCAGTTGCACAGTTGCAAATAATTACACCATGTTGATAGTGTCTTAAGTCATACAAAATTTAAGAGAATAAAAATGATGAAAGAGAAAGATAAATTAATATATGACTTTGTAGAAACAATATTAGGCTTGTTCTGACATGTTGAAATCTATATACATCAGAAAAAAATGGGTTTTAAACTTTTATAAATCACATTTTTTTATTTGACATTTATCTATTCAAACACTGCATTTCCTAGGAATTGGTTAGCATGTAAAATTCTAATTAACTTTCTCAAAAACTTGCCATATTTGTCCAAGATGTGAAATCTACTGTTTGGCAAAAGTGGAGTATAGAAATGTTAGCAGTCTGTCTAATGTTTATTTTGGAAATTAACTCCTCAAAGCAATGACTTTCTTATAGTAAAGTGATTGATTTGAAATAATAGAGTGGTAAGGCATTGTTTGGTCAAATGGCTAACACGGAGTGTTGTGGTTAGTTGTTTAATCTGAAGGGCCTCTCTCTCTATCCTTCAACCCTCCCTTTCTTCTTTGTCTACTGTAAGGAAGAGGGGAAAACAGAAAGATATTGCATTATTCTAGATAACTTTTTAACAATAAAAATAATAAAGTTTGAAGTAGATAGTAGTTCTACATTTTGAAAATTTCTCTATTTTATGAGTTACTGAAAGAGATAAAGACCCACCTTATGTTACAGAAGTCAAAAGTATCAAATACTCCCTTTTGCTTATATGCTCCTTACCCCCAATTTGGCCTGGATTCAATCAATTAAACATATTCACTTAGGATTTGAATTTTGCTTTATGGTTTTGGGATTTTATTTACTTTTTTTCCAAATTGATTTATGTTTTGAATTGACATATAAAATTGTATCTATTTATTGTGTACAGCATGATGTTTGGAAATACAAACATATGTAGCTTAACAACAAGGATACTTACTGAGACATGCCTCATTGATGCTTTCCTCATGGTGCAAACATCATACAGTGTACTTACACCAACCTAGATGGTATAGCCTACTAGACACCTAGGCTACAAGTCTCTGTATCACATTACTGTACTGAATGCTGTAGATAATTATAACACAATGGTAATTATTTGTGTACTTAAACATCAAAGATGTACAATAAAAATATTGTATAAAAGACAAAACCGGTGCACTTTTATATGGCACTTACCATGAAAGGAGTCTTGCAGAACTGAAAACTGCTCTGCCTGAGTCAGTGAGTGGTATGTGAATAGGAAAGCCCAGGATATTACTGTACACTGCTGTAGATTTTATGAAAACTGTACATTTAGGCTACACTAAATTTATTTTCAAAAATAAAGTAAGCATGCAGTTATTGCAGTTATTACAGTTACAACGTGACTGGACATGAACATTTTTCAACTCCATTATAATCTTATGGGATCCACCATTGTATATGCTGTCTGTCATGGGCTGAAATCTAGTTATGCAACACATGATCATGTGTATACATTGTGGAATGGTTAAATCTAGGCAATTAACATAGGCATTACCTCATACAGTTATCATTTTTATGGTGAAAACACTTAACATCCACTCTGTTAGCATTTTTCAAGAATACGATGTCATTAACTATAGTCAACATGCTGTACGATGAATCTCTTAAACTTATTCCTCCTAACTAAATATGCACTCTTTGACTAATATCTCTCCAGCCCCCTGCCCCCTAATCACCCCAGTCTCAGATACCCATCCTTCTACTCTCTACTTCTATGAAATTAACTTTTATAAATTCCATGAGTGAGTCCATGCAGTATTTGTCTTTCTATGCCTGGCTTATTTCATTTAATATAATGCCCTTCAGATGCATCCATGTTGTTATAAATGGCAGGATTTTCTTCTTTTTATGGCTGAAGTATATTCCGTTGTGTAAATATAGCCAGTTTTTAAAAAATCTATATGGATACATAATAGTTGTACATATTTATGAGGTACATGTGATATTTTGAAATAAGCGTACAATGTATAACGATCAAATCTGGGTAACTGAAATGCCCACCACCTCAAAATTTATCATTGCTTCGTGTTGGAAACATTGTAATTCTCTTCTAGCAAAATATGACATATATACACCATGGAATAAGGAACAAAATAATGGCATTTTCAGCAACTTGGATGGAGTTGGAGACCATTATTTTAAGTGAAGTAACACCAGGAATGGAAAATCAAATATCTTATGTTCTCACTTATACGTGGGAGCTGAGGTACAAGGAAATGAGGGCATAAGAATGATATATTGGACTTTGGGGACTCATGTGAAAGGGTAAGAGGTGGGTGAGGGATAAAAGACTACACGTTGGGTACAGTGTACACTACTCAGGTGATGGGTGCACCAAGATCTTGGAAATCACCACTAAAGAACTTATCCATGTAACCCAAAACCACCTGTTCTCCCAAAACTATTGAAATAAAATATAACAATGAAAATAAATAAGTATCTTCTAGCTATGTTAAAGTGTACAATAAATTATTGTTAACTATAGTTGCCCTAATGTGCTATTGAACACTAAATCCATTTCTTATAACTAACTATATTTTTGTACCTATCAATTAAACCCCTCCATCTACCTTTTCCACTACCCTTCCCAGCCTCTGGTAACCGCCATTCTATTCACCACCGCCTTGTGATAAATTTTCTTTAGCTATCACAAATGAGTGAAAACATGTAATATTTGTCCTTCTGTTACTGGCTTATATCTCTTAACATAATTTCTTTAGTTGCATCCATGTTGCTGCAAATGACAGAATTTCATTCTTTTCATGCTTGAATAATATCCCACTGTGTATCCATATCACATTTTCTTTATCCAATTATCTGTTGATGAACACTTAGGTTTATTCCAGATCTTGGCTATTATGAATATTGCTGCAATAAACAAGAGAGTGCATATATCACTCTGATACACTGTCTTCCTTTCTTTTGGATATATATCCAGCAGTGGGGTTGCTAGATTATATGGTAGTTCCATTTTTTGAGAAACCTCCATACTGTTTGTCACAGGGACTAATTTACATTTCTACCAACAGTGTATGAGGGTTCCCCTTTTTCTGGATCCTTGTCAGCATTTGTTATATTGTATCCTTTTGCTAATAGCCATCCTAACTGGGGTAAAATGACATCTCATTGTGGTTAGATTTGCATTTCTCCAATAATTACTGGTGTTGAGTATTTTTTCATATAATAGTTTGCCATTTGTATTCCTTCTTTTGAGAAATATCCCGTTTTTTTCTAATGTTTAATTGAATTATTTGGTTTACTTTGCTATTGAGTTGTTTGAAATCCTTATATATTCTGTTTACTAATAATATGGTCAGATGAATAGTCTACAAATATTTTCTAATGACCAAACCTGATTATTCTACCATCTCTTTGATTCTGTGAGTCACACAATATCTTTCAAGTGAATTCATTTTCTGCTTAGCCAGTGCTAGTTTCTCTGATTTGCAACAAAGGACCCAGATGCTTTATGTAATGGTGCTCATAGTATGGTAAAGATCAAATGGTAAATACCACTCTTGGCAAATTCTGAGCCAAAGTAAAGCAATGCCTCTAAGGTTTTGAAGAGAAGTCATGCCATATTCAGAATGAAATTATTTCAGCAAGTAAATATAATCTTAAGAACATCTTCTGGCTTACCATTGGGCCCTAATAGAATGAGGTGCTAGGTGCTCAGGAGGTTAGAGCTTCCAAGAATAAATTGGATATATGCAATATAATGCAGACCAAGCTGCTATAACAAAGAAACTCAAATTTTAGTAGCTTATTTTCTGTTACATTTAATTATTCAGATGTCCAGAGGCATCTAGAAATGAGCCACATCTAAGAGATAGCTCTGTTCTAGAAAGTTCTCTCTGTCTTGTTTATCTACCATCTCCTAAAGTGTAATCCTCATCTTTATGACCAAAAGTGCTTCAGCTCCATGTCTACATGCCCACCAGTGAAAAGTGAAAAGGAAAGAAAGTCTAGGACAATTTACTTTGAGGAAAGTGATATAAAATATTATTTCTACTCATATTCCATTAGCGAAAATTTAGACACATTGGCCATCTTAGGTACAAAGGAGTCTAAAAATATATTTTCTTAATGAAGTTGTCATATACTCCCAAAAATACTATTAATATGGAAAAAGGAAAGAACGGATTTCCCATGACAACTAGAAGTCTGCCACAAAGTTCTCTGAAAAATCCAGCCTTGGATCAGGCAAGTGCTATAGCATTTCATTATCAAATCAATATACTACATCAGAGAGATGTACATTTTAGGGGCAGGGCATTCATACACTCCACGTGCTTACCGCCACAACACTGCCATCCACTATTCAATTCATATTCAGCCCTTATGAGGTGAACCATATGACTAGTAGACTGAGTAGGACAGTTCTAAGCCTGATTTCTAGACATCTGTGACAGTAGCTACAAGCGGCTTGCTATGGAGACATAGCACCAGAAAAAAACTGACTCTGAAGAAGACAGAATTTAGAGCAGCACGATTTGAGGAACAGATCATGGATTCTGGTTAGTAGCTAAAGATTTTATTGAATAACCAAGGATATGAAAGGAGCAATATTGGAGGACTATTGACAAAATGTCTCTGGATATGATATATGGGTGGGTTTTTGTTGAAATAAACATTAAAATGCTGTATGCTAGGTGAATGTTTATCGAAAAGACCCTTGAAAAGCAAGTGCTTAATAATCAGGGGAACAAGATGACTACTTTAGAGATTTCAGTTTGCCTCCTTCCCAAATATCTATTCAATAAATAATATGCTCATTAAAATGTGTTGGCAAGGATAGAGGCTACACATGAGCTCAATGGGGATTTTCCTTGCATAGATTCTTGCCATCTTCAAGTAGCCTATTTTCCAGTATCAACAACCAACACTAGACTCCCAACACAGTTCTATAGAGTGAGTGGGAATTTGAGTACCTGCTGATAAATGAGTGGATCCTTTCCATCACGAAAAGTTTAGCATTTTGACATCTCTAAAACATATACCAATATCAGATTTATAGTTTTTTTTAACTCTGTGTTTATGCCAGCCCTAGACCTGCTCTATACCTCATGTACTATTGTGAAATCCCTATAACATTGTTTCTAACAAAGAACTTAATATATATGAAGGTCAAGGGGCTACTGTCCGTGGACATCACTATGTTTTTTTATAAACCCCATCTTACAGAAGTACTTCTCTTAATGATGGAATTTCTTGTTGAAGGGAGATTTTGTTATGGTTGCAGCTTGGAAATAAGGCCTTGCCTTGGGTGGATCACTTGAGGTCAGGAGTTTGAGAGCAACCTGACCAACATGGTGACACCTTGTCTCTACAAAAAATATAAAACCTAGCTGGGCAGGGTGGCAGATGCTTGTAATCGCAGTTACTTGGGAGGTTGATGCATGAGAAGAACTTGAATGCAGGAGACAGGGGTTGCAGTGAGCAGATATTGCACCACTGCACTTCAGCCTGGGCAACAGAGCAAGGCTCTGTCTCAAAAAAAAAAAAGGCCTTGCAAGCCAGGAACGTGGGCACAAAACATGAGATACATATTCTATACCAATGACCAATATATTTCTCTTATAACAAGTATCTTGGAGTCTGGAACAAAGGGATGGATATCAGAGTGATGCTTCTCAACTTCAAATGACGCATTTGAAATATTTTGGTTTTCCATCTTTGAGACTCTAGGGTTTACTAGTGAAAAAATGTTAATATTAGAAGAACAATACTTTCAACAGGAAGCACTACAAATTTCCACTGAATTTGAAGCTGAGAGTATCATCTAACCATCTCTGGTTCTTATTGCCCTGAGGGAACTGGCAAAAACTGAGATAGATTGTGGTTTGGGGAGACAGCCCCTGACTATCAAGAGGAAGTCATATAGCCTTTCTTGGGTACCACATTTGCTAGACTACTCACAATTACCCAAACTGGATGTTTACTTTCATGCCTCTGAGGTTTTGGAATTGCTAATCTTTCTGCTTCTAGTGCACTCCACCATCTCTCATCGTTCAAAGCCCAGATTATAAAATCACCCTCAGTGTAAAGTCTTCCCTGATACTGTCATAGACAGAGCTATTTACCATACCCTCTGTATATTATATAATCTCACAGAGTAGTCTTAGCCTTTTTCACATGACATTGTAACTATGTGTTTACATGTCTATTGCCACTAACTGCATAAGTACATTATTGTATGTCATTATACCACAAACCCCTGATAACGGACATTAATTTTAAGAACCAAGAACCTACAGACTTTAAATAACTACATACTTCTGAAAAAGGAAGTTAATTTTAACAAGTTATATTTTGTGCCTCCTTTGGCCAAGAATTGTAACACCACTGTAACACTTGGCATAGGGAAAGTTCTGAATATATCTTGCTTAAATTAATTAATAAGCTTTGGCAAAATACATACAGAAATTTAAAATGTGAGAAATTTTGAGCTCATGAGTGATGTCAGAGTCAAGATATGTATTGGGAATCAATAACAAAGAGATGATTTTCTTGACCATCTTGGTCAGGGCTTTTGGCTTACATAGTTTCCAATAGACTCCCTGTGTTGTGTCGAGACAACCTCTCTTTCCTAGGTATTTAGCATCTCGGGAATCAGTTTTTTGTTGGAAACAAAATGGATATTCATAAGTGTTTGTATAATTAATTACTTATATAGCAGTTTATATTAATTATTTGTTTCAATTATATAACCATTTGAACTAATTCATTAATGAAGAAATGTGCAAAACTCTGGATCTTATCATAGCATAGTCTCTGTCCCTTTGGTATACATTTGATAGTGTTTATATAAGCGTATACTTCATACAAACGTGGATAATGGAATTCTGCCTAAAATAATAGAAATATTAAACTCCTTTAGCAGAATGCAATTAACATTCACTCCTTTTAACTTTTTATAATCAAAAATGACTATCTTTACAATAGAGTACATAAGCCTCTTTAAAGATTTAAACAACCATTGACTGCATTTAATTAACATTCTCTAACAGACTATACAAAAATACATTCATGTTCAAACCTAACATTGTATACATTTACTTCATTGTACACACAAAAATATGAGTAGCTATTTTTCTATGCAAGATTTTTCAAGGTGTACCTCTTTCTTGTGTTTCCATCTTCATTATTTTGGATTTTTTCATACTGGGAAAGCTCTTTTTCTTCATCCAATAAATTACTTTCAATGTGGAAATCATTAGTGCACTAGAATATGGAATTTAGAAATGGGAAAACATAGTCATAAACTAAACAGACTGTTTGACATGAGATTAATAACCAAAGCCCAGAAACCACTTGATTTTGTTCTTTATGAAGTTTCATATACTAACGTGAGCAGTATTTCTCAATTCTCATGGCTATGTAATATTTGGGGGCTTATATGACTAGTCACTTTTCAGCCTTTTAGCAAGAGATTTTCAGAAGTTCTGGTAAGAAAGGAGTTAATGGAGTAAAAGTTTATTAAAATATTTATGCTGACCAGGTGTTTGAGTTGCTTGAAAAGTCAACCATTTAACATACAACCTTTCTGTTGTAAATACTGTACCACCAGAAGACAGATTAAATAGTTTCATATAAAACTATGGTTTAAAAAAAAAAATAGGGATAATGAAAAAACATTGTCCAACTTTTTTTTAGTAAATTGCCAAAAATGTGACCCTCAGAACACCAGTGTCTTTATACTAGCAACTCACTTAAACTGTCTCATGCAGAGACAAAGGCAGAATTGGGGCTTTTACAACATAAATATAAATATCAAATATCCATATCAGAAACAGATTAATGACTACTCTGGTTATATATGTGATTATATATGTCATATGCAAAAACTCATTCAAAAGACTCTGAGATTATCATAACCTATAACATCATATTTAGAGGAGATGTTCTGTTTCTCTGAGTTATGAGGTTAACCTGTTAACCCTGTCACCTTCACATTATATCACTGGAAATCCTGCCTATTTGGGAAAATTGTGGTTTTCTGGTTCACAGTCTTGGGCTTGCCTTATACAAACTAACCACTAAAAATGGGGATGGGGAGAGGCTTTTCATGAAATGAGCATTATAGAAACTAACCCTAGGGTTAAATGCTACAATCATTCACAGGTGGGATTTCCTGGGGTTTTGTAACTTTCCATGAAGGGATTTACATGTGCCCAAAAGAAGCCACTGTTGAAACAGGGTTTTTCTTCTTTATGGTGGGGGGCGGGGGGTGTAGTTTTAACTAAGCAGTAAAGTAACTCTATCTGGTCATAGTTATCAAGCTGTTGTACTTTTTGTTTAGTAGGTCAACAGACTGTTGTCATCTTAATTTGTGTCTGGGCCTATCACGCAATGACCATTGCCTCACAGAAGGTTTTAATCAAAGCAGCCAAACCAACAAAATGGGACATCCTCATCAGAATTACTCTCTCAACCTCATTTTGAACTGTTGGCTTTTTCAGAGGCTTGGCAAATTTCTCAATAAGCCACTTACCAAAACGTTCACATTTAATGAGAGACAATTTTTACATAAGGAAAAAATAATCTTCTGTCACCTAGTCCTCTAAAATGTCAAATATCCATAAGTAAGTGAACAATGGTACTACGTTTTCAACCACTCTACAAAGTGAGTTTAAACACAGACTCTAAAATTTTGCTTCTTTCTAAAGTCTCTCTCCTCACATCCCTATAACCTGAACACCAATCTTTTTTTAAAAAAGAGATTTCTTATATTTTTTTAACTTCCCATAAACGTAAGAACCATAAATACTCTTTGGTATTAAACATCCGAATATCTGTATGTATCTTTGTGCTTTCTCTGTGTTGCCTGGATTCCACAGACCAAACAAGTTGTAGGTTACTACTAGAGCCTGCTACTGTAAAAGGAAATAAAAAAATAACACATTGTCATCAAGCATTACTAGATTCCCATCTGGCTTTCCTATGAATCCCAAAGTTAAAGGTACACAGCCAGAGTCCAGAAATATCCAGAGTATTCACAACAGCCTGTCAGTCAAGACAGGCACATATCTTAGGATATTTTAACTGGAGACCATCTTTTCTACATTCACACATTTATAGCATCGTCTCTTTTTTTGCCCATAGTTAGTTGAGTTCACAGGTTTGTTCTTTAAAAACTAAATGCAAAGTTTCATTTTAGATTGTTATTAGATTTAAAAGCCCAATTTGCAGGCATATTCTAAGTCTTACCCAGAGAGAGTGTACGTACACATATGTGTTCAAGTAGAGCAGTACAATGTGTAAGCACAATGTGTCACAATTAGGGGTCAGGCCTCCCAAAGCCATCTCGTGGCACAAGCACATGTGCCTAGGAACTTAGGCCCCTGTCATGGTTGTCAAACCGTAACTCAGGTATGGCCTCCTCCAATCACTCTACTACTTTAACCACGGTAGCTGCAATGATGCAGAGCCTGATAGGAGACCCTCATAAATTACTTCCTTCCCCCAGTCTGGAAGCATGGGCAAAAAGATCAAAGTACAAAGTAGATTTGGTGGTGAATGGCTACATTTCTGAACAGCCTTCTAAAAGAAGTGTTCCAATTAGGGCAATAATATAAGTATTTGAATTGGTCTATACACCCAAATAGATTCAGTGCAACCTGAAAGTGTGTGGGTGTGTTTCTGTGTATCCATGCATGCATGTGTACATTTGTGAAGCAGTTTCACCTTTTCTCTCTTTTTCTTCCTCATCGAAATTGGTATGCAAATAAATTCTACAATGCATTTAGTGTTTCGCTGAACAGTTAGAGTTTATTTCTCTCTCTAAAAGATTAAACTTAGTCAAAGCTTTTGGAAATTATAATTAGTTGAAAGACTTTGTGGAGTAAGACAATTTTAACCACGCCATATAACAGCCCATTTTAAAAATCATTCTATGGTAGTTCATATTTTATAACAGTTTCTCCATTCTTATATCTCACTCATGGATTTTTAAAACATTAATTCATTTAGTTACTGAACAAATCCTTATTGAGCACTTAATAGGACTTTGTTAAGTCCTAGAAATAGAGCAGAGAAGAAAACAGGTATCATCCTTGCCTTTGTATACTTAGTTTTTGGAAAGGGCAATAGGCCTTCCCAGAACAGAACATTTAAAAAGTTGTCCCTATTTACAAAATGATATCTGAAATAATGAATAAAAGCTACTCAGCAAAAGGCCTGTATTGTTATTAACAGTATTCTAAAATTTCTTCTTCTGTGGATTGAAATGTGCTTACCAAAAATTCATAGGTTGAAGTACTACTCCCTGCTTCTCAAAATGTAATCTTAATTGGAAATAAGGTAATCAAGTTAAAATAAGATCATTGAAGTACTGCCTGATCCAATTTGACTGGTGTCATGTTCATCAATGCTTCTAAAAGCCAAGAAATACCAAAGATTGCCAGTAAACCACCAGAAATTAGGAGAGATTATGGAACAGATTCTCTCTATCAGCCCTCAGAAGAAAACAACCCTCCCAATACCTTGATATCATATTTGTAGCCTCCAGAACTAACGAATTTATGTGTTGAAGACACTCAGTTTGTGGTATTTTGTTACAACAACCCTGGCAAATTAATGTCTTCTAAAACCAAAGATGTCTCTTTCTTATTTAAAATATAATAAATCAGACAAAGGAGAAAATAACATGATGGTGGAAAGAATTCCAATGGGGGAAATTTTTAATTAGTAAGTTTTAAAAATTTATTTAACAACATAAATAAAAACACCTTCCCTTCCTTCTCAATTTAACCTGAATTCAAAGAGGTTACAAAAATGAAAATGTATAACCCTCAAAGTAAAGGGCTTTCTTTTTATTTTCAATGTAAAATAAATTCCTACATACTAGGGGGACATATGAAAGTGCAGCTCAACAGCATTATTATAATACACAAGAAATTAAATATAGCAGAAATGCAGAAAACAATAGTATCAATCCTTGTGAGGGGATTATCTTTAAACACACAATTGCAAGTGTGTGTGTCCCAAATCAAATAAAGTAAGGAAAGATATTATTTTTAGTTAGTGTAAAAATGTAATATTATGACCATATTTTATTTCAGAAGATAAGTTAATTCTGATTTTGCCCCCAAAACGTGTTTACCTCTGCAACTTTATTGAGGGTGTTCAATAAAGTGAAAGAAGTTATAACATGTAAAGACTTAAGTAATTTTCAAGTAGACAGAAGAATCACAATCTAAATACATAGCCAAATTTTGTTTCAATTGATTATCTTCTATAAACCAAAGAGGAAAGATATATAAAAACAAATGGTAAATGCCAAGTTGAAAATTATTTTGGGGGTGGGCCAAGATGGTCAATTAGAAGCAGCTGTGGTCTGTGGCTGTCACAGAGAAGAAAAACAGGGAGTAAATTCTACTCCTTCAACTTTGGTATCCAGGTTCTTGCACTGGGACTGATAAGGCAATCAGCATGACCCATGGAGAGCAAGGAAAAGCAGGATGGGGCAATGGCCCACCCGGGAGAGACACAATGTCACTGGGGCTCCCACCCCCAGCCAAGGAATGTGGTGAGCAATTGTGCAACCCTTTCTGGGAAACCACGCTTTTGCCATGGATCTTTGCAACCCAAGGATCAGGAGATCACCTCACAAGCCAATGCAACCAGGGCCATGAGTCCCAAGTACAGAGCTGTGCAGACTCTCAGCAGCCACTTGAGCACACATGGAGACCCAAGAGTTTTTGCATACTTTGGCCCCAGGAATTCTGGTGAGGCAGGAGACCCATCCATTTCCCTAGGAAGGGGGATGAAGCTAGGGAGCCAAGCAGTGTCATTCAGTGGGCCCCACTCTTATGGCACCTCACAAGTTAAGACCCACAGGCTTGGAATTCCAGCTGGCCAACAGCAGCAGGCTGGAGACTGCATGAGATGACTAAATTGGTGGAGATGACTAAATTGTTGAGGGGAAGGGGTGGCCACCATTTCTGTGACTTAAGCCCACATTTCTGGCTGCCAGCTTCAGGGATTCTGGGAAGTCTGTAAGGAAATCCTTTACAGAACAGCACAACTACTGTGGCAGATCACGGCCAGACTGCTTCTTTAAGAGAGACCCCGATCCATCCCTCCTCACTGGGCAGGGCCTCCCTGTGGGAATTTCAACAACTCCAGCCAGGGTTTTATGGGCAGAACTCTGATCTCCCTAAGAGGGAACCCCTGGGGGAAGGGGCAGTCACAGTCTCTGTGGTTCAGCCAACTTAGTCTTTCCTCCCAGATAGATCTGAAAACTCCGGGTGGTCTGGACAAGAGGAGTTCCCTCACCTCAGTGCAGCACACCCACTCTGCCAAGGGGCAGCCAAAGTATTCTTTACTTAGTCCCTGATCCCATTCCTCCTGACTGGGAGAGACCTCCAAACAGGGGTCTCTAGACACCCCCTACAGGAGTATTCAGGGACAGAGCTCCCAGAGGAAGAAGCAGGCTGCCACCTTTGCTGTCTTGCAGCCTTCACTAGTGATAACTCCAGGTGTGGGAGGGACCCAGGTGATTATGGTCTGGAGTGAACCCCCAGCCTACCACAGGAGCACTATGGAAGAGGATCCTGACTGTTAAAACAAACAAACAAAGCAACAATAACAACAACATCAACAAAAAAGACCACACAAAAACCCTATTCAAAGACAAGCAACCTCAAAAATCAAAGGTAGATAGGCCCACAAAGATGAGAAAGAATCAAAGCAAAAACACTAAGAACTCAAAAAGTCAGAGTGCCTCTTCTCCTCCAAATGATTGTAACACATCTCCAGCAAGGGCACATAACTGGGCAGAGGCTCAGATAGCCAAATTGACAAAAGTGGGCTTCAGATGGTGGGTAATAACAAACTTTGTTGAGCTAAAGGAGTATGTCCTAACCCAATGCAAAGAAGCCAAGAATTATGACAAAACATTACAGGGGCTAATAACCAAAATAGCCAGTTTAGAGAGAAATGTACATGACCTGACGAAGCTGAAAAACACAAGACAAGAACTTCACAATGCAATCACAAGTATCAATAGCTAAACAGACTAAGTGGAGGAAAGAATCTCAGAGCTTGAAGGCTATCTTTCTAAAATAAGACAGGCAGACAAGAACAGAGAAAAAAGAATGAGAAGGAATGAAAAAAAAACTCCCAAGAAATATGAGATTATGTAAACAGACCAAACCTACAACTGACTGGGGTGCTTGAAGGAGACAGGGAGAGTGGAACCAAGCTGGAAAAGATACTTCAGGATATCATTCAGGAGAACTTCCTTAACCTAGCAAGACAGACCAGCATTCAAATTCAGGAAATGAAGAGAACCCAAGTAAGACACTCCTTGAGAAGATCAACCCCAAGACACATAATCATCAGATTCTCCAAGGTTGAAATGAAAGAAAAAATGTTAAGTTCAGCCAGAGAGAAAGGCCAGGTCACCTATAAAGGGAAGCCCATCAGGCTAACAGCCTCAACAAAAACCCTTCAAGCCAGAAGAGATTGGAGGCCAATATTCAACATTCTTAAAGATAAGAATTTCCAAGCTAGAATTTCATATCCTGCCAAACTAAACTTCATAAGCGAAGGAGAAATAAGATTCTTTTCAGACAAGCAAATGCTGAGGGAATTCACCACCACCAGGCCTGCCTTGCAAGATCTGCTAAGGAAACATTAAACACAAAAAGGAAAAACTGTTACCAGCCACTATGAAAATACACTAAGTACACAGGCCAGTGACACTGTGAAACAACCACAAACACAAGTCTGCAAAATAATCAACTAACATCATAATGACAGAATCACATTCATACATAACATTAACCTTAAATGTCAATGGGCTAGATGCCCCAGTTGAAAGACATGGAATATCAAGCTGAATAAAGAGTTAAGACCCAGCAGTATGCTGTATTCAAGAGACACATCTCATGTGCAAAGACATACATAGACTTAAAATACAGGGATGGAGGCATATTTACCAAGCCAATGGAAAAGAGGAAAAAGCAGAGATTGCAATGCTAGTTTCTGACAAAACAGACTTTAGACCAACCAAGATCAAAAGGGACAAAGAAGTGCATTACATAATAGTAAAGGATTTAATTCAACAAGAAGAGTGAACTATCTTCAATATGTATGCACCCAACACAGGAGTACCCAGATTTATAAAACAAGTTCTTAGAGAGCTACAAAGATACTTAGACTCCCACACAATAATAGTGGGAGGCTTTAACACCTCACTGACTATATTAGATCATTTAGACAGAAAATTAACAAAGATATTCAGAACCTAAACTCAGCTTTGATCAAGTGGACCTGATAGATCTACAGAATTCTCCACCCAAAAACAAGAGAATACACATTATTATCATTGTTACATACTTACTCTAAATTTGATCACAATTAGAAGTAAAACACTCCTCAGCAAGTGCAAAAGAACTGAAATCATAACAGTCTCTCTCACCAGCCTGCAATCAAATTAGAACTCAAGATTTTAAAAGTCACTCAAAACCACACAACTACATGGAAATTGAACAACGTGCTCCTGAATGGCTACTGAGTGAATAATAAAAATAAAAAAGAAATCAAGAAGTTATTTGAAACAAAGAAAAAAGAGACAACATATCAGAATCTCTGGTACAAAGTTAAAACAATGTTAAGAGAGAAATTTATAGCACTAAATGCCCATATCAAAAAGCTAGAAAGATTTCAAATCAACACCCTAACATCACAACTAAAAGAACTAGAGAACCAAGAGCAAACAAACCCCAAAGCTAGCAGAAAACAAGAAATAACCATGATCAGAGCAGACCTGAAGGAGATAGAGACACACACAAAAAAAACCTTCGGCCGGGCACGGTGGCTCAAGCCTGTAATCCCCGCACTTTGGGAGGCCGAGACGGGCGGATCACGAGGTCATGAGATCGAGACCATCCTGGCTAACATGCTGAAACCCCGTCTCTACTAAAAAATACAAAAAACTAGCCAGGCGAGGCAGCGGGTGCCTGTAGTCCCAGCTACTTGGGAGGCTGAGGCAGGAGAATGGCGTAAACCCGGGAGGCAGAGCTTGCAGTGAGCTGAGATCTGGCCACTGCACTCCAGCGCGGGCGACAGAGCGAGACTCCGTCTCAAAAAAAAAAAAAAAAAAAAAAAAAAAAAAAAAACCTTCAAAAATCCATGAATCCAGGAGCTGGCTTTTTGAAAAAATTAATATAATAGATAGACCACTAGCTAGATGAATAAAGAAGAAAAGTGAGAAGAACAAATAGACACAATCAGAAATGATAAGGGTGATATCACCACTGATCCCACAGAAATACAAACAACCATCATAGAATAATATAAACACCTCAATGCACATAAACTAGAAAATCCAGAAGAAATGAATAAATTCTTGGATTCATACACTCTCCCAACATTGAACCAAAAAGAAATTGAATCCCCGAATACCAATAATGAGTTCTAAAATTGAGGCAGTAATAAAAAACCTGTCAACCAAAAGAGCCCAGGACCAGATGGATTTATAGCTGAATTCTTCCAAAGGTACAAAGAGGAGCTAGTACCATTTCTAGCAAGTGAAAAGGAGGCACTTCTCTGTAACTCATTTTATGAGGCCAACATCATCCTGATACCAAAACCTGGCAATGATACAACAAGAGCACAAAAGAAAACTTCAGGCCAATATTCCTGATGAATATCAATGCAAAAAAAGCACAATAAAATATTGGCAACCCGAATACAGCAGCACATCAAAAAGATTATCCATTACGATAAAGTTGGCTTCATCCCTGGGATGCAAGGTTCATTCAACATACACAAAACAATTAATGTGATTAATCACATAAATAGAACTAAAGACAAAAACCACATGATTATCTCAACAGACACAGTAAAGGCCTTCAATAAAATGCAACATCCCTTCATGTTAAAAGTTCTCAATAAGCTAGGTATTGAAAGAACATATCTAAAAATAATAAGATCCATCTATGACAAACCCACAGCCAGTATCATACTGAATGGTCAAAAGCTGGGAGCATTGCTCTTGAAAACCAGCACAAAACAAGGATGATCTCTCTCACCACTCCTATTCAGCATAGTATTGGAAGTTCTGGCCAGGGCAATCTGGCAAGAAAAAGAAATAAAAGTATTCAAATAGGAAGAGGGAAAGTCAAACTACCTTTGTTTGCAGATGACATAATCTTATACCTAGTAAATCCCATCATCTCAGCTGAAAATCTTCTTAAGCTGATAAGAAACTTCAGCAAAGTCTCAGAATACAAAAATCTATGAGCAAAAAATGCTAGCATTTCTATAAACCAACAACTGGCAAGCAGAGAGCCAAATTATAAATGAGCTCCCATTCACAATCAGACTAAAATGAAACCAAAATACCTAGGAATACAGCTAACAAGGGAAGTAAAGAAACTCTTCAAGGAGAACTATAAACTACTGCTCAGGGAAATCAGAGAGGACACAAACAAATAAAAAAATTCCATGCTCATGGATGGGAAGAATCAATATTGTGAAAATGGCCATACTGCCCAAATTAATTTATAGAGTCAATGTTATTCCCATTACACTACCATTGACCTTTTTCACATAATTGGAAAAAAAAATTATTTTAAAATTCATGTGGAACCAAAAGGAGCCTGAAAGCTAAGACAATCCTAAGCAAAAAGAACAAAGCTGAAGGTATATGCTACTCAATTTCAAACTATACTACAAGACTACAGTAACCAAAATAGCGTGGTACTGGTACAAAAACAGATACACAGACCAAAGGAACAGAATAGATAATTTAGAAATAAGACCACACACTTGTTAATACAACCATCTGATCTTTGACAAACCTGAGAAAAATAAGAAATGGGAAAATAATTCCATATTTAATAAATGATGCTGGGAGAACTGGCTAGTCATATGCAGAAAATTGAAACTGGACTCCTTTTTTACACCTCATACAAACATTAACTCAAGATGGATTAAGGACTTAAATATAAAACACAAAACTGTAAAAACCATGGAACAAAATCCAGGTATTACAATTCAGGACATAGGCATGGGCAAAGATTTCATGACGAAAATGCCAAAAACAGTTGCAACAAAAGCAAAACTTGACAGCTGGGATCTAATTAAACTAGAGAGCTTCTGCAAAGCAAAAGAAACTATCATCACAGTAAACAGACAATCTACAGAATGGGATAATTTTTTTGCAATCTATCCATCTGACAAAGGTCTAATATCCAGTCTATAAAGAACTTAAACAAATTTATAAGAAAAAAAAACTATTAAAAAGTGAGCAAAGGACATGAACAGACACATCTCAAAAGAAGACATTCACGTTGCCAACCAACATATGAAAAGAGCTCAACATCACTAATCATTAGAGAAATGTAAATCAAAACCACAATGAGTTACCATCTCATGGCAGTCAGAATGGTGACTATTAAAAAGTCAAGAAACAACAGATGTTGGCTAGGTTACAGAGAAAAAGGAATGCTTTTACACTGCTGGTGGGAATGTAAATGAGTTTAACCATTGTGGAAGACACTGTAGCGATTCCTCAAAGAGCTGGGAGCAGAAATACCATTTGACACAGCAATCCCATTACTTGGTATATATCCATAGGAACATAAATCATTCTATTATAAAGATACATATAGATGTATATTCATTGCAGCACTATTCACAATAGCAAATACACGGAATCAACACAGATGCCCATCAACAATAGACTGGATAAAGAAAACATGGTACACCATAGAATATTATGCAATCATAAAAAGGTGACATCATGTCCTTTCCAGGGACATGGATGCAGCTGGAAGCCTTTATCCTCAGCAAACCAATGCAGGAACAGAAAACCAAACACCACATGTTGCCACTTACATGTGGGAGCTGAACAATGAGAACACATTAACATACTGGGGGGAACAACACACACTGGGGCCTGTTGGAGGGGGTGGGGGTTTAGCGAGAACATCAGGAAGAATAGCTAATGGATGCTGAGTTTAATACTTATGTGATGGTTTGATCAAACCACCATGGCACACATTTACCTATGTAACAAACCTGCACATCCTGCACATGTACCCTGGAATGTAAAATATAAGTTGAAGAAAAAAGAAAAGAAAAGAAAGTTGTTTTGAGTCAATAAAATGTTCCAATATTAATATCCCTGATCTATCATTCTTAAATGGCTACTCTGTCCCCAAGACCTTGTCAATTCTTTGCATTTATAAATTTTCCCAAATTTTTAATATTGTATTTATTTATTATAATTTAATGCAACAGGAAAATTGTATAGACACAGGCTTTATGACTCAGTCTTGACAGTAATCTATCATTTGAGATAGTTGTAGCTGATTTAGCATGTCTCCTGTTGGTTTTATTTTTCCAGCCTAAGTAGAGATGGGTTATCTTGCTGGACACAGCAGATGGGCATAATCTTCCTTCATCTATCTTCCTAATCAGACAAAAAAGGAAACCAGCACTTATTTACACACAGATTCACTTAAATATTAGCAATTACATAGCATCAGGTAGTCTGGATGGTTTTTCAATACTCATCCACACAATTTCTAATGTAAATATAGACATATGTCCATTACCAAGGCAAAAAAAGATATTCATTTAATGTCATTATGAAATATTTATACTAATAACAGTACAATTTATAATATAAATGCCTAACTAATATTTATTTTCTTTTCACATCAGAGCAGGGTCACCACAGGACATGACACAAGAGGCAGGAGCCCAAGATGAGGTCATTACTGAATGATACTCAGTTAGTGTTTAATACAAAAAGGTCTGACATCTAAGAAATCAAGTAGTAACCAGGAACTCAGCCATAGCCATTAGAAGTCAATAGATTTAAAAGGAGTGATAGTAGGAAATGGAAGTCAAAGCTGTCTAAGGTCAAAAGTCTAGAACACAAGTTCTATTCTAAGGCAACTGTTTTATACTTCTTACATCCAAATAGTATAGCCTCAAAAGCCAAACCTATAGATGTAAAAAAAGCCCTTGCAACTGGTTATAGAATGTTAATAGAAAAAAAAAACTGATTAGGAATGGTAGAAAAATGTATTCTGAAGCAAGAGATGGTACAAAGAAAAATAAAAGGAGTTAATATGGGCATGTTCCAGTTTCATCCATGATGGAACAGCTATTATTGGACTTAACTTCTTGCTATAAACAAGTATAAAATCTAGACAAAACATATATAACAACTGTTTGCAGGCATTGGACCACAGCCAGTGCAGGGCTGTGGTCCTTGAGAAAAAAGAGGCAACAAAATAAACATCACATAAACCAAGGATTTCTCCCGGGGGGCATTTTCCAAATTATAGCTCCAGAAAATAGAGCCTAAGTAGAGACAGGTAGTCTTGCTGGACAGCAGAAACCCAAATCAGAGTTCAGGGCAGCCAAGAGAGCTAGGATTGGAGTGGCTGAGTCTCAGAGAGGAGAAAGCTGCACAAAAAGTGCCTAAAAATTTGCATAACATTTTCCCTTACATTTTTAGTCAACTTCTAAGTTGTCAACCTATTTGACAGCAGTCACTGAGATGCTAGAGAGCAGAAGAAAGATTTCCAAGGCCATGGAAATCCCTTAGGTCAGCCAGGGATTAGAGACCTAAAGCATTCCTTTTTCACCACAGAAATGTCTAAAATGTCACATCCTAGGATACGGATGTGACATTTCCCTAGGTGTAAGGGCTGTGCCTAGAAAGAAAGAGCAAAACTAAAATAGACTTGCTCTCACAAAACTTCAAGCTACCCTGGCAAAATAAAAGTGATCTACAAATAATTTTAGTCTCTGACCAAACAAAAATTTAGCACTATTTAGAAGATAACATAAATCAAAATATCTACTACGTATATACAATGTGAGTTTTCCAATCAAAAATTACTAAATATGGCCAGGCACGGTGGCTCACACCTGTAATCCCAGCACTTTGGGAGGCTGAGGTAGGTGAAACCCTGACTCTACTAAAAATACAAAAGTTAGCTGGGCATGGTGGCAGGTACCTGTAATCTCAGCTACTTGGGAGACTGAGGCAGGAGAACCACTGACACCCAGGAGGCGGAGGTTGCAGTGAGCCAAGATCACAGCATTGCACTCCAGCCCAGGCAACAATAGCAAGGCTCTATCTAAAAAAAAAAAAAAAAAAAAAAAAAAAAAGGAAGAAAGAAAGAGAAAAGAAAATGTATGCTAAGAATTGGTTTTAAAATATTCAATAATTGAGAGATAAAATAATAAATAGAATCAGAAACAGAAGTGATTCAAGTAATATAGCTAACAGACTAACAGATAAGGAATTCAAAATACTTAAGATGAATATATTTAAGAAAAGAGAAAAAAGATAGTCAAAATGAATAAAAAAACACAGAATTTCAATCACAGATTAAAATCTATAAAAAGAAACTGACATTCTAGAAAAAAAAAATTATCTAAACTTAAGAATGCATTCTAAAGACTTAAGTGCTCTATTAGTCTGTTCTCACACTGCTAATAAAGACATACCTGAGACTGGGTAACTTATTAAAGAAAAAGAAGGATTAATGGACTCACAGTTCCACGTAGCTGAGGAGGCCTCACAACATGGCAAAAGTCAAAGGAGGAGCAAAGGCACATCTTATATGGCAGCAGGCAAGAGATTCTGTGCAGGGCAACTGCCCTTTTATAAATCCATCAGATCTCATGAGACTTATTCACTATCACGAGAACAGCAAGGGAAAAACTTGCCCCCATGACCCAGTTACCTCCCACTCAATCCCTCCCACAACACATGGGGAGACACAGCCAAACCATATCAAGTGCAGACTCGATGCAACAGAACCCTGGATTAGTGAATTTGAAGACAAGTCAACATAAAAATATCTTAATAAAAGTGCTGAAAAGAAAAGAAATTACACAAAGAGCAATTTTGTGTCAGAATAGGGCCAAAGTAACCCTCAGATAAAGGCTTCTAGACATGCCCTACCAAATATAAAAAGTCTTGAAAAGATCTTGAAAAAATCAGTCTTGAAAAGATCAAAGCGATTCTGAGTAATTCAATGATATCCCACAACAAAATATTTAGAGAAATACAAAGAAATCCACACCCAACAACAAAAAATTTATAGGATACATATTGTTCTTAGCTTCTCAAGCTGTACATAAAGTGTTATATTATTTAAAGGTAAGCTATACTAAGTTAAAGTAATCTGCTATAAATCTTTGAGTAAGCACTCAAAGCACAGTACCTAAAATGAATCTAAAATAAAATCATTAAGAAACAATACAAAAGCAAGTAGGAAAATAACAAAAGTGCATGCACACACACATACACAAGGGACAGATGGAAAGCAAATAGCAAGATAGTACATTTATGCTATCATAACAGTGACAGCCAGAATTCTGAAATGACCCCCAAAAATCTATACCCTAATCTCTGAAATCTATTAATATGTTTAGATAGCAAACATGGTTTTGCAGGCCATATTGTCTCCATTGTGACTACTCAATTCTCCCATTGTAGCCAGAATATTCTAGATATGTAAATGAATGGGAGTGACTATGTCCAATAAAACTTTACTTACAAAAACAGGTGGTAAGCTGGATTTGACCCACAGACCATAGTTTGCTGACCCCTGACAAAGAACCTCCTAATAAAACTACAAAAAAAGATATCAAACCAATAAGTCAATTTAGCAAGGTCACAGGATAAAAGGTCATTGTACTAAAATCAGTTGCATTTCTGTATACTAGCAATAAACAATTGAATTTTGAAATTAAAAAATATGTAATTTCTAATATATATTTAAGGATAAATTTTTAACAAAATATGTATAAGACTGGAACATCAGAAACTACAAAACATTGCTGAGATAAAGATGGCCCAAAGAAACAGAAAGATATACTATGTTCATTGCTTGGAAAACTAAATATCTCCAAGATTTCAGTTCTCTCCCATTTGATCAACAACTTAAAGATAATCTCTAAGTAAATATCAACAGCCATTTTTGGAGAAATTTTCATGCAGAATCAAATATTATTTTAATATATACTAAAAGAACCATGAGAATTCTGAAAAACAATAAATTAAAAGACTTATACTACCTGATTTACAGACTTATTGTAAAGCTCCAGTAATCACAGAAGTGTGATATTTACATAAAAACTGATATGAAGATTAATACAACAGAATACAAAGATAAGAAATAGACTGACATAAATATGATCAATTGGGCGGAGCAAGATGGCCGAATAGGAACAGCTCCAGTCTCCAACTCCCAGCGCGAGTAACACAGAAGACCGGTGATTTCTGCATTTTCAACTGAGGTACTGGGGTCATCTCTCTAGGGAGTGCGGGACAATCGGTGCGGGTCAGCTGCTGCAGCCTGACCAGCGTGAGCTGAAGCAGGGCGAGGCATCGCCTCACCTGGAAGCGCAAGGGGGAAGGAAATCCCTTTTCCTAGCCAGGGGAACTGAGACACACACCACCTGGAAAATCGGGTAACTCCCACCCCAATACTGCGCTTTAAGGAAACAGGCACACCAGGAGAATATATCCCACACCTGGCCGGGAGGGTCCCACGCCCACGGAGCCTCCCTCACTGCTAACACAGCCGTCTGCAGCGATCTATCCGCAAGGTAGCAGCGAGGCTGGGGGAGGGGCGCCCACCATTGCTGAGGCTTAAGTAGGTAAACAAAGCCGCTGGGAAGCTCGAACTGGGTGGAGCTCACAGCAGCTCAAGGAAGCCTGCCTGTCTCTGTAGACTCTACCTCTGCGGACAGCGCACAGCTGCAGTCCATTAGGGGAAAGAGCGGGGCGCTGCAGACCCGAACGACTCTGTCTGACAGCTTTGGGGAGAGCCGTGGATCTCCTAACGCGGAGGTTGAGATCTGAGAACGGACAGACTGCCTGCTCAGGTGGGTCCCTGACCCCTGAGTAGCCTAGCTGGGAGACATCCCCCACTAGGGGCAGTCTGATACCCCACACCTCACAGGTGGCGTCACCCCTGAGAGGAAACTTCCAAAGAAAGAATCAGACAGGTACACTCGCTGTTCAGCAATATTCTATCTTCAGCAACCTCTGCTGCTGATACCCAGGCAAACAGGGTCTGGAGTGGACCTCAAGCAATCTCTAACAGACCAACAGACAGTCCTTCTGACTGTCAGACGGAAAACTATCAAACAGGAAGGACACCTATACCAAAACCCCATCAGTACGTCACCATCATCAAAGTCCAGAGACAGATAAAACCACAAAGATGGGGAAGAAGCAGGGCAGAAAAGCTGGAAATTCAAAAAATAAGAGCGCATCTCCCCCTGCAAAGGAGCGCAGCCCATCGCCAGCAACGGATCAAAGCTGGTCAGAGAATGACTTTGACGAGATGAGAGAAGAAGGCTTCAGTCCATCAAACCTCTCAGAGCTAAAGGAGGAATTACGTACCCAGCGCAAAGAAACTAAAAATCTTGAAAAAAAAGTGGAAGAATTGACAGCTAGACTAATTAATGCAGAGAAGATCATAAACGAAATGACAGAGATGAAAACCATGACACGAGAAATACGTGACAAATGCACAAGCTTCGGTAACCGACTCGATCAACTGGAGGAAAGAGTATCAGCGATTGAGGATCAAATGAATGAAATGAAGCGAGAAGAGAAAACCAAAAGAAAAAAGAAGAAAAAGAAATGAACAAAGCCTGCAAGAAGTATGGGATTATGTAAAAAGACCAAATCTACGTCTGATTGGGGTGCCTGAAAGTGAGGGGGAAAATGGAACCAAGTTGGAAAACACTCTTCAGGATATCATCCAGGAGAACTTCCCCAACCTAGTAGGGCAGGCCAACATTCAAATTCAGGAAATACAGAGAACGCCACAAAGATACTCCTCCAGAAGAGCAACTCCAAGACACATAATTGCCAGATTCACCAAGTTGAAATGAAGGAAAAAATCTTAAGGGCAGCCAGAGAGAAAGGTCGGGTTACCCACAAAGGGAAGCCCATCAGAATAACAGCAGACCTCTCGGCAGAAACTCTACAAGCCAGAAGAGAGTGGGGGCCAATATTCAACGTTCTTAAAGAAAAGAATTTTCAACCCAGAATTTCATATCCAGCCAAACTAAGCTTCATCAGTGAAGGAGAAATAAAATCCTTTACAGATAAGCAAATGCTTAGAGATTTTGTCACCACCAGGCCTGCCTTACAAGAGACCCTGAAGGAAGCCCTAAACATGGAAAGGAACAACCGGTACCAGCCATTGCAAAAACATGCCAAAATGTAAAGACCATCGAGGCTAGGAAGAAACTGCATCAACTAACGAGCAAAATAACCAGTTAATATCATAATGACAGGATCAAGTTCACACATAACAATATTAACCTTAAATGTCAATGGACTAAATGCTCCAATTAAAAGACACAGACTGGCAAACTGGATAAAGAGTCAAGACCCATCAGTCTGCTGTATTCAGGAGACCCATCTCACATGCAGAGACATACATAGGCTCAAAATAAAGGGATGGAGGAAGATCTACCAAGCAAATGGAGAACAAAAAAAGCAGGGGTTGCAATCCTAGTCTCTGATAAAACAGACTTTAAACCATCAAAGATCAAAAGAGACAAAGAAGGCCATTACATCATGGTAAAGGGATCAATTCAACAGGAAGAGCTAACTCTCCTAAATATATATGCACCCAATACAGGAGCACCCAGATTCATAAAGCAAGTCCTTAGAGACCTACAAAGAGACTTAGACTCCCATACAATAATAATGGGAGACTTCAACACTCCACTGTCAACATTAGACAGATCAACGAGACAGAAAGTTAACAAGGATATCCAGGAATTGAACTCATCTCTGCACCAAGCGGACCTAATAGACATCTATAGAACTCTCCACCCCAAATCAACAGAATATACATTCTTCTCAGCACCACATCGCACTTATTCCAAAATTGACCACATAATTGGAAGTAAAGCACTCCTCAGCAAATGTACAAGAACTGAAATTATAACAAACTGTCTCTCAGACCACAGTGCAATCAAACTAGAACTCAGGACTAAGAAACTCAATCAAAACCGCTCAACTCCATGGAAACTGAACAACCTGCTCCTGAATGACTACTGGGTACATAACGAAATGAAAGCAGAAATAAAGATGTTCTTTGAAACCAATGAGAACAAAGATACAACATACCAGAATCTCTGGGACACATTTAAAGCAGTGTGTAGAGGGAAATTTATAGCACTAAATGCCCACAAGAGAAAGCAGGAGAGATCTAAAATTGACACTCTAACATCACAATTAAAAGAACTAGAGAGGCAAGAGCAAACACATTCAAAAGCTAGCAGAAGGCAAGAAATAACTAAGATCAGAGCAGAACTGAAGGAGATAGAGACACAAAAAACCCTCCAAAAAATCAATGAATCCAGGAGTTGGTTTTTTGAAAAGATCAACAAAATTGACAGACCGCTAGCTAGACTAATAAAGAAGAAAAGAGAGAAGAATCAAATAGACGCAATAAAAAATGATAAAGGGGATATCACCACCGACCCCACAGAAATACAAACAACCATCAGAGAATACTATAAATGCCTCTACGCAAATCAACTAGAAAATCTAGAAGAAATGGATAATTTCCTGGACACTTACACTCTCCCAAGACTAAACCAGGAAGAAGTTGAATCCCTGAATAGACCAATAGCAGGCTCTGAAATTGAGGCAACAATTAATAGCCTACCCACCAAAAAAAGTCCAGGACCAGATGGATTCACAGCTGAATTCTACCAGAGGTACAAGGAGGAGCTGGTACCACTCCTTCTGAAACTATTTCAATCAATAGAAAAAGAGGGAATCCTCCCTAACTCTTTTTATGAGGCCAACATCATCCTGATACCAAAGCCTGGCAGAGACACAACAAAAAAAGAGAATTTTAGACCAATATCCCTGATGAACATCGATGCAAAAATCCTCAATAAAATACTGGCAAACCGGATTCAGCAGCACATCAAAAAGCTTATCCACCATGATCAAGTGGGCTTCATCCCTGGGATGCAAGGCTGGTTCAACATTCGCAAATCAATAAACGTAATCCAGCATATAAACAGAACCAAAGACAAGAACCACATATTATCTCAATAGATGCAGAAAAGGCTTTTGACAAAATTCAACAGCCCTTTATGCTAAAAACGCTCAATAAATTTGGTATTAATGGAACGTACCTCAAAATAATAAGAGCTATTTATGACAAACCCACAGCTAATATCATACTGAATGGGCAAAAACTGGAAAAATTCCCTTTGAAAACTGGCACAAGACAGGGATGCCCTCTCTCACCACTCCTATTCAACATAGTGTTGGAAGTTCTGGCTAGGGCAATCAGGCAAGAGAAAGAAATCAAGGATATCCAGTTAGGAAAAGAAGAAGTCAAATTGTCCCTGTTTGCAGATGACATGATTGTATATTTAGAAAACCCCATCGTCTCAGCCCAAAATCTCCTTAAGCTGATAAGCAACTTCAGCAAAGTCTCAGGATACAAAATAATGTGCAAAAATCACAAGCATTCTTATACACCAGTAACAGACAAGCAGAGAGCCAAATCAGGAATGAACTTCCATTCACAATTGCTTCAAAGAGAATAAAATACCTAGGAATCCAGCTTACAAGGGATGTAAAGGACCTCTTCAAGGAGAACTACAAACCACTGTTCAGTGAAATCAAAGAGGACACAAACAAATGGAAGAACATACCATGCTCATGGATAGGAAGAATCAATATCGTGAAAATGGCCATACTGCCCAAGGTGATTTATAGATTCAATGCCATCCCCATCAAGCTACCAATGACTTTCTTCACAGAATTGGAAAAAACTGCTTTAAAGTTCATATGGAACCAAAAAAGAGCCCGCATTGCCAAGACAATCCTAAGTCAAAAGGACAAAGCTGGAGGCGTCACGCTACCTGACTTCAAACTATACTACAAGGCTACAGTAACCAAAACAGCATGGTACTGGTACCACAACAGAGATATAGACCAATGGAACAGAACAGAGTCCTCAGAAATAATACCACACATCTACAGCCATCTGATCTTTGACAAACCTGAGAGAAACAAGAAATGGGGAAAGGATTCCCTATTTAATAAATGGTGCTGGGAAAATTGGCTAGCCATAAGTAGAAAGCTGAAACTGGATCCTTTCCTTACCCCTTATACGAAAATTAATTCAAGATGGATTAGAGACTTAAATGTTAGACCTAATACCATAAAAACCCTAGAAGAAAATCTAGGTAGTACCATTCAGGACATAGGCATGGGCAAGGACTTCATGTCTAAAACACCAAAAGCAACGGCAGCAAAAGCAAAAATTGACACATGGGATCTAATTAAACTAAAGAGCTTTTGCACAGCAAAAGAAACTACCATCAGAGTGAACAGGCAACCTACAGAATGGGAAAAAATTTTTGCAACCTACTCATCTGACAAAGGGCTAATATCCAGAATCTACAAAGAACTCAAACAAATATACAAGAAAAAAACAAACAACCCCATCAAAAAGTGGGGAAAGGATATGAACAGACATTTCTCAAAAGAAGACATCCATACAGCCAACAGACACATGAAAAAATGCTCATCATCACTGGCCATCAGAGAAATGCAAATCAAAACCACAATGAGATACCATCTCACACCAGTTAGAATGGCAATCATTAAGAAGTCAGGAAACAACAGGTGTTGGAGAGGATGTGGAGAAATAGGAACACTTTTACACTGTTGGTGGGATTGTAAACTAGTTCAACCATTATGGAAAACAGTATGGCGATTCCTCAAGGATCTAGAACTAGATGTACCATGTGACCCAGCCATCCCACTACTGGGTATATACCCAAAGGATTATAAATTACTCTACTACAAAGACACATGCACACGTATGTTTATTGCGGCACTATTCACAATAGCAAAGACTTGGAATCAACCCAAATGTCCATCTGTGACAGACTGGATTAAGAAAATGTGGCACATATACACCATGGAATACTATGCAGCCATCAAAAAGGATGAGTTGCATCCTTTGTAGGGACATGGATGCAGCTGGAAACCATCATTCTTAGCAAACTATCACAAGAAGAGAAAACCAAACACCGCATGTTCTCACTCATAGGTGGGAACTGAACAATGAGATCACTTGGACTCGGGAAGGGGAACATCACACACTGGGGCCTATCATGGGGAGGGGGGAGGGGGGAGGGATTGCATTGGGGAGTTATACATGATATAAAAGTCATGCACATGTACCCTAGAACTTAAAGTATAATAAAAAAAAAAATATGATCAATTGACTTTTGTCAAAGTTGTCAAGACAATCCAATTAATTAAAATAATTATTTCAAAAAATGGGGCTGGTAGAAATTAATAAACATGAGAAATAAAGAAGGAAGGGAGAGAGGAATGGAGGAAAGAGAGGGAGGAAAGAGAGTCGGAAGGAAGGAAGGAAGGAAGGAAGGAAGGAAGGAAGGAAGGAAGGAAGGAACTTATTTCACAGTATATTAAAAAATCAACTCAAAAGGGTTTATATATCTTAAAGTAAGAGTTAAAAATCTAAAATTCCTAGATGAAAATGTAGGACAAAATCTTAGTGACCTTGAGTTAGGCAAAGATTTCTTAAATAGGACACAACACAAACTGTAAAAGAAAGTTGATAAATTGAATTTTAATTAAAATCTTTATGCTCTTCAAAGACACTTTCAAAAATGAAAAGAATGCCACTGACTAGAGGAACATATTTGAAAAATATATATCTGAAAATAGTGTTCTATCCGAATATTAAAGAAATCTTTCCACTGAAGAAGAATGATAAACTAATAAAAAGGCAAAATAATTTTAAAGTAATTTTATTAGAAATACATACTGATGACAACACATGAAAAAAGCTTAAAATCATCAGTCATCGGGGATATGAAAATCAAAACAACAATGAGACACTACACACTAACTGGAAAAGCAAAAATGAATAAGACTGATAATACTCAATGTTCTTGAAGAGAATGAGAGTAACTGAAAGAAACTCTGGTATATTGTTTAAAATAATGCAAAATAGTATAACCACTTTGGAAAATAGTTTGGCAGTTTCTTATGGTAAGCATACATTTGCCATATAACTGAACAGGTTCATTTGTAGATATTATATTTACCCAAGATAAATAAAAACCTATGTCCACACAACAGTTTTTATGAGACTATTCATAGCAGCTTTATTTATAATAACCAAATACTGGAAAGAATCAATCCAATGTTTCTCAAAAGGTGAAGAAATAACCAAATTGTGGGATATCCACTACTGGCACATGCAACAAAATGGGTAAATTTTGAACACGTGATGCTAAATGAAAGAAGCTAAACATGAAAGGCTGCTTAAGTTAAAGTCTACATGAAATTCTAGAAAAGGCAAAAAGTAGTGATAGAAATCAGATCAGTAGTTTTAGGGGTCAAGGATGGGAAATGAGATTGACTGCAAAAGGGCAAAAGGGAACTTGTTGGTGTGATGGAAAATGTTCTATAGCTATATCATAGATATAGATATAGATATAGATTGGATATAGATATATCATCATTGTGGTGGTAGTTGTGAGGCAACTGTATACATTTGTCAAATGTCATCAAATTGTATACTTGAAATTTACACATTTAATTGTATATAAATTATGCTTAATAAAGCTGACCACAAAAACAATATCATTATGGCTTGAGCTGAGTGATTGTTACAACAATGAGTTCAGTTTTTGAGAAAATTCATCAGACTCTTCATTTATGTTATTCTGTATGTATATTATAGTTAAAGGTTTTAAAATGTTTAAATACAAAAGGAAACTATGTAGGACAAAATGAATTTATTTGTACACGTAAATGAATGAGTTTTTTTGAATGCAAATCATACTTCAGTAAAGTGATTTTTTAAAACATTTATCGCAATAACAAGAAAAACAGACTCACTATGAATTATGCATATATATATATATACACACACACACACACACACACACTGTACAGATCTAAAGCTACAGAAGTTGGTTGCCAACAAAAAATCAGGCAAAGAGCATTAAAATTAATCAATTTGTTCTGGGGTTGACTTTCCCTTTGCTTTGGCTATAGTTCAATCAGTGCTTGCCCAACTCTATTTGCAAAAACAGGTTCCTATAGTGTGACAACAGCACAACAGCTTTTGAAAGAGGTCCTCTCCTAACTTAATTACTGGGAGTTGTTAATGTTTCCCTATAAGGCAAAGAGATGTTGTAGTTGTGATTAAGTTAAGAACATTGAAATAGGAGATTATTGTTGATTGTCTGGATGATCTCAATCTAATTACATGGGTCCTGGAAAGCAGATAACTTTTTCTAGGCAGTGGTCAGACAGAAATGTGACTACAGAAGAATGGTCTGAAAGAAGCAGCATCGCTGGTTTTGAAGATGAAGGAAGGGGGCCATGAGCCAAGGAATTTGGGTAGCCTCTAGAAGTTAAAAAAGAGAAAGGAAATGAATTCTTTCCTAGAGACTCCAGAAAGGAAAGCAGATGTGCTGACACCTTGATTTTAGCCCAATAAGACCTATATTAGACTTTTGAAGTAATAATTGTATGTTGTTTATGTTATCTAAGCACTAACTTGATGGTAATTTGCTACAGCAGAAATACAGAATAAATACACATAGTATCAATCTATTCACATGGAGATTTAATGTGGCTCTACTGATTAAAAACAAAAAAAAAAGAAAGAAAAGAAAAAAAGAAAGAAAAGAAAAACCTCAAGTTTCCAGGCAACTTATCCCTCTGAGCCTCAGTTTCTTTTTCTGAAAAATGTGGTGTTTATATTAACCACATCACAAGGACACTGTAAGAATTCAATAAAACAATTGCTTGCAAGACAATTGGCTTAATCATGGCACATGGTAAGCATTTAAGAATTCAATAAATCATAGTTATATTATTTCTACTGAGGCAGATTCTAGAAAACTTCTCAGGTCCAAGGAGATTCTGATTCAAATTATTTGATTTCAATGTTGAAATTAATGTTACAGTGTTTAACTCAAAAGGATCTCATTTATTTTGATCTAATGAGAACTCAGTCATTTTAAATAGCAAGGATAAACAAGCAATTCCGTGGAGTTTCACCTGGAATGAAGTTCTCACTAATCTTTCCAAGAATATGGATAAAGTAGTCGAGGATGAGATTTTACACATAACCAAGAATGTTTTGATTTCATCACTGAGCCCATGGGGGAAAAAAAGTTCTGGTTTTTGCTTGTTTGCTTGTTTACTCAAATGGAATTAGGCAGATTGTAAGAAAACAGATGTATATTAGATATCTGAGAATACTGAAAAAGTAAGGGTTTTAAAATGAATAACACAGCCACAGAATACATATTTTAATTCCAAGAAATAAATCATTTTAACTCTACTACCATGCTCACACTAAAAACAATGGAATTCAAGAATTTCCTTTCTCACATTCTATAGATTATTTTATAACTTTAGGCCAAAAGCTAAGTTTAATATTAGGGAAATATTAGGAAATATTACTCAAACTAGCTGAGTAAATTTTTTAGAACTGATAAAACATGGACTTTAGGAGACATTTTAAATAATAGAAAATCCGGAGAAAAATAGAGGACCTCATTTGTACCTAAAATCTGCAGCCTGACCAGTCTGTAGAACAACAACAACAACAAAATCCTCATGCATGTAATAAATACTTTAAAATAAGGAAAATTTAAAAGGCCCACCACCATGGGCCGGAAAGGAACCCACCAGCCAGAAGACAAAGACCTAGATTCAGCAGCATTCACCACGTGCTGACTAAAGAGCCCTTTAGTCTTCAATAAACTTCAGTGGTAGCCAGGCAGCAGTCACCATAGGCCTGCAGTGGTAGGGGCCACAGGGAGAGACCCCTTTTGCCTGAAGAAAGGAGGAAACAAAGTAAAAAGTATTTTGTCTTGCAACCTGGGCAAGGGCTCAGTCACAGTAAAATGAAGCACCAATTAGATTCCTAAGGTTCCTGACTCCAGGCCCTAGCTCTCAGACAGCATTCCTGGAGCCACCCAGAGCCAGAAGGGCACCTGCTTCCTTGAAGGGAGAGATGTAGGTAGGATTTACCACCTGATGACTAAAGAGCCATTAAGCCTTAAATAAACATCAGTGGTAGCCAGGCAATATTCACCACAGGCTTTGGGTGAGATCCAATATTATGCTGGCATTAGGTGTGACCCAGCATGGTCCCCATGATGGTGGCCACAGCAGTGCTTGTGTTAATCCTTCTCCAACTCTAGGAAGTTCAGCATGGAGAGAAAGATTCCATTTGTTTGGGATAAAGTAAAAGAAGAGAACTAGAGACTCTACCTGGTAATCTAGGAAATTCTCCCAGATGTTACACAAAAGCACCAAAGTAATATTTCTACAAGCCTGTAAGAGTTACTGCATTACTGGACTTGAGGTACTCCCTAATGCAGATATGTCTGCAGTAACCAAAAACATAGATCACAATACTCAATTCCCTTTGAATACTTGGAAAACCTTCTCCAGAGGGACAGGAGCAAACAAACCATGACTGTGAAAATTAGGATAAACACTTAACTCTTCATTGAGCAGACATCAACGAGCATCCACAAACATCAAGACTATCCAGAAAAATACTACCTTGCCAAACAAACTATTGTTAAAGAAGGCCATCATAGACCAATCCCAGTATGACAGAAATAGATAACCTTATGAGTAAGTCAAAATAGCTGTGTTGAAGAAGCACAATGAAATTTAAGATAATACAGGGAAGGAATTTTGAATCCTATCAGATAAATTTAACAGAGATCAAATAATTTTTAAAACTCAATCAGAAATTCTGGAGCTGCAAACTGCAATAGTCATACTGAAGAATGTATCAGAGTCCTTCAATAGCAGAATTGATCAAGCAGAAGAAATAATTAGTGAACTTGAAGACAGGCTATTTGAAAATACACAGAGAAGACAAAAGAATGGGGTTTACATCCCCTCAAGCATTTATCCCTTGCATTACAAACAATCCAATTACATTTGTTGTTTTTAAATGTTCAGTTATTATTGACTACAGTTACCATATTATGCTATCAAATAGTAGGTCTTATTCATCTTTCTAATTTTTCTGTACAAATTGAAGATCCCATCTTCCCCCACCCCCAACTCCCTACTGCCTTTCCCAGTCTCTGGTAACCATCATTTTACTATCTATGTCAATTGTTCAATTGTTTTGATTTTAGATCCCACAAATAAGTGAGAACATGCAATGATTGTCATTCTATGTCTGGTATATTTCACTTAACATAATCATCTACCATTCTATCAATGTTGTTGCAAATGACAGGATCTCATTCTTTTTATGGCTGAATAGTACTCCATTTTGTATATGTACCACATTTCTTTATCCATTCATGGACACGTAGACTGCTGGACACTTAGGATGGACACTTAGGTTGTTGGACACAGGCTGCTTCCAAATCGTAGCTACTGTAAACAGTGCTACAACAAACATATGAATGCAGATACCTCTTTGATATACTTATTTTCTTTCAGGTACATACTCAGCAATGGGATTGCTGAATTCTATGATAGCTCAATTTTTAGTTCTGTAAGGAACTTCTAAATTATTCTCCACAGCACTAATTTACAATCCCACCAACAGTGTACAAGTTTTCCCTTTTCTCTGCATCCTTGTCAGCATTTGTTATAACCTGTCTTTTGGACTAAGCCATTTTAACTGGAGATCACATCTCATTGTGGTTTTGATTTGCATTTATCTGATGAATAATGATGTTGAGTACCTTATTATATGCCTGTTTGCCATCTGTATGTCTTCTTCTGAGAAATATCTATTCAGAACTTTCCCCCATTTTGTGATCAGATTATTAGCTTTTTTCCAATAGTGTTGAGTTTTTTATATATTCTGGTTATTAATTCCTTGTCAGATGGGTAGTGTACAACCTTTTTATCTCATCCTGTGGATTGTGTATTCACTTGGATAATGGTATCCTTTGCTGTGTAGAAACTTTTTAACTTGATGTGATCTCATTTGCTCATTGAGGTTTTGGTTGCCTCTGCTTGGGAAGTATTGCTCAGGAAATATTTGTCCAGACAAATGTCCTGGATATTTTCCCCAATGTTTTCTTGTAGTAGTTTCATATTTTGAGATCTTAGATTGAAACCATTAATTCATTTTGATTTGATTTTTGTATATGATGAGAGATAGGGTTCTAGTTTCATTCTTCTGCATATGGATATCCAGTTTTCCCAGCACCATTTATTGAAAAGACTGTCTTTTCCTCAGTCTATGTTCTTGGCATCTTGTAGAAAATGAGCTCACTGTAGACCTATGGATTTGTTTCTGGGTTCACAATTCTGTTCCATGGTTGATGTGTCTGTTTTTATGCAGGTATTATGCTGTTTTGATTACCATCACTCTAAGAATTATTTGAAGTCAGGTAATGTGATTCCTCCAGTTTTCTTCCTTTCGCTTGGGATAGCTTTGGCTATTCTTGGGCTTTTGTTTTTTTGTATAAATTTTAGAATTGCATTTTCTATTTATGTGAAGAATATCATTGGTATTTTGATAGGGATTGCATTGAATCTGTAGAGTGCTTTAGCTAGTATGGACATTTTAACAATATTCATGCTTCTAATCCATGAACATGGAATATCTTTCCATTTCTTGATATTCTCTTTAATTTCTTTTATCAGTGTTTTATAGTTTTCATGGTAGAGATCTTTCACTTCTTTTTGGTTAACTCCTAGATATTTAGTTTTATCTGTGGCTATTGCAAATGTGATTACATTTTCATTTCTTTTTCACATGTTCACTGCTGGCATATAGAAATGCTACTGATTTTGCATGTTGTTTTTGTATCCTGCAAATTTACTGAGTTTGTGTGTCAATTCTAATAGCTTTCTTGTGGAGTGTTTGGTATTTTCCAAATGTAAGATTATGTATCATCTACAAACAAGGATAATTTGACTCCTTTCTTTCCAATTTGGATGCCCATCACATCTTTCTCTTGTCTGATTTTTCTAGCTAGGACTTCCCATACTATGTTGAATACCAGTGGTAAAGTGGGCATACTTGTCATGTTCCAGATCATAGAGGAAAGATTTTCCGTTTCTCCCCATTCAGTATGATACTAGCTGTGGATCTGCTGTACTTGGCTTTTATTATGTTGAAGTATTTTTCCTTCTATCCCCAGATTTTGAGAGCTTTTATCATGATTGTATGTTGAATTTTATCAAATGGTTTTACAGGATCAACTGAATTGGTTATAAGGTTTTTATTCATTCTGCTGATATGATGTTTCACATTGATTGATTTGCATATGTTGAACCATCCTGGCATCCCAGGGATGAATCTCACTCGGTCATGTCATTTTAATGTATTTAATGTATTGTTGAATTAGATCTGCTAGTATTTTGTTGAGGATGTTTGTATCAATATTCATCAGAGGTACTGGCCTGTAGTTTTCTTTTTTGGATGTGTCTTTGTCTGTTTTTGCTATCAGGGTAACTCTGGTCTCGAAGAATGAGGTTGGAAGCATTCCATTCTCCTCTGTTTTTTGAAAGTTCGAGTAGGATTGGTATTAATTCTTCTTTAAATGTTTGGTAGAATTCAGCAAGGAAGCCATCAAGCCGCAAGTTATTCTTTACTGAGAGACTTTTTATAATGGGTTCAATATCATTACTTTTTTTTTTCTTTCGTCAATTCAAGTTTTAGATTCCTTCCCTGTTCAATTTGGGTAAGTTTTATGTGTCTAGGAATTTTTCCATTTCTTTGAGATTTTCCAATTTCTTGGCATATAGTTGCTCACATTGGCCACTAAAGATCTTTTGAATTTCTGCAGTATCAGGGATAATGTCACCTTTGTTATCTCTGATTTTATTTGTATCTGCTGTCTTTTTCTCTTAAGGAGTATATCTAAAGGTTTGTCCATTTTGTTTAACTTTTCAAAAAACCAACTTTGTGTTTCAATAATCTTTTATTTTTATTTCAATTTCTTTTATTTCTGCTCTGATATTTATTATTTCTTTTCTTCAACTAATTTTGGATTGGTTTGCTCTTGCCTTTCTAGTTACTTAAGATATATTGTGAGACTGTTCATTTGGAGGTTTTCTTCTTTTTTGATATAGGCACTTATAACTATAAATTTGCCTTTTAGTACTGCTTTTGCTATATTGCATAGGTTTTGGTATGTTGTGTTTTCATTATCATTTGTTTCAAAATTTTTTTCAACTTCCTTCTTATTTCTTGTTTTTTGTATTTCTTGTATAATTTTAGTTTAAGGTTACCACAAGGCTTGCAAATACTATCTTGTAACCCATTATTTTAATCAGATAACAAAACTGCATAAACAAATGAAAAAACAAGCAAAAATATTGAAAACTCTACACCTTAACTTTCTCCCCCTGGCTTTTAATCATTTAGTTGTTTCTATTTATATCTTACTGTACTTTCTATGTCTTGAATAGTTGTTGTTGATGTTGTAATTATTATTTTTGATTGGTACATTGCTTAATCTTTCTTCTTAGGATAAGAGTACTTTACACACCACAGTTACAGTTTTATAATATTCTGAGGTTTTCTGTTTACTTACTATTACCAGTGAGCTTTGTACCTTCAGGTGGTTACTTATTGCTTATTAATGTCCTTCTGTTTCTGATTGAAGTACACCTTTTAGCATTTCTTATATGACAGGTCTAGTGTTGATGAAATCCCTCAGCTTTTGTTTGTCTGGGAATGTCTTTAGTTCTCCATGTTTGAGATATATTTTTGCCAGATATACTAGTCTACAGTGAAAGTTTGTTTGTTTTTTTCCCTTCAACACTTTAAATATTTCATGCCACTCTCTTCTAGCCCGTAAGGTTTCCATTGAAAATTCTACTGCCAGGCATATTGCAACTCCATTGTAAGTTATTTGGTTTGTTTCCCTTGCTGCTTTTAAAATTCTTTCTTTAACTTTGACTTTTGGGAGTTTCATCATTAAATGTCTTGAGGTAGTCTTCTTTGGGTTAAATCTCATTGATGTTCTATAGCCTTGTATTTGGATGTTCATTCTTTTTTCCAGGCGTAAGAAGTTCTCTATTGTTATCCTATTAAATAAACTTTATATCCCTCTCTCTTTCTTTATCTTCTCCTTAAGGAGAATAACTCAGATTTGCCCACTTTGAGGCTATTTTCTGGATCCTGTAGGCATGCTTCACTGTTTTTTATTCTTTTTTCTTTTGTCTCTTCTGGCTGTATTTTCATTTAGCCTGTCTTCAGGCTAATTCTTTCTTCTGCCTGATGAATTCTGCTATTGAAGGACTCTAATGGATTCTTCAGTATGCCTATTGCATTTTTCAGTTCCAGAATTTCTGCTTGATTCTTTTGAATTATTTCAATATCTTTGTTTAATTTGTATGATAGAATTCTGAACTCATTCTCTGTGTTATCTCAAATACTTTGAGTTTCCTCAACACAGCTATTTTGAAATATCTGTCTGAAAGGTCACATATCTCTGTTTTTCCAGGATTGGTCTCTGGTGCCTTATTTAGTTCATTTGGTGATGTCATATTTTCCTGGATGATGTTGATGGTAGTAGACATTGTCAATGTCTGGCCATTGAAGAGTTAGGTATTTATTGTAGTCTTCACTGTCTGAACTTATTTGTAGCTTTTCTTCTTGGGAAGGATTTCCAAATATTTGAAAGAAGTTGGGTGTTGTGATCTAAGCTGTATCTACTTTAGGGAGCACCCCAAGCCCAGTAACACTGTGGTTGTTGCAGATTCTTAGAGACACCGCCTTGATGGTCTTGGACAAAATCTGGGAGAATTCTCTGGATTATCAAGCAGAGACTCTTGTTGTCTTCTCTCACTTTCTCCTAAACAAACAGGATCTCTCTCTTTGTTCTAATACTGGGGGTGAAGAAGCTGGGGGTAAAAAAACATAAGTACCCCTATGGCCACCACCAATCTAACAGCACTGGGTCTCACCCAAGGCCTACTGTAACAACTCCCTGTGTACTGCCTATATTCAACCAATGCCCCAGGGCTCCACAATCAGCCAGTGGCAAAGCCAGCCAAGCCTGTGTCCTTGCCTTCAGGATGGAAAGGTCTTCCATTCCCAGGTGGGTCCAGAGGTATCATCCAGTAATCAGAGACTAGAATCAGAAACCTTAGAAGTCTGCCTGTTGTTCTACTGTAGTGTGGCTGAGCTGGCACTCAAACCACAAGTTCCCATCCTTTTTTCACCTTTCTAAAGGCAGAAGAATCTCACTCCATAGCCACACCCATCCCAGGCCACAAGCAATAATAATAAACTACCACCAATGTCCCCTAAAGGCCAAGGTCTCTTAAGTCAGCTTGTAGTGAATGCTGCCTTGCCTGGGACTCACTCTTCATGACAGTGAGCTCTCCCCTGGCTCAGGGTAGATTCAATAATGCCCTCCAAAAGTAAAGTAAAATCAAGTCCAAGAGTCAGGGACCCCAAGAGACCACTTAGTGCCCTACCCCGCTGCGACTGTGCTGGTACCTAATGTGTAAGACAAAGTCCTTTACTTTTCCATCTGATTTTCTCAAGCAGAAAACCTTTGCCCTATAGCCACCACAACTGGTAATGTGCTCAGTCTCACCTGAAGCCAGCAAGTCTCAGAGGCTCACTCACAGCTCCTGACATAGTATCTGGGTGTTGCTGCTGGTAATACAGGGCTCTCCAGATAGTAGGTGATTAATGCTTCCAGGACTGGGTCTTTTCCTTCAAGGCAGTGGGTTCCCTTCTGGTCCAGGGTGTGTCCACAAATGTTGTCCAGGTGCTAGATCCTGGAACGAGGGTCTCATGACTCTAACTGATGCCCTATCCTGCTGTGGCTAAACTGGTATCGAAGATGCAAGACAAAGTCTTACCCACCCTTCCCCCTCCTCTCCTAAAGCAATAGAAGGAGTCTCTTTTGGAGCCATGAGGTATGCAGCCTGGGTTTAGGGGAGGGCTAATGCCACCAACTCCCTTAGCAACCCTGACTGGTGTCTCAGTAGGTCATGTGCCCCTGGAGTCCACTGTCTCTGGACCTAGTTCAGGCACTTGAACTTGCCTAAAAGTTGCTATCCTTATGGCCTAGACTGCCTTTCAACTTCACTTAGAGACACAGAGCACTGTAGTCCATGGAGGCAAGGTTTGCTAGAACTCAAGTTTGGCACGCTGGGATTAGCAATTCCACTCTCACTAGGGCTGGTTTAAATGTTCCCACTGTGGGAGGACATTAGCTGAGTTTGGTCCAGCTTTCCTTTCTGCTCTAAAAGGACAGTACTAAGCTCAGTCCCTCACAATTATTGTGTTCTCCTTCCCCCAGTGCCTAGAGATGCTCTCTGCACCACATACTCCTGCCAGGGGCTGGGGAGGGGTGGTGGTGGTGATTCAGGATGTTTTTCTATAACTTCAGTGCTTCTTCCAGCTATATGAAGATAAAACTGGGTACTATGAGGGCTTACCTGATTTTAGGTTTTTACGAAGGTGTTTGTTCTACATAGATAGTTTTTAAATTGGTGTCCTTGCCGGGGGACAATGAGTAGAGCCTTCTATTGTACCATCTTGCTCCACTTCTGATATGACTTGGCTGTTTCCTCACCCAGATCTCATCTTGAATTCCCACATGTTGTGGGAGAAACCTAATGGAGGTAACTGAATCATGGGGACAGGTCTTTCCCATGCTGCTCTTGTGATAGTGAGTAAGTCTCACAAGATCTGAAGGTTTTAAAAAGGCGAGTTTCCCTGCATAAGCTCTCTTATCTTGACTGCTGTCATGTGAGACATGCCTTTCACCCTCTGCCATGATTATGAGGCCTCCCTTTCTTCCATGTGAGGCCACATAGAACTGTAAGTCCATTAAACCTCGTTCTTTTGTAAACTGCCCAGTCTTGGGTATGTTTTTATCAGCAGTGTGAAAATGGACTAATACAACCTGTCTCCCCAAATTATGATATATTTATGGAGTAGAATAATAAGCAGCCATAAGAAATAATGAGTTATTATATGGAAAGATCTCTAATATCTTCTAAGGTTAAAAAAGTATAGAATCCTGTGAATACAAATAATGAAAAAAAAGTCCATGTGTATATAGGTATGTAATACAAAGATTTCTGAAAGAAAATATATTGGTTGTCTGTGAGAAGAGGAGTGGCTGAGGTTCAGGAATAGGAGAGATGCTTCTTTGAATTCTCTAGTCTTTAAATACATTACATATTGGAAAAATTTAGTAAAATAATTGGGTTAGAGAGAAAAAAATACAAAAACAAACAGTAAAAGGCCACTTGAAATTCTAAACTCTAATCTAGTCAGTATAATCTAGAGGTATTTGGCAGAGCACTCTAAAGAAGAATAACCGCAATTTGAAAACTTGAATATTTTTTAAAATTTCTCAATTTCAAATTATTACCCAACAACATGTATTGAGTATTTTAGTAAAAATAAAAGTATCCATAGACAAAAGCTTTCTAGTGAATTAAGTTGAATCTTAAATTAAAAGTCTATTGTGTTTCTGTCCAATGGCAATTTCTCAAATCAAATTTCTAGCTTTGCAAAACAGTTTGACAGTTTTACTTAGTACTAATTTAACTTACTAAAAATCAGCAAATACAGTTTTTAGCCATGTTTTTCTACATAGTTAGAAAAATGTCTTCTATAATCTCAACCATATCACGACTACGCTATTACACCATCTCTGAATCATTTTCATCTCTTCCCTGATGCCCTCCACAAGTCATTTTAGAGAGTAATTAGGCATTGTGAGCTGATTGGCATTGAGCAGAGAAAAGGTTTTTTACAAGTCTGCTTCCAAATAGAATATAACAGAAGAATTTGTTTCTAAACTCGCTCACCATTTTATGTTTCATCGTGCTTCCATGAATTTTGTTGGTATGAATTTAATTACTTTTAAAATTTAAAAAACAATATTCATTGGTTAAGGAAACCATGAATGTCTTAGTTCTGGTCTAAACCTCTTAATTAACTTTATAGCAAATGTGCATTTGTCTTCCATTTATCTCCAGAATTTAATGTAATGGTCTAAAACTGGAAAGACTCAATGACCACAGGTAGAAACTTGGGATTAGGTAAATTAAGTCATTCAGACTGAGCATCTTCCCAAATGATAATAATTTAAGTGGACAAAAAACAATCTGACAAACCTGTATCTTTAAGCAGATTTTACATACCAGTGCAGAAAATAAGAAATAAAGTAGGACTGGGGGACAGGAAGGGAGAAGACCTCACTGAAATAATGGTATGAAATGAGAGATGTTGCAATCATCCTAAAATAACTATAACCTATATATTTACAAGGCTCTCTTTAAAGGTAGGGGAATTCAACCAAGCAAATAATTTTTTCAGGAAGGAAGCAATAGCAATGTGATGGCTGTCATGCAATATTTCTTTAAAAAGAAAGAAACAAACAAAAACATTCTTATAAATAAAACAATGTATCACTTCAAATTCAAATACTTTATGGCTTCAGACAGAAAACACTAAAAAAAAAAATTCTCAAATTAACTGTACTTTTCGTAATGAAAAGTACTTACGTTGAAGCAGTTTCAACTAGTAGTTTCTTGATCATTTTATTTAGACTAATAAAATTAATTCTGGAATAATCTGAATGAATGTTATCTAAATAGTTATTTAACAAAATACACAAGGGGACAATAAATTTCAGTGTGCCTCTGATTTTGACATTATGGATGAACACTCATGCTGCTAAGTTGTGGGGACATTGCTCTCACATAAAAAAGTACTGTGAAGAATTCACCAACTAAAAGCAAAAAAAAAATGAAATTAAGCTAAAATGGTCACTAAGGAAATCTTACTTATGTATACTCACATTTTCCACAGTCTGTGTGTCTCAGGCCTTACCCACTAATAACTAATTAATAAAATACTGTGTCATTTTTCTAACCACTTGTCATAGCAGGACCTCCTGCCAGACTTGTTGCTTTAAATTATTGGCCCCCTTATTGTCCTATAGAACTCTTCTGAAAGTTATCCAGGGGCATCTATGTACACTTTGCTTTTCCCCCAAGGAAATAGGTCTATCATATATAATGCTATACATATTATATAATTTATATTATTATAATATATAATTATATAATTATACTATAATATAATAATGTATTAATTGTTATATAATTATATATTATTATATAAGATATATCTTATTATTATATTAAGATATAATAATATATAAGATATAATATATATTATATTATTATATAAGATATGTTATAATATAATATATAGCAAAAGCTTTAAATGTTATGCCTTATAGTCAAATACCTCCTGGATCTGTTTTGGACATTAGTGAACTCTTTTATCCTACAATTATGTTCCCTAAAACCAAACTTTAAGGAGAAAAAGATAAATGTTATCTTTGTAACATAAACTTTTTTTTTCCTTTTTTGCCTCCTCTACTACCCCTTCATTTGGATTATGCTGTAAATTCATCTGCAGGATGAGACCTAACTGTAGGAGTTAGTATACCAGTTAGGCTGGAATAAAATCATGTTTCACAGACTTGAACTGTTGGGTCATCCAAATTCTCTTTATACCTATCAACCAGATTCAGGAAGTACCATGGCCAAGTCTCACCTCAGCATACGTACAGGCCCAGAACCAGTACTCCTTCCATGTATGCTGGCTGGTTAGACTGGCTTTCATTTCCCTTCTGTGGTGATTTCAGCTAGCATGCCTCTCACCCCAACTTCCCTTATAAAACTGAACCCTTTGCACTGTGTTTAAATTTTCTTTTCTAGGGCTAGACCACTCCAGCAGATTTCCTTCTACCTTAGTGACATCTCAAATTGACCATCTCCTATTGTACTTCTGAATATGTCCCTGTTCCACCATCTCTATCCCAACTAAGTGTAGTTCTGTGCTGCTTAGCCTCATAATCGTGCACTTCCTAGTCCTCCTGATTACCAGTATTGATGGACTTGCTCAGTGAGCCTCTTGGCCTACTTTATTCCTCTAGATAAAACCTATCTCTGTAGGAAGATTATGAAACTTCCTGTCAAGTCTCCCAGCTTTTGTTTCCTTGCCTTGGGGCATAATGTTCAAGAAGAAATAAAAACAATCAATTCAGAGAAAAAAACTGAGGGAAAATGGGAGGAAGGGATTGTATTAGAATGACTACTTAACTGTTTTTCCTGTATTTTTCCTTAAAGTGAATAATTTTTAATATAAAGTCATCCTCTCTTCTCTAGTGCCTAGCTTATCTCAGAGTATTAAAGGGGTGAAATGCTGATCAATATGTTTTCCAAAACCAAATAATACAGGGATTGCACTAGATATAGCACACCAGTAGGAAAATAGTTACCTGCCATGGGTAACTAAATAAAGAGAGAAAAAATGCAACCTCACTACAGAAAACCTCATGTATTTTGAGTTGTGAATACAATTTGTCTCTAGTAGGATAGGATTTATGGATACTTGAGCATTTCCCTGTTCAATCATCTTTAAGTTTTTATTCAAGGGAAGTAAAAAGCATAAAAATAAATAAAGACACCTGTATTCTTCCTAATGCTACATCATCTGCAACACCTATGGACACATATATTTAGTAATATTTTTCTAATAAGTCTACAAATCTAAGTTTGGATAGCCATACAGAGACAAATTTGGCTTAGAAGAGCTAATCAAAAAAAAAAAAAAAAAAACTAAGGCCATTTTTTTATAGATCTTGCTTACTTAGAACTGATTTTGTCTACCTAATACAGATCTGGCAAGAGCAGAATTCAACAGGGCAGGGGAAAGTTCTGGGGAGTAATGCTCAACTAGAAATGAAAACAATCACTTCAGAGAAAAAAAAACTGAGGGAAAAAGGGAGGAAGGGAGTATATGGGAATGACTACTTAACTGCTTTTCCTGTATTTTTTCTTAAAAAGTGATTAATTTTTCATAGAAAGTTATTCTGTCTTCTCTAATGCCTACCTTATCTTAGAGTACTAAAGGGGTGAAGTGCTGATGGATATCTTTTCTAAAGCCAAATAATGCAGGGATTACAGTAGATATTAGGAAAAACAGCACTACTTTCTCCAACACTGATAAACAAGGGATGTTTGGCATGTGTCCATATCCCAGCTTTGGGGCCCCAGAGAATAAATCTGATTGTGGTATCTTGAAACTCAACAGTCTGCTTTGAAAGGAGGAAAAGAGATACCTGAATCAAAAGGGCAGCATGAGACCACTAGCTGGGTGTTTTTTTTTTTTTTTTCTCTTTTTTTTTTTTTTTATTATACTTTAAGTTCTAGGGTACATGTGCATAACGTGCAGGTTTGTTACATATGTATACTTGTACCATGTTGGTGTGCTGCACCCGTCAACTCGTCAGCACCCATCAATTCATCATTTATATCATGTATAACTCCCCAATGCAATCCCTCCCCCCTCCGCCCTCCCCATGATAGGCCCCGCTGTGTGATGTTCCCCTTCCCGAGTCCAAGTGATCTCATTGTTCAGTTCCCACCTATGAGTGAGAACATGCGGTGTTTGGTTTTCTGTTCTTGTGATACTTTGCTAAGAATGATGGTTTCCAGCTGCATCCATGTCCCTACAAAGGACGCAAACTCATCCTTTTTGATGGCTGCATAGTATTCCATGGTGTATATGTGCCACATTTTCTTAATCCAGTCTGTCAGTGATGGACATTTGGGTTGATTCCAAGTCTTTGCTATTCTGAATAGTGCCGCAATAAACATACGTGTGTATGTGTCTTAGCTGGGTGTTAATGCGAAGACAGAAATTAGAATCACAAAGTCTATAAAGCCCCATCAAGATTATTTGTGGAGCTAGAGGTACCATCATTCCTTGACATTAAGCCACAGCAACCTTGTAGAAAAGCCAAAAAGCAATCACAACCTACAAAGGAGAGAAAAATGATATTGCCAAGCAAAACCCTCTAAGGAGAAAACTGGCCCTCCTTATGTACCTTGCAAATACCAGAGGAGTAGGGGAGGGAATGGGGGTGGGAATGCATTTTGTAAAAAGAAGCACATGCTCTCCAGGCCAGTCTAGCCTTGGATGGAAGGGGTGCATGTGGAGGACAGTAAGAGAAGGACGCTTTCAGGCCAATGAGATAGCAAGAAGAGAGGCCTGAGATTCCACAATTCCGCAGGCCCTGAAAGTAAGAAAGACATTATGAATCAAACTGGATGTCATTAAAAGGGCTCACTGCATAACAGAAAATGCATGGAGATTTCAGAGACTACAGACATAGTGCAAAAAAACACATAGTCCACATCTATATCCCAGTGGATCAAAACTGCTAAAAATTGTTAGTGTTTTTTATACATTATTATCAATAGATAAAAATATGACAAACCTCTAAAAGAACACTTCTAGCCTCTACCCTTCTATACTCTCAAAAGAGTTTGAGAAAGGTGAGTGTCCCATTTATTCTAAAATGTCATTTAAAGTTAATCTTCTTCCTAAAGCTATTCTAATGTTTAATAACTCTATTTGCAGGGCACTTTCTTCACAAAGTTGAAGATCTTTTATAAACATTAAAAGCACACCAGTTAGAATGGCTATTATCAAAAAGTCAAAAAACGGTAGATGCTAGTGAGGTTGTGAAGAAAAAGGAACACTCATATACTATTGGTGGGAGTATAAATTAGTTCGGCCATTGTGGAAGACAGTGTGGCAATTCCTCAAAGACCTAAATACAGAAATACCACTCAACCCAGCAATTCCATTACTGGGTATATGCCCAAAGGAATATAAATCATTGTATTATAAAGATACATGCACATGTATGTTCATTGCAGCACTCTTCACAATAGAAAAAACATGGAATCAACTTAAATGTTCATCAGTGATAGTTGGATAAAGAAAATGTGGTACATATACACCATGGAATACTATACAGCCATAAAAAAGACTGAGATTATGTCCTTTGCAAAGACATGGATAGAGCTGGAGGCCATTATCCTTAGCAAGCTAATGCAGGAACAGAAAAGTAAACACCACATGCTCTCACTTATAAGTGGAAGATAAATGATAAGAACACATGGACACATAGAGGGGAACAAAACACACTAGGACCTACAGAAAGGTGGTGGATGGGAGGAGGGAGAGGTCAGAAAATAACTAATGGGTACTAGGCTTAGTACCTGGGTGATGAAACTTGTGTACAACAAACCCCGATGACACAAGTTTACCTATATAACAAACCTGCACTTGTACCCCTGAGCTTAAAATGAAAGTTAAAAATAAAAATAAAAATAAAATGCCTGTATACTACTCCTAAGAAAACATAAAAATATTTGCTTTCCCATTCTAAAAGTGTAGGTGTTATTCCAGTCAACAATATGACTTTGGTTTCCAGTCTTTCATTCTAATCTACATAAGTGCAATGTAAAAATCAAAACTTTTCATGTGGTCTTTCCTTTTGAGTAAATCCATTTACCTTTAACATGCACTTTGTGTCTACACCTTCAAAAGGCAAAAATAATGAAACAGGTCAATACAAATTCAATTGATTTCTAAATTTGGTGCAATACAAAGCTAACACATCAGTTCAGCAGAAATAGTATTCCATAGTGCATATGTGCCACATTTTCTTAATCCAGTCTATCATTGATGGACATTTGAGTTGGTTCAAAGTCTTTGCTATTGTGAATAGTGCCTCAGATATTTGATTAAACTGATTTTTCAAAAAGGTAGCAGCATATTATAGCATCATGTATAAAAAGACACTGGGGATATCAATTAAGACAGAATTAGGAGCATGGAAGGTTGATAGGGTAAGTGGATTGTAGTTAAGAATTTGTTTGTCTTCTAACATGCATGAAATAAACCTGTCTTACAAGAGGTTGATATTTAACCCTCTCAGGAACCATAGTGATTTCTAGTATGATAATGGAACAAAGTTAAAAGCATATGGGAAATTTGAAAGATAGTACCAAAGAAAACTGCCACAGGAGACTAAATTTACAGCCTGGAAAATGATTTGCCATCATAACTGTCACTGCTTATGTAAAATTGTTTTTGTCAATGGTTGGTCAACATAAATATGTGCTGTCATCATTGCATGAAAATAAACATAGAGATCAGACCAACACCCAGAATTACACTGGAAAAAGAAAGAGGGAAGCCCTTGCCCGGGAAGAAAAAAAATGTCGCAATTTTCAACAGTGTCCTAAGCCAAATATTCATAAAAAGATCTCTTGCCAAGGAAAAAATACTTTCCTAATTTGTTTCTTTTGTTGTGTTTTGCTTTAAATCTGAAAAGTTCTTTTTTGTTTTGTTTAAAGGGCAAATTCATAAATATTTACAGAGAGATCTTACTAAGCAGAAAAAGAGATTAGAAAATGTTTTTCAATGAATGCAACATGTTTCATGTAAATTGAATTATACAATCAATTTTACATTAAGGACAAAAAATAATAAATCGCAAAATATAATCTATTTTGTGAGACAATATTTTAAATGATATGAGAAGTGAAGACAATCCAGTGTTTTGTTTTTGTTATGGTTCAAATTAAATTTAAGAAACATATTGGCACCTAACACAGTAAGTAATAGTGTGTGTATTAAACGTTACCAAGTAAAAACAGTATCTAATAGTTAATGTCTTCATTTCAAATTTTTAATTTAAACATATATTACACATACTGATCACTATGTACAATTCTTTATCATATAGTCTTATAAAATCTTTGATTTTCTATTTTCTTGTACATCTGAGACTACAGTAAAAGTTTTTCAATTACAACCTCACAAACACAAAGATGAATTACATTTTTGCTTTATTCAGATAGTGATACTATGGAATTAAATTCAAAATTTAATTCAGTAAAGGTGAATATTTGTTTTATTGAAAAGCAATATGGTTTCTTAAGAAAAATACATTCATTATAGTTAGTAAAGTCCTCCTGGTACCAGCATCATCACAGAGACATTTCAATTTATTGTTTCTAGTAGTCTTTTTCAGTATTAAATACTAAATATGAGAGATGGGCTTTTAGAAAATTATTTGTAGATAGTTTACACTTAAATAGGCTTCATTCTTAAATTATAGAACTATTTAAACAAATACAGATAAAAGATTACATGTTCCATTCTCTTAAACACTGTTTTCGTTTCTCCTAGAAACTTCATAATCCTGGATATAAGTACTTTACATGAAATTAACAAGGCCTTGATGCATCAAGAGTGAAAAGCTATGAATCATGTGATCTATCAAAGTGCAGGTGTAAATTGGGCATCAGATTTATTCTCTCACTCACATTAAATTTTAGACATAATATCTTCTAAGAAGATGGGCATATTTTTGATCTTTGGCTTAACAGGTAAAATGACATCTCATGAAATGCTTCACAAATCCAGTCAAGGAAAACAAAATAGTAAAAATACTAAAGAAAACAAGTCTCCTTTACCTTGTCTAAAGTTCTAAATTTACTTTCTGTAAAACAAGAAAATTATCACATCATCTTATGCCTATAGGTAAAAGGTGTTTGAAAAAATAGTTATCTATATTTTGTTTTTAAATTCTGAAAAAAGTATGTGGGAGGGAAAAACTGGCTACCAGTAATTGATTCATTCATTAAGTACTAGTTGAGGCCTCTTAAGAAAATAAAAGTTATCATAGTATGTTATCTGTGTGTAAAGGGAGATGTAATAATAAAAAAGGCTTACTCAGTGTATTTGATATCCAAGGAGATTATGTGTTCCCCAAAAAGCTGTAAAAACAACAATATCCATAGTTGCTTTAAGAAATTCAGCATTGAGGTAATTGTTACAATACTATAATGGGCATAATAGTTTTTCCTGAAAATTAGAAAACTCTGATAGCAATAAAAGCTATGAATTCCTCAAAATATCTCATAGTTTTTCTCCTTTCTCTAAAGTCCAGTAGGTAGAATTCTTTTCTTCTATCTACTAGATCAGTCTCTTTAATTGTGGGAAAGGTAAGACATGTTTTATGTGTCTAAATGTTAGTATTTATGGGAGAGAATAAGCAACTAAAATACATTTGCAATAACATCATTAAGGATTATCTATGATTAGAGTTAAGGTAATATGATTAGAATTTATATACCTTTATTTGTAATTTTTATACAAATCCCAAACAACGTCTTTTAACAAAAGTTGAATATGTGTTTTTCTAGTTAGCCATCACTAGATAATAACTTCCATCTTGTGTTAAAATTGTATTGAGTAATTGAAAAACATATCTGTAATAGAACAAAGAATTGTTTTAAATTAATGAAAATATAATGAGAGTTCTAAAAGACAGCATGATAATTTGAAAGAAATAGTAACCTGGTGTCTTGGTCCATTTTGTGCTGCAATAACCAAATACCTGAGACTGGGAAATGTATTTTTTTTAAAAAAAGAGAAATATTTATTCCTCAGAGTTCTGGAGTCTCAGAAGTTCAAGATCAAGGCACTGTCACCTGGTGAGGGCCTTCTTGATGCATTATAACATGGTGGAAAACATCATATAGGGAGAGAGTGAGGGAAGAAACCCAGATTTATCCTTTCATAAGAAACTCATTCCTTCAATAATGAACTTGCTCTGACAATGAGGACATTAGAGCTAATCACCTCTTAATGGTGCCACCTCTCAAAGCTATTGCACTGGGGATCAAGTTTCCAACACATAAATTTGGGGGACACATTCAAACCATAGCATTTCACCCCTGACCCCAAAATTCATGCCCTTCTCACATGCAAAATACATTCATTCCATCCCAATAACCCCAAAAGTTTTAACTTGTTCCAGCATTAACTCAAAAATCCAAAGTCCAGAGTTTCATCTGAATCAGATATGGGTGAGACTCAAGATACGATTCATCCTGAGGTAGATTCTTCTCCAGCTGTGAGCCTGTGAACTTAAACAAGTTATATGCTTCCAAAATACAATGGTGGAACAAGCATAGGATAGACATTCCCATTCCAGGCCCCAAGTAAATTTAAAACCTAACAGTGAAAACATTAAATGTTAAAGCATCAGAATAATCTTTCACGCCATGTGAAAGATAATCATTCACCTCTCTGACACACTCAGGCAGGGGTTAGGCAGCCCCACCCCTATCCACCCCTATGGCTTTGCTGAGCTCAGCTCACTCAGCAACTCTTTTTTTTTTTTCTTTTTTTGTGAGGCGGAATCTAGCTCTGTTGCCCAGGCTGGAGTGCAGTGGCAGGATCTCAGCTAACTGCAAGCTCTGCCTCCCGGGTTCATGCCATTCTCCTGCCTCAGCCTCCCCAGTAGCTGGGACTACAGGCACCCGCCACCTCGCCAGGCTAATTTTTTGTATTTTTAATAGAGACAGGGTTTCACCGTGTTTGCCACTGTGTTTGCCAGGATGGCCTGGATCTCCTGACCTCATGATCTTCCCGCCTCGGCCTCCCAAAGTGCTGGGATTACAGGCGTGAGCCACCGCATCCGGCCCACTCAACAACTCTTATGGTTGCCATCTTATGCCTGCAGCTCTCCCATGTGGAAGTTTCATGTTGGTAGCTTTACAGTTCTTGGGTTTCAGGGGTGGCCCCACTCCCATGGCTCAACTAGTCATTATCCTACTGGGAATCCTCTCTGCAGTGGCTCCACCCCTGCAACAGATTTCTGCTTGGGCCCTCAGGCTGTCCAGTACATTTTTTTTGATCCCTGGTTAGAGGCTGCCATGGTCCCACAGCTTGGACAGTCTGTCCCTATGCAGAGCCAGCACCACCAAAGCTTACTGCTTGCACTAGCAACACCTGGGTCCACTGGCGCTGTGGATGGGCCAGCTGAGGAACACTGCACTGGAATGTGGGGAGTGAAGTACCAAGGCAGCTCTGGTAGTAAGCCCATGGAAGATGCCCTGATCTCATCCTCTAAAATCGGTCTGCACTTCTAGAGCTCTGGACCTGTGATGGGCACGGCAGCCTTGAAGAACTCCAAAATGTCTTTAAGATCATTCTCCCGTTGTTTGATGAATAGCACCTGGCCCCCTTCTATCTATACTAATCTCTTTATCAAACAGCTGCTTAGCCCTACCCTTGGTTTGCTCTCTTAAAAATGCCTTTTTCACTCTTTACATGACCAGGTTATTAATTTTCCAAATATTTTTGCTCTGCTTAACTCTTAATTATCAATTCTATCTTTAAATCATTTCTCTCCTTTCATGTCTTTAAAAAACATGCCATTACTTTCAATGGCAAAAAACACAATTATTTTTTCACCAACCTAACATGAGTGGTTAAAAGCACTTATGCAGCTCCTTCAATATTTTACTTAGGAACTTCCTCCACCAAATATTCTAATTCATCACTATTATATTCTGCTTTCTGTAAAGCCCTTGGGCATGGACACGATGCAACCAAGTTATTTACAACTTTTTAACAAAGACGACATTTACTCCAGTTTCCAATCAGAGAGTCCTCATTTTCCTCTGAGACCTCATCAGAATGACCCTTCCTGTCCATATTTCTACCAAGATTCTGATCACAACCACTTAAACAATCTCTAAGAAGATTCAGAGTTTCCCTACAGCTATACTCTTCTGAGTCCTCCGCAGAATTGTCCTTAAAGCTTCATTCATAGCCATTCAGGATTTTTCTAGCCTGCTCCTCCAAATTTTTCTAGCCTCTGCCAATTACCCAAGTCCAAAATTGTTTTCTGCTTCCACACTTTTAGGTATTTGTTATAGCAACACCTCACTCATAACCAGTTTTCAAACTCAAACCATGGCACTTGGGAATTATTATTATTAACTCTAATTCTCTTACAAATTACTTGCTACAATATTTTAATTTTTTTCTTAGATGTAAGGCAAAGATATACAAATATATATATATCAGCTTGATTAGTATGATTGTGTGAAAAATAATGAATTTTGTTCCCGATTTTTTTTTTTTTTTTTTTGAGTTGGAGTCTGGCTCTGTCGCCCAGGCTGGAGTGCTGTGGCCGGATCTCAGCTCACTGCAAGCTCCGCCTCCCGGGTTTATGCCATTCTCCTGCCTCAGCCTCCCGAGTAGCTGGGACTACAGGCGCCCGCCACCTTACCCGGCTAGTTTTTTTGTATTTTTTTAGTAGAGACGGGGTTTCACCATATTAGCCAGGATGGTCTTGATCTCCTGACCTCGTGATCCGCCCGTCTCGGCCTCCCAAAGTGCTGGGATTACAGGCTTGAGCCACCGCGCCCGGCCCCCGATTTTTTTTAAAAGCAATTTAAAAGTGAGATGATAATTGCTTTGACATGGATGGTATTGATTGAAAACAAACATAATGATAGAGAAGTTTCCATGTCCTAATACAATCCTATAACATATACCCTCTAATGAGAAGTTCTAAAATACAAGTTTAAAGGCAGAAGTTGACAACGTACACACGTACACAGGCATACACACTGAATTTCTCTATCTACTTCCAGTAATATTTTCAATTGCCATTTCAAAGTTCCTATCCATATTTACAATTTGCATCTTGGTATCAAACTCTGCTCCTGGCTATAAAGTCATCATTTTTATTGTCTTGGAAAGCATCCATGTGCAAGGAGACAAACAAAATATTATAATTGGTATTTATTTCCATTCTTCTTTCTAACTACTGCTTAAATTCAGAATTCTTTTCTATTTCCTTTTGCAGTCCTTTTCTTTTCTGGTCACAAGGATGCCATTAATTCAAAGAAATCCAAGAATCAAAATGCTAATTAAATTTCCTTTCAGTGCTTTTTATTTCCAGAAAAAAGGTCATACTTGCTTTGAAAGTAACTCTCTATGTAAAGAAATTAAAGTTGCAAACTTCAAATCATATTAAAGAAATTATATATTAAATATAAATGAGCATTAAATAAGTTCCTCATTAAAAAGGTGGAAAGGTGGCAAGGCAAAATGTTCAGGAATATCTGCTAAAAGAATTAATAGTCAGGAGGAAATTCTACTACAGGCTTCTAGTTGGAGTGGAAAGAAATCCCATCTTCCTACCTTCTCCTAGATAGGGGCCCCAATGAGACACCATGAAATATTATCAAAACCCCACAAATAATTACCTAGCAGTAGTAATCTCTCTCTACAAAGTCAGAGAAAAGAGGAAAAGAGAAAGTAATGTGCAAAAATCACAAGCATTCTTATACACCAGTAACAGAGAAACAGAGAGCCAAATCATGAATGAACTTCCATTCACAATTGCTTCAAAGAGAATAAAATACCTAGGAATCCAACTTACAAAGGATGTCAAGGACCTCTTCAAGGAGAACTACAAACCACTGCTCAGTGAAATCAAAGAGGACACAAACAAATGGAAGAACATACCATGCTCATGGACAGGAAGAATCAATATCGTGAAAATGGCCATACTGCCCAAGGTCATTTATAGATTCAATGCCATCCCCATCAAGCTACCAATGAGTTTCTTCACAGAATTGGAAAAAACTGCTTTAAAGTTCATATGGAAACAAAAAAGAGCCCGCATTGCCAAGATAATCCTAAGTCAAAAGAACAAAGCTGGAGGCATCACGGTACCTGACTTCAAACTATACTACAAGGCTACAGTAACCAAAACAGCATGGTACTGGTACCAAAACAGAGATATGCACCAATGGAACAGAACAGAGTCCTCAGAAATAATACCACACATCTACAGCCATCTGATCTTTGACAAACCTCAGAGAAACAAGAAATGGGGAAAGGAATCCCTATTTAATAAATGGTGCTGGGAAAATTGGCTAGCTATAAGTAGAAAGCTGAAACTGGATCCTTTCCTTACTCCTTATACGAAAATTAATTCAAGATGGATTAGAGACTTAAATGTTAGACCTAATACTATAAAAACCCTAGAAGAAAACCTAGGTAGTACCATTCAGGACATAGGCATGGACAAGGACTTCATGTCTAAAACACCAAAAGCAATGGCACCAAAAGCCAAAATTGACAAATGGGATCTCATTAAACTAAAGAGCTTCTGCACAGCAAAAGAAACTACCATCAGAGTGAACAGGCAACCTACAGAAGGGGACAAAATTTTTGCAATTTACTCATCTGACAAAGGGCTGATATCCAGAACCTACAAAGAACTCAAACAAATTTATAAGAAAAAAACAAACAACCCCATCCAAAAGTGGGCAAAGGATATGAACAGACATTTTTCAAAAGAAGACATTCATACAGCCAACAGACACATGAAAAAATGCTCATCATCACTCGCCATCGGGGAAATGCAAATCAAAACCACAATGAGATACCATTTCACAGCAGTTAGAATGGCAATCATTAAAAAGTCAGGAAACAACAGGTGTTGGAGGGGATGTGGAGAAATAGGAACACTTTTACACTGTTGGTGGGATTGCAAACTAGTTCAACCATTATGGAAAAGAGTATGGCAATTCCTCAAGGATCTAGAACTAGATGTACCATATGACCCAGCCATTCCAATACTGGGTATATACCCAAAGGATTATAAATCCTGCTGCTATAAAGACACATGCACACGTATGTTTATTGCGGCACTATTCACAATAGCAAAGACTTGGAATCAACCCAAATGTCCATCTGTGACAGCCTGAATTAAGAAAATGTGGCACATACACACCATGGAATACTATGCAGTCATAAAAAAGGATGCGTTTGCGTCCTTTGTAGTGACATGGATGCAGCTGGAAATCATCATTCTTAGCAAACTATCACAAGAACAGAAAACCAAACACCGCATGTTCTCACTCACAGGTGGGAACTGAACAATGAGGTCACTTGGACTCGGGAAGGGGAACATCACACACCACAGCGTATCATGGGGAGGGGTAGGGAGGAGGGATTGCATTGGGAGTTATACCTGATATAAGTGACGAATTGATGGGTGCTGACGAGTTGATGGGTGCAGCACACCAACATGGCACAAGTATACATATGTAACAAACCTGCACGTTATGCACATGTACTCTAGAACTTAAAGTATAATAATAAAAATAAATAAATAAATAAATAATTTTAAAAAAGTAGAGAATTACTCCAGTACATAAGTGGGGAAAAGAAAGCTGAATAAAAACTGCCACTGTTAAAACACATCCACTTGAAAGGATCTTTAAAAGTAATGAATAAACCTAGGGATGGTGATTCTTTTTTTTTTTTTTTTTTGAAACAGAGTTTCACTCTTGTTGCCTAGCTGGAGTGCAATGGCGGGAGCTCAGCTCACTGCAATCTCTACCTCCTGGGTTCAAGGGATTGCAATCAACATAAATGACAAAGTTAAAATGAATGGGAGGACAAATAGGTAGAGAGAGGGGGACAGATACAGAGATGCAGATATTAATTTTTCAACATGATGTTGAAAAAAGTCAATATTCACATTCAGTTCCGTTCAATGGAATATTATTCAACAAAGGAGGAAGGAACTACTGATACATACTACAACATAGATAAGCATCGAAAGCATTTGGCTAAGTAAAAATATTCATATGCAAAAAAAACTAAAAATAATAAAAGAAAATAAACTCCTGCCTCACATCATAAACAAAGGCTAACTCCAAATGGATCATACACTAAATGTAAAAGCAAAGTTATAAAAGTTCTAGAAGAAAATTGTTCTGCCCTTCAGCTTGACAAATACCTCATAGGACACAAGTATGAACCATAAAATAACAAATTGATAAATTGTTCTTCATCAAAATTAAGATCTTTTGTTACTCAAAATTTACCAAGAAAATGAAACATCAATCCCAATAGGCTTGGATAAGACATTTTTTAAATGTACCTGTTTTTAAAAACACCTATCCAGAATACATTTAAAATTTTTTACAGTTCAATAATAACAGAAACTATCTTATTAAAATATGGGCCAATTCAGTAGCCACTTCACCAAAGAAGATATACAAATGGCTTGGAAGCACTTGGAAAGATTCTCAGCTTCCCTAGTTGATAGAGAAATCCAAATTAAAATGGCAATGAGATACCACTGCACATCCACAGAACAGTTAAAATTTAAAAGCTAACTATATACTAACTGCTAGAAAAATGTTGAGCAACTGGCATTTTCATACTTCACTGGTATGTTCAGTCACTTGGAAAAGAAGTTGGGTCATTTCTTACAAAGTTAGGCATATACTTGCTATACAACCCAGGAATTCTATTTCTAAGTATTTTCCCAGGAGTAGTAAAAGTGTAACTTTACACAAAAACTTTACTTGAAAACTTGCATCATCTTTATTGATAATTATAATTGTGGGCTATCTATTCAATGGAATATTATTCAACAAAAGGAGAAGGAACTACTGATACATGCTACAACATAGATAAGCATTAAAAGCATTATAGTAAATAAAAAGAACGTAGGCCCCCAAAGACTATGTACTGTCCAATTTCATTTATATAAAAATTTTCAAGGCAAAACTGAAGTAACAGAATGCAAAACAGTGGTAATAGAAACTGATGATGGGGTAAATAATTACTGTAAAGGACCATGAGAGAATTTGGGGGTGTTAGAAGTGTTTCAAAATGATGATTGTGTAAAAGCAACATGACTATACTGTCAAAACTCATCAAAACTTTTTTGTCTTTTTTTTATTATACTTTATTCCAGGGTACATGGGCACAACGTGCAGATTTGTTACATATGTATACATGTGCCATGTTGGTGTGCTGCACCCGTTAACTCATCATTTATATTAGGAATATCTCCTAATGCTATCCCTCTCCCCATCCCCACCCCATGACAGGCCCCAATGTGTGATGTTCCCCTTCCTGTGTCCAGGTGCTCTCATCGCTCAATTCCCACCTATGAATGAGAACATGTGGTGTTTGGTTTTCTGTCCTTGCAACAGTTTGCTGAGAATGATGGTTTCCAGCTGCATCCATGTCCCTACAAAGGACATGAACTCATCCTCTTTATGGCTGCATAGTATTCCATGGCATATATGTGCCACATTTTCTTAATCCAGTCTAACATTGATGGACATGTGGGTTGATTCCAAGTCTTTGCTATTGTGAATAGTGCCATAATAAACATATGTGAGCATGTGTCTTTATAGCAGCATGATTTATAATCCTTTGGGTATGTCCCCAGTAATGGGATGGCTGGCTGACATGGTATTTCTAGTTCTAGATCCTTGAGGAATCGCCACAATGTCTTCCACAATGTTTGAACTAGTTGACAGTCCCACCTACAGTGTAAAAGTGTTCCTATTTCTCCACACTCTCTCAAGCACCTGTTGTTTCCTGACTTTTTAATGATCGCCATTCTAACTGGTTTGAGATGGTATCTCATTGTGGTTTTGATTTGCATTTCTCTGGTGACCAGTGATAATGAGTATTTTTTGATGTGTCTGTTGGCTGAATAAATGTCTTCTTTTCAGAAGTGTCTGTTCATATCCTTTGCCCACTTTTTAATGTTTTTTTGTTTTCTTTTATTGTAAATTTGTTTGAGTTCTTTGTGGATTCTGGATATTAGCCCTTTGTCAGATGAGTAGATTGCAAAAACTTTCTCCCATTTTATAGGTTGCCTGTTCACTCTGATGGTAGTTTCTTTTGTGGTGTAGAAGTTCTTTAGTTTCATTAAATCCCACTTGTCAATTGTGGCTTTTGTTGCCATTGCTTTTGGTGTTTTAGACATGAATTCCTTGCCCATGCTTATGTCCTGAATGGTATTGCCTAGGTTTTCTTCGAGGGTTTTTATGGTTTTATGTCTAACATTTAAGTCTTTGATTCATCTTCAATTAATTTTTGTGTAAGGTGTAAGGAAGGGATGCAGTTTCAGTTTTCTACATATGGCTAGCCAGTTTTCCCAGCACCATTTATTAAATAGGGAAACCTTTCCCCATTTCTTGTTTTTGTCAAGTGTGTCAAAGATCAGATGGTTGTAGATGTGTGGTTTTATTTCTGAGGCCTCTGTTCTGTTCCATTGGTCTATATCTCTGTTTTGGTACCAATACCATGCTGTGTTGGTTACTGTAGCCTTGTAGTATAGTTTGAAGTTAGGTAGCGTGATGCCTCCAGCTTTGTTCTTTTGTCTTAGGATTGTCTTGGCAATGCGGGCTCTTTTTTGGTTACATATGAACTTTAGACTCATTTTTTCCACTTCTCTGAAAAAGGCATTTGTAGCTTGATGGGAATGGCATCGAATCTGTAAATTACTATGGGCAGTATGGCCATTTTCACAACATTGATTCTTCCTATCCATGAGCATGGAATGTTCTTCGATTTGTTTGTGTCCTGTTTTATTTCCTTGAGCAGTGGTTTGTAGTTCTCCTTGAAGAGGGCCTTCACATCCCTTGTAAGTTGGATTCTCAGGTATTTTGTTATCTTTGAAGCAATTGTGAATGGGAGTTCACTCATGATTTGACTCTCTGTTTGTCTGTTATTGGTGTATAAGAATGCTCACGATTTCTGCACATTGATTTTGTATCCTGAGACTTTGCTGAAGTTGCTTATCAGCTTAAGGAGATTTTTGGCTGAGACGATGGGGTTTTCTAACTATACAATCATGTCATCTGCAAACAGGGACAATTTGACTTCTTCTTTTCCTAACTGAACACCCTTGATTTCTTTCTCTTGCCTGATTGCCCTAGCCAGAACCTCCAACACTATGTTGAATAGGAGTGGTGAGAGAGGGCATCCCTGTCTTGTGCCAGTTTTCAAAGGGAATGCTTCCAGTTTTGGCCCATTCAGTGTGATATTGACTGTAGGTTTGTCATAAATAACTCTTATTATTTTCAGATACGTCCCATCAATACCGAATTTATTGAGAGTTTTTAGTATGAAGGGCTGTTTAATTTTGTCAAAGGCCTTTTCTGCATCTATTAAGACAATCGTGTGTTTTTTGTCTTTGGTTCTCTTTATATGCTGGATTACGTTTATTGATTTGCATGTGTTGAACCAGCCTTGCATCCCAGGGATGAAGCCCACTTGATCATGGTGGATAAGCTTTTTGATGTACTGCTGGATTCGGTTTGCCAGTATTTTATTGAGGATTTTTGCATCGATGTTCATCAGGGATATTGGTCTAAAATTCTCTTTTTTTGTTGTGTCTCTGTCAGGCTTTGGTATCAGGATGATGTTGGCCTCATAAAATGAGTTAGGAAGGATTCTCTCTTTTTCTATTGATTGGAATATTTTCAGAAGGAATAGTACCAACTCCTTCTTGTACATCTGGCAGAATTTGTTTATGAATCTGTCTGGTCCTGGACTTTTTTTGGTTGGTAGGCTATTAATTGTTGCCTCAATTTCAGAGCCTGTTATTGGTCTATCCAGGGATTCAACTTCTTCCTGGTTTAGCTTGGGAGGGTGTATGTGTCCAGGAATTTATCCATTTCTTCTAGATTTTCTAGTTGATTTGTATAGAGGCATTTATAGTATTCTCTGATGGTAGTTTGTATTTTTGTGGGATCAGTGTTGAAATCCCCTTTATGATTTTTTATTCTGTCTATTTGATTCCTCTCTCTTTTCTTCTCTCTTTTCCTTGAAGGTTTTTTGTGTCTCTATCTCCTTCAGTTCTGCTCTGATCTTAGTTATTTCTTGCCTTCTGCTACCTTTTGAATGTGTTTGCTCTTGCTTCTCTAGTTCTTTTAATTGTGACATTAGGGTGTCAATTTTAGATCCTTCCTGCCTTCTCTTGTGGGCACTTAGTGCTATAAATTTCCCTCTACACACTGATTTAAATGTGTTCCAGAGATTCTTGTATGTTGTGTCTTAGTTCTCACTGGTTTCAAAGAACTTCTTTATTTCTGCCTTCATTTCGTATGTACCCAGTAGTCATTCAGGAGCAGGTTGTTCAGTTTCCGTGTATTTGAGCAGTTTTGATTGAGTTTCTTAATCCTGAATTCTAGTTTGATTGCACAGTCGTCTGAGAGACAGTTTGTTTTAATTTCTGTTCTTTTACATATACTGAGGAGTGCTTTACTTCCAACTATGTGGTCAATTTTGGAATAAGTGCAACATGGTGCTGAGAAGAATGTATATTCTGTTGATTTGGAGTGGAGAGTTATGTAGATGTATATTAGGTCTGCTTGGTGCAGAGTTGAGTTCAATTCCTGAATATCCTTGTTAATTTCCTGTCTTGTTGATCTGTCTAATGTTGACAGTGAGGTGTTAAAGTCTCCCATTATTATTGTATGGGAGTCTAAGTCTCTTTGTAAGTCTCTAAGGACTTGCTTTATGACTCTGGTTGCTCCTGTATTGGGTGCATATATATTTAGGATAGTTAGGTCTTCTTGTTGAATTGATCCCTTTACCATTATGTAATGGCCTTTTTTGTCTCTTTTGATCTTTTTTGGTTTAAAGTCTGCTTTATCAGAGACTAGGATTGCAACCCCTGCCTTTTTTTGTTTTCCATTTGCTTGGTAGATCTTCCTCAATCCCTTCATTTTGAGCCTATATGTGTCTCTGCACATGAGATGGCTCTCCTGAATATAGCATACTGATGGGTCTTGACTCTTTATCCAATTTACCAGTCTGTGTCTTTTAGTTGGAGCATTTATCCCATTTAGACTTAAGGTTAATATTGTTATGTGTGAATTTGATCCTGTCATTATGATGTTAGCTGGTTATTTTGCTCACTAGTTGATGCAATTTCTTCCTTGCATCAACGGTCTTTACATTTGGGCATGTTTTTGCAGTAACTAGTACTGGTTATTCCTTTCCATGTTTAGTGCATCCTTCAGGAGCTCTTGTAGGGCAGGCCTGGTGGTGACAAAATCTCTAAGCATTTGCTTGTCTGTAAAGGATTTTATTTCTCCTTCACTGATGAAGCTTAGTTTGACTGGATATGAAATTCTGGGTGGAAAGTTCTTTTCTTTAAGAATGTTGAATATTGGCCCCCACTCTCTTCTGGCTTGTAGAGTTTCTGCCAAGAGATCCCCTGTTAATCTGATGGGCTTCCCTTTGTGGGTAACCCAACCTTTCTCTCTGGCTGCCTTAACATTTGTTCCTTCATTTCAACTTTGGTGAATCTGACAATTATGTGTCTTGGAGTTGCTCTTCTCAAGGACTCTCTTTGTTGTGTTCTCTGTATTTCTTGAATTTGAATATTGGCCTGCCTTGCTAGGTCAGGGAAGTTCTCCTGGATAATATCCTGCAGAGTGTTTTCCAACTTGGTTCCATTCTACCCATCACTTTCCGGTACACCAATCAGACGTAGATTGGTCTTTTCAGATCGTCCCATATTTCTTGGAGGCTTTGTTTGTTTCTTTTTACTCTTCTTTCTCTAAATTTCTCTTCTCGCTTCAACTCATTCATTTGACCTTCAATCACTGAAACCCTGTCTTCCAGTTGATCAAGTCGGTTACTGATGCTTGTGTATTCATCACGTAGTTCTCATGCCATGTTTTTCAGCTACATCAGGTCATTTAAGGACTTCTCTACACTTGCTATTCTAGTTAGCCATTCATCTAATCTTTTTTCAAGGTTTTTAGCTTCTTTGTGTTGGGTTTGAACTTCCTTCTCTAGCTCAGAGAAGTTTGATTGTCTGAAGACTTCTTCTCTCAACTCGTCAAAGTCATTCTCCATACAGCTTTGTTCCGTTGCTGGTGAGGAGCTGCATTCCTTTGGAGGGGTAGAGGCACTCTGACTTTTACAATTTTCAGCTTTTCTGCTCTGCTTTTTCCCCATCTTTGTGGTTTTATCTACCTTTGGTCTTTGGTGATGGTGACGTACAGATGGGGTTTCGGTGTAGATGTCCTTTCTGTTTCTTAGTTTTCCTTCTAACAGTCAGAACCCTCAGCTGCAGGTCTGTTGGAGTTTGCTGGAGGTCCACTCTAGACCCCATTTGCCTGGGTATCAGCAGCAGAGGCTGCCAAACAACAAATATTGCTGAAGAGCAAATGTTGCTGCCTGATCGTTCCTCTGCAAGCTTCATCTCAGAGGGGTTCCCAACCATGTGAGTTGTCAGTCTGCCCCTACTGGGGGTTGTCTTCCAGTTAGGCTACTTGGGGGTCAGGGACCCACTTGAGGAGGCAGTCTGTCCATTCTCATATCTCAAACTCTGTGCTGAGAGAACCACTACTCTCTTCAAAGCTGTCAGACAGGGACATTTAAATCTGCAGAGGCTTCTGGGGCATTTTGTTTGGCTATGCCCTGCCCCCAGAGGTGGAGTCTACAGAGGCCGGCAGACCTCCTTGAGCTGCAGTGGGTTTCACCCAGTTTTGTTTGCCACTTTGTTTACCTACTCAAGCCTCAGCAATGGCGGGCACCACTTCCCTAGCCTGGCTGTCACCTTGTAGTTCAATCTCAGACTGCTGTCCTAGCAATGAGGGAGGCTCTGTCATCATGGGACCCTCCAAGCCAGGTGTGGGATATAATTTCCTGGTGTGCCTTTTGCTAAGACCCTTGGAAAAGCGCCGTATTAGAGTGGGAGTGACCCAATTTTCCAGGTGCTGTCTGTCACAGCTTCCCTTAGATAGGAAAGGGAATTCCCCAACCCCTTGTGCTTCCTAGGTGAGGCAATGCCTCGCCCTGCTTCGGCTCTCAGTGGGCTGCACCCACTATCCTGCTCCCACTGTCTGACACACCCCAGTGAGATGAACCTGGTATCTCAGTTGGAAATGCAGAAATCACCCATCATCTGTGTCGCTGATGCTGGGAGCTGTAGACAGGAGCTGTTCCTATTCAGCCATCTTGAACAAAACTCATCAAATTTAGCACCTAAAATATAATTTTAATTTACATCAATTCTGCCACAAGAAAACTGATTTTGAAAGAAGTTTACATGTCCTTTGCCTATTTTTAATGGGGTTGTTTGTTTTTTGCTTGTTGAATTGTTTAAGCTCCTTATAGATTCTGGACATTGGATATTTGTTGAATGCTTAGCTTCTGAGTATTTTCTCTAACTCTATAGGTTATCAGTTTATTGATAGTTTCTGTTGCTGTGCAGAACCATGTTTTCACTGATAACCAGGAGCTAAGCATTGGGTAAACGTGGAAATAAAGATGGCAAAAATACACACTAGGGACTACTCAGGGGAAGTAGGGGAGAGGGATGTGGGTTGAAAAACTACCTATTTGGTACTATGCTCACTACCTGGGTGATGGGATCATTCATACACCAACCTCAGAAACATGCAATTTATCCATGTAACAAACTGGTACATTTTCCCCCTCAATCTAAAATAAAGTCAAGGAATAAATACGAATGAACATATAAGAATGAACAAACAGTAATCAGACAGCTATTGTCCCATTAAAATGTCATGATCTGGCCAGGTGTAGTGGCACATGCCTGTAATCCCAGCATCTTGGAAGGCAAAGGTGTGATCAGTTGAGCCTGGGAGTTCGAGACCAGCCTGGGCAACATGGCAAAACACCATCTCTACAAAAAATATAAAAATTAGCCAGGTGTGGTGGCATATACCTGTAGTCCTAGCTACTTGAGAGGCTGAGATAGGAGGATGGCTTGACTCTGGGAGGCAGAGATTGCAGTAAGCCAAAATCAGGCTACAGCCTGAGTGAGTGAGACCCTGTCTCAATCAATCAATCAATCAATCAATCAATAAAATGTCATGATCTCTTGATCAGTTCCCAAAAGTGAGCCGGTTTTCAAATCTGGAAACTGTTGATTTAAGTGGTGGCCAGGTCTCCAGGAAAAAGGACAAGACAACACCACAGCAAGTGTATACTGTAATGATCCTCCCAGTCCTTCTCCAAAAGATCTTATGGCTTTTTGCTATACACTGGGGAGAGAGAAATACTTAGACATTTCATGGACTGTTGAACCAAGGGTCTGAGTTGACATTTTTTTCTGAGACCAGAAACATCACCATTGCCCAGTTATTAGAGTAGAGGACATGCAAGGGCCAGATAATAAATGAAGCCCTGGCCATAATTGAGTTTACAATGGGCCCACTGAGTTTGCTGACTCAACTGTTGGTCTTCTCCCCGACTGCTGAATAAATGATTAGGAATGACATATTTGGTTCTTGGAGTAACCCTCGCATTGGGTCTTTGACTTGTGGGGTAAAAGCTGTCTAAGTTGAGAAGCCCAACTGAGACTTCCAAAATTGTCTTCACTCTACCCACAGAAAGTGAAAAATCAAAAAATAAAAACCGTATCCCAGGAATGGTGAAGAGATTAATGCCACTTTAAAAGATCAAATTAATGCAGGTATAGCAGTTTATAACATTTTTCTAGTCTAGTCCCTGCAAACACTGATTGGATTCTGAAGAATGACCACTGACTACCACAAGATCAAACAAGCTGCATTATGAGGTGTGATATCACTACCAGAGCAGATTAACATAGCCCTAGATACATGATGTGTGGCTACTGATTCCACAAGTGTGCCATTTTCTATTCCAATCAAGAAAGAATATAAGGAACAGTTTACATTCACATAGAACTGACAACAATATACATTCATGATTTTGTCCAAGGATTTGTTAATTTTCGTACCCTCTGTCATAATAGAAACTGAAGAAATCTGAATATTTGTGTACCTCACTGAATATCACATTGCTCCAGTATTATATCGATGACATCAAGTTACTAGAGTAGGGTGAGCAAAAAGCGGTTGTGGACCTTGTTAACAAATGTATACTTCAAAGGGAGGCAGATACACCCTATGAATCTTCAGGGACCTGCCACTTCAGTAAAGTTTGGGAGGTCCAATTATCAAGTACATATCAGGATATCCTCTGTAAAGTAAAATTCAAATTGCTGCATCTTATATCCTCTGCTACAAAGAAGGATGCATAATGTCTTGCAGGCCTTTTCAGGTACACCACATACATTCAAGCTACAATGCAAGTAACCATGCTACCTGAGCCATGAAATCCACAACAACCAACAGTGTTAAAAGTCAACGGTGGGAAAGGTATAGTGTGGAATATGTTTCAAGTCTTAGTAGGAGAATCTTAATACAGATTCTTTGAGTCCTGAAGCATAGCCTTCCATCTACAACATAGAACTATATGCTTTTTGAGAAACAGCTCTTGGAGTGCTATTTGGGTTAGGCAGTGTATTATGCTTGGCCATGGAATCTCAGGCAATTATGCATCCAGAACTTCTTATCATGGTCTAGGTCCTGTCAGACATGCCAAGTCACAGAGTTGGATGGGTCTAGCTGCAATCAAAATAACAGGTGAAGCCAGCTGAGCTTCTGGGTCAGGTGGGGACTTGGAGAGCTTTTCTGTCAAGCTAAAGGTTTGTAAACACACCAGTCAGCACTCTGTGTCTAGCTAAAGGTTTGTAAATGCACCAATCGGCACTCTGTAAAAACAGACCAATCAGCTCTCTGTAAAATGGACCAATCAGCAAAATATGAGTGGGGCCAAATAAGGGAATAAAAGCTGGCCACCTGAACCAGCAGCAGCAACTGAATAAAGCTGTAGAAGCTTTATTCTTTTGCTCTTCCAAATAAATCTTGCTGCTGCTCACTCTTTGGGTCTGCACTAACTTTACAAGCTGTAACACTCACTGCAAAGGTCTGTGGTTTCACTCCTGAAGTCAGCAAGACCACGAACCCACTGGAAGGAAGAAACTCTGGACACATCTGAACACCTGAAGGAACAAACTCTGGACACACCATCTTTAAGAACTGTAACACTCACTGCGAGGGTCTGCAACTTCATTCTTGAAGTCAGCAAGACCAAGAACTACTGGAAGGAACCAATTCCAGACACAATAAGATGAAAATGGTACTTACAGGATCAGAAGACACAAGCAAGCTGCATGAAGGGTAGCTTGTGCTTCACGTTGCCCAAAATGATTGTGCCAGCACCCTCCTCCTTCAAGCTCATATTCAGGCCATATGGGAAATTTAACACTAGCAGCTCGCTAAAGGAGGAGGAAAAGGTTGAGCTTAATTTATGTATGGTTTTACTCAGTATACAGGTGAAGTCAAAAATACAACATAACTTCATCATTGGCTCACTGAGGGGTGGTCTTGAAAGCCAAATGGAGAAGGAAAATCTTTACAATGAACAGAGCTTTGAGTGGTGCACATAGTCATCCACTTTCTATAGAGAGGTATGGCCTGATATTTGAAAATATATGGATACATGGGCAGTGGCAAATGGCCTGGCCAGTTGATCAGGAGCCTGAAAGAAGGAAGATTAAAGACAAGGATATCTGGGATAGAAGCACACAAAAAGACATAAAACGTTAGGTACTTATATTATACTTCAATACCCATCAAAAGCACCCACCACAAAAGATGGACTAAACAAATAAGTAAATCAAATTAATCACTAGTTGATAGTAGCTAGACATTGTCAGTGGCCACCTCAATGCTGGCACAATAAGCAACTGGAAAAAAAATGACTATGGTGGGTAGAGATGCTATGCCTGAACCCAACAATATGAACTCCCACTGACCAAGGCAAATCTAGTTACTGCTGCCTCTGCATACCCAGAATACCATCCAAAGAGACTACAGTTGAAATCCCAATATGCCAATATTCCCTAAGGAGATTGACCAACCACATGGTAGGTTAACTACACTGGATTCTGTATTCTGTTATCATTAAAGGCCAGTGATTTGGTCACACAGTAATAAACACTAATTACAGGTGTGGGTTTGCCTTTCCTAACCACAGATCCTCAGCCAGTACCACATCTGGGGCTTATGAAGTATCTGTTCCACAGATGTAGCATCTGACCAGGAAACCTACTTCATAGTGAAGGAGGTGCAGGAATGGATCTATCACCAAAGTAGCCACTAGTGTATTACATTCTACACCAACCTGTGGCAGCAGGCCTCATAGAACACTGGAAAGACCTGTTTAAATCACAGCTGAAGAACAGCTTGAAAACAGTACTTTGCAAGGATGTGGTGCCATCCCCCAGGAAGCAGAGTGTGCTGAATGAGAGACACTGTATCCCAGTAGGAAAGCTATATGGATATGAGAAGATGGGATGGAAGAAATAATGGCCTATTTACCATAATTCCAAATGACTAAGGGGAAATGTTGTGGCCCTGCAACTCTGAACTCTGTAAAGTTAGAATTCCTGGTCCCCAAAGATGACCCTCTCTGCTCCAAGACACAGCAGAGTACAAAAGACTGAAAACTATAGCTGTGTCCAGGATCGATAGGTGAAAACAAGTTGCATTTTGGCAAGGCAAATCGATCTTGATCATCAAGAAGCAGTAAGAGGTCAGGCACAGTGGCTCACACTTGTAATTCCAGCACTTTGGGAGGCCAAGGCTGGTGGATCACCTGAGGTCAGGAGTTCAAGACCAGCCTGGCCAACATGGAGAAATACCGTCTCCACTAAAAAATACAAAAATTAGCCGGGCATAGTGCGAGGTGTTGATAATCCCAGCTACTCAGGAGGCTGAGGCAGGGAGAATTGCTTGAACCCAGTTGGTGGATATTGCAGTGAACCAAGATCATGCCACTGCACTTCAGTCTGGGCAACAGAGTGAGACTCCATCTCAAAAAAAGAAAAAAAAAAAAAAAAAAAGAGGTAAGATTGCTGTTACACAATAGCCACAGAGAGGAATATGTGTGGAACTTACATGACCCACTTCAGTATTTGTTGGTATTACCTTGCTCAATCATGATCATGAATGGACAAATGCAACAACATTGGACTGAGAACAGATGGTCTTGAACCATTAGGATATCTACCTGTGTTAGGAGAGGTGAAGGCTGAAGGCAAAGGGAATTTAAGACAAGTAATGGTAGGGGGAGAGGATGAATAGAGTTACAGTTTCTTTTTTTTTTTTTTTTTTTTTTGAGGCGGAGTCTCGCTCTGTCGCCCGGACTGGAGTGCAGTGGCCAGATCTCAGCTCACTGCAAGCTCCGCCTCCCGGTTTACGCCATTCTCCTGCCTCAGCCTCCCGAGTAGCTGGGACTACAGGTGCCCGCCACCTCGCCCAGCTAGTTTTTGTATTTTTAGTAGAGACGGGGTTTCACTGTGTTAGCCAGGATGGTCTCGATCTCCTGACCTCGTGATCCGCCCGTCTCGGCCTCCCAAAGTGCTGGGATTACAGGCTTGAGCCACCGCGCCCAGCCGAGTTACAGTTTCAAGACCAACTGTAGTGCCAGTTTGTCCCTCTAACCATCCTCTTCCAAGTTTCCCCTCAGAAAGAGAACAACTGTGACCCTGGAGGAGCTGTTGCTCAAATGTGTGTGAGGTAGTGAAAGAAATGGACTGCTTGGGTCCCCCTGCAAGTAAGGACATGTGGCCTAGCTGCAAGGAATTTGCTTAAACAGCTTTCAACTGTTAACTCATTCATGTCTTCCTCTAGCTTTTAAATCAAAGTCATAATCTTTTCAGGGTGGCACCAGCCAGTGTCTGAGCAGACTCTGAAACAAAGGCCTCATGATAGCACAACAGAGGACTCCTCTAGTGGCAGTCTTTGCTCCAGAGCTCTCCATGGAGCTAACAGATACTTTTTCAGATAAGCCTGAGAGCTCCCATGGCTCCATCTTGTTTTCTTCCCTTTCCTTTTATAGGTTACTCCCCAATAAATCTTTGTACTCTAACTTCATCTCAGTACCTGATTTTTTTATCCTTTAAAACAAGTTTCTGTCCTTCAAAAAGTGCCAGAAACTCTGCATCTTGTATCCCATTCTTACAATTATAAGATAAATTAGCATAATAAAGTTGCTGAACATTCTAGCAAAAAGGAAATCTGTTCAACTTTGTTTATTCTGGAGCTTCCTAAAGAGTTTGACCATGAACCCCTTTTCCTCCTAACAGCTATAACCTCCCACAGAAGTCATATCCGACGAACACACTTTGGGAAATACTAACCAAGCAGCAGCTTACCATATTTCAGATATATCCCCTAAGAAAAAAATAAACAATTTCTGAAAACTTGTTTTCAAATAGAAATCTATAGAATAAAAGCATCATAACAAAATGAATTAGAAACTTATGCAAGTTAACTTATTCTAATTCAGTGCATCCTTGAAAATTTGGGGGAAAATGTTGATATCAGAATTATAAATTTTTACAAGTATTTGCATCAGGACTTTCTCAAAATAGAATAGTTAACTACTTTATATTTCTTCGTGGTTTTTTTTTGTTGTTGTTTTTGTTTTAGTTTTTCTACTAAATTTACTTCTGGTTTACTAAAGTGATGAATAAATACCTCTCAGAATAATCTCTTTTCTTTTCTCTCCATTTCTACTGTCCTCAAGCTACACCTTCGGAGTCAAACAAGGTTTGACTTATCAGTCTAACCTCCATCTACTTTGCCAAAGATCTTTCCTTTTAGTTCCTGGCCACCAAACATTCTGAATCTACCCTCTAAGATCTCACAGCACATTTTCTCTATATATTGTGTACATAGTCTATTTATACTTTTTATATGTATATCTCTTTTCTAGAAGCAAATTTAGCCCCCAAAAGACAGCAATAAAATCTTATAAATGTTTGTAATTTCAACAACTAACATGGTACGTGTCACGAAGACTTTCCTTTTCCTGCCTCAATCATCAATCACAATTTGTCTATTCTTCTATTCATATCAGAATTCTTGAGATCATTGCTATATATCACCTCAGAAGCCAGATGATGCAAAATTTCATTATTCTTTTTTGAATCATCTCTCATCTTGGTTATATATGATCAACCAATACTCTTTAGCCTCTATGGACAATATACTGGCTTCCAGACCACAGAGAGGCACAGTCACATGTTTTCTTTGGATATATCCAACCAGGGCACCATATTCTTATGACAAATCCAGTAGACACTGTCTTTACATTAAAAGAAATAAATAAGATTCAAAATACTAGATAACTGGAGGGACTATATAATTAATCACCTGAACCAGGATGCTGCTGACAGCAGAGGAGACTACTAGTAATAATTAAACCAAAACAGCAGACACAAACTATTAGTGTCCCAGCAAATCCACTTTCTGTTTACTCAAGAATGAGTTTGCCATGGGGTTGCATGCCAAAGCCCTAAAGAAGAAGGACAAGACCACCTAATGACTCATTCTTTGATTAATTCATTCAACAAATATTTATTCATTACTTCTGTGTGCCAGGTCCTTTGCTAAGCACTAAGATGAAAAGTCATAAATAAGGCAAATATAATCCTTGCCTTTGTGGAAGAAACAGAAAACAAGGACACAAACACATCACTAAAATAATTACCAGTTGTGATTTTAAATGCTATAAAGAAAACAAAATGTTTCACAAGAGACAGGAACATACCTGTTCAAAAAAACTCTCTGGAGTGGTAACATTTCAACTGAGACTTGAAAGCTTAATATGATTAGTGATGGGGTGGCTGGGAGGTGAGAAGTAGGGAAGTGTTCCAAGCTCAGAAAACAGCACGTGCAAAGGCCCTGGACGGAGGGTGGGGGAGCAGGGAATGTTTAGTTTAAGTGGAAAAATGATGAAGACTTGCTTGCTCATAGTTTGGAGAAAAAAAGAAAAAGTATCCAAAGTAGGCTGGAGAGATCAGAAGTCTGACATTTCTTAGCTAGAACTCTCTGGTGAAAGGACAGTAGGACCTTAACTGCCAATGCACACAGCACAGCTAATTCAGTGAGCATTTACTCTTTTGTCCTCTCTTAGCATATGCCTACCCAAAGAGGTAAATTAAGAGATGGAAAAAGATTACTGGAACCTAGTAAAAACCAACTGTACTCATTTCCTCCTCTATTGCCATGGCATAATGAGGAGGGTAGAGAAGGAATGGACATGTTTACAGCAGCAGAATGAGTGCAATACCACAAAACACAGTTTCTCCCTGGGTGTCTCTAAAGGAACTGGTGTCTCTTTGCAACTGGAACTGATGTCTCTTTGTTCAGCATCTTCAAAAATTGTCCTGGTCTATGCCTTTTCCAAGTGACCACAGCATGGCAAAAAAATTCTAGACAATTTATATAGTGTTTTTACCATTTGAACAAGATGCAAAATTAAGGTTGCATAATTATTAACAGAGAAGCAGAATACATTCCTTCTACCAAAAGTTTGGTAACATGTGAATATAAAGCTGGAAGTATACTTCTGAGTGTCAAGGGTTTTATCAATAACTAAAAAAAGCACAAACCCAAGAAAGTAATTACAGCTCAGAATAAAGTCATTTTCAAATCTAAAAAAAAAATAAACAGTATTAAGTCTAAACATTAATTCATTTTAAAAGAAAAGAGTCTCCAGCATAATTTGGGGGTCCAGGAAAACACTGAGTTTTATTCTAGTATTTTGGGTTCAGCAAAATACATTTTGCCAAACATTTTCCCCCTTAATTAGGAAAAGGCATGCATATTTGAAAGGAAATTTAATCCATATGTTTCTGATTCATTTACACTTAATTCATCAAAATGTTGTTTTGTAAGAGTTATTTGGTGTCCAAGAAGTCTTATAAGACTCTTCTCTTTGAACCAAAAAGCCTTGCATTGCCAGGACTAAATGGAGCTTTATTTGCAAAGAGAGGACCTAGTGTTCCTCTAAGGAGTTTGGCTCATAAACTAGACTCTACTCCTGGAGCAGTGAAGTCAAGAGTAACAGGTAACACTGAGAATTAGCAGGGAGAGATAAAGAGAAAACCGTCACCCTCCAGTGAAACAAACTCAGCATTCCATTATTGAGATGCAGTTTTTTTTTCATTTTTTATTATGGAAAATGATTTCAATAGTTTTTCAAAAAGAAAATGGACTTTGGCCCTTATCATGGAATGTTATACTTAGTTATTAACCAAGAATAAATATGCTATTTTATAATACAATAGCAAAAGTGTATTTCCTCTGGTATTTCAAGTATTTTGTTATGCAGATTGTGAGCTTCCTCAATGCCTTCATGCACTTCACTAACTGTTTTAGACTTTGAGAATGCTATTCTTTATCTAACTGATGTTTAAGTTTTTCCACTGACCAGTGGGCTTTTTCTCTTTGGGTATGTGCTTGCTTAACTCCCAAGACTATTAATATTGGTTATTCTGCTTCTTTATTTTTAATACGTATGCAAGATCTCTACACTTAAAACTGTATTATACTGTGATGCATTTACTGTGCTTATTAACTTGATTGTGCATATAATATGGCAACAGTTCAAAATATCTTTTACAATGATCCAAACAATATGATGCAGTTATAGTACTATTCCTTGATGGATGTAGAAAGCCTAAACTTTCTTGAATGACAATGAGGCACAGGATTTAAAAATACAGACCTCATCAAGATTCAAGATAACTGAAGATTTCTTATGATTTAAATCATAAAATAATTCAATGAAAATAACTTGAGTAAAATATTAAACAGCAACAAAAATGGTTGCCGTTAATATGTTCTCGATAATTTAAACTACAAAAACAGACATTTTTAAAGGGCTCAGTATAGATTAATATTATTTAATAACATTGATTGTGAACCCTCAAATATATCATCTATGTGTAATAGATATATACATCTAGTGATATAATTTCTTTTAACTCTTTTTTAAATCTAAAATATTTGAGATTGTAAAACTTTAAATGTCTCTATTTTCTTTGAAAAACTTCCCAATTATTTACACAAAGAATTTCATTGAGTACAACCCTCAAATTAAAAGCAAAGGTTAGTGAATACAGGAATTTATTGAGACCCTAGGATGCAAAGATGTTTTCAGCCCTAACAGGTTTATCTGCATAGTGCAAAGTATGTGATTTGGAAATTATAAGAGAATTATCTTATCTCTTACCTAATAATTATAACAAGAGAAAAAGGCCTCCACAAAGAGAACTTGGATCAAGTCCCAACTCTACCATTTAGAAACTGTGTTCCACTTAGATTTTTTTTTAAAATCCCTATGAGCCAGTTTCATCATCTGTAAAGTGAGTAAAATATTATTCCCATCTCAAAGAGCAAAGAATTAAGCAATGTATGTGTGCTGAAATAATGCTAGATGTTGTCATAAATAAATGCTCAAATGATACAAAACATGACAAAAATTCATTTCTCACACACATACAGTCCTAACTGGGTATTCTTGATTGTCAGGAGGTTTTGTTCTTAGCAGAAATTTTGGAAATAAGAGCATGCTTCTGATAACCCCACTCTTTTGACATATCATTTCTAAGATTACTATATTTGTCTGCATCAAGGCAGCAGAAAATGAAAGAGCATCACATATAAGATTTTATGGACTAGACCTAGAAATAGTACATGTCACTATTTTCTTGCCATTGACAAGAACAAACTCACGTGGCCACATGCAGTCACAGCTTAGGATGGAAATGCCACTAGTTGGATTGCCAGGAAGAAAAAGAAAAAGAATGGGAGAAAACTAACAACTCTTTGTCACAACATGTAAAGTTCCTAGTACTCTTCCAGTTTGTAGACTAAGTACTCAATAAATGTTAACTATCACCATTATTAGTAATTTAGATGCCCTGCCAATGAGGCATCTGACCTCATTGGCAGGGCATCTGAATACACATTTTTCTATATATTTACTACATTATGTGGCTAAGAGAAAATTATGTCAAAAAAAACAGCAAGATGTTTTAGAAGAAAAAAAACAATGTATTTAGTGGCTATATATATCAAATAGACAAAACAAAAGACGATTTATGTATATTCTTGAATAATGCCATGCTAAAAAGAACCAACAGGCCTGTCTCAGACATCAAATGTTCAATGATTCAAGCTTAGTAGATTAGAACAAAATCCCTAATTAGACAGATGCATTTCCAATCCTATTATAGCAAACCCCAAGCTACCATCCAAATTCCTTTGCTGCATTATCATCCTATTGCAAAGCATAGAGCTTCCATGGCATGAGGGTTGAAAATAGTTTTTGTTGTATGTATCATGTTCCCGTCGTAACACTGCTATCACAGAGTAAAACCTATGTGGTCCACCAATGTCACATCATTTTATTCAAGTAAAGATAAAAAACTACACCTATCACTCAAGAGCAATGCAGAAAACTTTGTAAAGAAATCATTCCTTTCTTGTTAAATAAATTCCTTTTTTAAAAATCTAAAGTGAAAGAATAGTTCAAGATTCTTCAGAGTCTGGTTCTAATGGTAAAGCATTGCCAATTCAAGGGGCAGATTTCAGCAGCTTTAAAAAGAGTTAATTAAAATCACCCTTCTCCTAACTTGCCTCTTTTTCTGTCTCTTTAGTTGGCCCAACTTGTCCATTAGTATAATATTAAACAAATGAAAGCCAAAAGGAAAAATGAAGCAAGGTTCTTTCTATGCATATTTCTAAGACCAGGCGGTTTATGCTCCAAAACCATGTCTACAAGAGCCAAAATTGTTGTGAAAATAAAGCAACTTTTTTAGCTGACTGAAAACTACTTGAATTCAATGCTGGTTTTACGTACCACAAACGATTTATATCCTTGGAAATTTAAAAGTACATGCAAAGCAGACACTACTAAATACGGCACTCTTTTTTAAATATAATGTTTTGAGGGGCCTCTGAAATATGCTCCAGAAAGCAAGTTACCTCTTACACATTATTTTCACATTATTTTCTCCCAATAACTGTTAACCTTGGAAAATAAAGCTGTCCTGTATGTTTGCAACAACCTTGGCTATCTGGTCATGTGATCAGAGAAAGCAATACACTCTGGCTTTCATTAATTTGAGGACATCTGTGAGTAGAACTTACAATGCAAAACAATCTCAGTTGCTGATCTTGTTCTCTCATCTGGACCGAACAGCGTTAGTGTCAACAATTGCAGTAAACGGCATGGCTAGAGCTAACATAAACATTTCAGAAATCATAAGCTTAATATCATTGCTCAGGAGTTGGACCAAGCTATGACTAAACTCTTCTGCCCTCTAGACCACAGGCCAGAGACTGACTTTGATTTATTTCCAGAAAGAAAGTATATCTAAACCTGCACACAGGGAGAAAAGTAAACATTCCTGGTGTAGGAAGTAGATGTAGCAAGAGGTGCCTTTGGTGGGTGGACACATGCAGCTGTGGAACAAAGGGCAGTGATGCCCTGCCTGCAGCAGGTGGGAGGCTTTTTGTAGGTCCCATTGTTATGAAAGTCGTCTTAAAAGTAGATACTGTTTACTACTGCAGTGTTGGTTCTTCAACCCTCGCTCCCCCTCTGGCTGCGTTTTTTAAAAATAGCTCCATGCCATTCCTATTACGGGTATGGTTTCTTTCAACCCAGGGTAAGACAGTGGGAAATAAATTTAAACAAAAGCAAATGGAAACTAAATGCTTTGTTTTTGCTTTATAAACATGTCAGCCACAAGGTAGGTAATTACCTCCAAATAAAGAAATAATTTGATGGGTCACTGTGCCCAAGTGAGAATTTTGTTGTTATATATAAGATAATAGACTATTTTGTCATCCCTGTTTATATGAAGCCAAAGATGCTTTTGAACTTCGTGTTGATTCCCGATGTTAATTCCAAATAAAGGATACAATAAATTGAATAGCATCTTCTCTACTGCATCTTCCATGGTATACTTGTCATCTTTGGATCAAATCTGAATGATCAGATTCTTTGATAGTTTGGATGTTTGTCTCCTCCAAATCTCATGTTGAAATGTAATCCCCAGGGGGCAGAGCAAGATGGCTGAACAGGAACAGCTCCAGTCTCCAGCTACCAGTGCGAACAACACAGAAGAAGTGTGATTTCTGCATTTTCAACTGAGGTACTGAGTTCATCTCACTAGGGAGTGCTGGACAATCAGTGCTGGTCAGCTGCTGCAGCCCAACCAGTGAGAACTGAAGCAGGGCGAGGCATTGCCTCACATGAAAAGTGCAAGGGGGAAGGAAATCCCTTTTCCTAGCCAGGGAAACTGAGACACACAAAACCTGGAAAATTGGGTAACTCCCACCCCAATACTGTACTTTACCAAAGGTCTTAGCAAACAGCACACCAGGAGATTATATCCCACACCTGGCTGGGAGGGTCCCACGCTAACGGAGCATCCCTCATTGCTAGCACAGCAGTCTGTGATCTAAAGGCAAGGCAGCAGGGAGGATGGGGGATGGGCGCCCGCCATTGCTGAGGCTTAAGTAGGTAAACAAAGCTGCTGGGAAGTTGGAAATGGGTGGAGCCCACCGCAGCTGAAGGAGGCCTGCCTGTCTCTGTAGACTCCACCTCTGAGGACAGGGCACAGCTAAACAAACAAACAAAAAAAAGCAGCAGAAACCTCTGCAGATGCAAACGACCCTGTCTGAGAGCTTTGAAGAGAGCAGTGGATCTCCCAACATGGAGGTTGAGATCTGACAACAGACAGACTGCCTGCTCAAGTGAGTCCCTGACACCTCAGTAGCCTAACTGGGAGACATCCCACAAGAGGGGCAGACTGACACCCCACACCTCACACGGGCAGGGTACACCCCTGAGATGAAGCTTGCAAAGCAAGAATCGGACAGGTACACTCACAGTTCAGCAATATTCTATCTTCTGCAGCCTCAGGTGCTGATACCCAGGCAAACAGGGTCTGGAGTGGACCTCAAGCAATCTCCAACAGACCTACAGCTGAGGGTCCTGACTGTTAGAAGGAAAACTAACAAACAGGAAGGACACCCACACCAAAATCCCATCACTACATCACCATCATCAAATACCAAAGACAGATAAAACCACAAAGATGGGGAAAGAGCTGGGCAGAAAAGCTGGAAATACAAAAAATAAGAGCACACCTCCCCCTCCAAGGGAACGCAGCTCATCACCAGCAACGGATAAAAGCTGGTCAGAGAATGACTTTGACGAGTTGAGAGAAGAAGACTTCAGTTCAACAAACTTCTCAGAGCTAAAGGAAGAATTACGTACCCAGTGCAAAGAAAAAAAAAATCTTGAAAAAAGAATGGAAGAATGGAAAACTACAATAATCAATGCAGAGAAGGCCATAAACGAACTGACAAAGACAAACACCATGACACGAGAAATACATGAAAAATGCACAAGCTTTAGTAACCAACTTGATCAACTGTAAGAAAGAGTATCAGCGACTGAGGATCAAATGAATGAAATGAAGTGAGAAGAGAAGTCTAAAGAAAAAAGAGGAAAAAGAAATGAACAAAGCCTTCAAGAAATATGGGATTATGTGAAACGACCAAATCTACATCTGATTGGGGTACCTGAAAGTGATGGGGAAAATGGAACCAAGTTGGAAAACAATCTTCAGGATATCATCCAGGAGAACTTCCCCAACCAAGGGCAGGCCAACATTCAAATTCAGGAAATACAGAGAACACCACAAAGATACTCCTTGAGAAGAGCAACTCCAAGACACATAACTGTCAGATTCACCAAAGTTGAAATGAAGGAAAAACTGTTAAGGGCAGCCAGAGAGAAAGGTCGGATTACTCACAAAGGGAAGCCCATCAGCCTAACAGCAGATCTCTCAGCAGAAACTCTACAAACCAGAAGAGTGGGGGCCAATATTCAACATTCTTAAAGAAAAGAATTTTCTTTTTTTTTTTTGACATTTTAACAGAATGTTTTGTCTTGTTTCTTGCTCTTATTCACTTAGCAATGTCAGAAACATTTCTCATGTTCATCTTTTATATATACATACAATCAATTAAATACATATATAATTATATATACAACAAACACATATTCCTTTAGGAAATATTTCTAGAAGTAAAATAGGTTGGGATAGAAGATATACACAATTTTAATGCTCTCAATATATTATTTTGACATTGCTCTCCAGAGCAAATACAACAACATAATTACCCACAGTAATGTATGCACATTCCCATTTCTTCACATGCTCATCAAAACTACATATTTTCATTCTTTTTATTTTTTGATGTTTTCAGAGGCAAAAACATAGCATTTGTTTTATTTTAATTTTTTAATAGGCAAAAATCATTTATTTTTATTTATAAGAATAAAACAAATACAAGTTTTTCTAACTTCTCTAAAATCAAATGCTTATCTACACTAAAGAAAATGCAATGTACCTAACACATACAGATGAAAATATAGAGGTAATTTACATATATATTATTAAATTAGAGAAAGGAGTGAGGAAAGAGCAATAGGTCTGTCCCTAAATACTCTGAAAAGTTAATTTCATTATTTAATCGTTGTGTTGAAAATGGTTGTGAATATTTTGAATCTAAGAAAAAATTTTGTCTTTCTTTTCTTTTTTTAAATAATTAATTAATTGGCCGGGCGCGGTGGCTCAAGCCTGTAATCCCAGCACTTTGGGAGGCCGAGACGGTCGGATCACGAGGTCAGGAGATCGAGACCATCCTGGCTAACACAGTGAAACCCCGTCTCTACTAAAAAAAATACAAAAACTAGCCGGGCGAGGTGGCGGGCGCCTGTAGTCCCAGCTACTCGGGAGGCTGAGGCAGGAGAATGGCAGAAACCCAGGAGGCGGAGCTTGCAGTGAGCTGAGATCCGGCCACTGCACTCCAGTCCGGGAGACAGAGCGAGACTCCGCCTCAAAAAAAAAAAAAAAATAATAATTAATTAATTAATTTATTTTTTTAAATTATACTTTAAGTTCTAGGGAACTTGTGCATAACATGCAGGTTTGTTACATATGTATATTTGTGCCATGTTGGTGTGCTGCACCCATCAACTCGTCAGTACCCATCAATTCATCATTTATATCAGGTACAACTCCCAATGCAATCCCTCCCCCCAACCCCCTCCCCATGATAGGCCCCGGTGGGTGATGTTCCCCTTCCCGAGTCCAAGTGATCTCATTGTTCAGTTCCCACCTATGAGTGAGAACATGCGGTGTTTGGTTTTCTGTTCTTGTGATAGTTTGCTAAGAATGATGGTTTCCAGCTGCATCCATGTCCCTACAAAGAACGCAAACACATCCTTTTTTATGGCTGCATAGTGTTCCGTGGTGTATATGTGCCACGTTTTCTCAATCCAGTCTGTCACAGATGGACATTTGGGTTGATTCCAAGTCTTTGCTATTGTGAATAGTGCCGCAATAAACATATGTGTACATGTGTCTTTATAGCAGCATGATTTATAATCCTTTGGGTATATACCCAGTAGTGGGATGGCTGGGTCATATGGTACATGTAGTTCTAGATCCTTGAGGAATTGCAATACTGTTTTCCATAATGGTTGAACTAGTTTACAATCCCACCAGCAGTGTAAAAGTGATCCTATTTCTCCACATCCTCTCCAACACCTGTTGTTTCCTGACTTTTTAATGATGGCCATTCTAACTGGTGTGAGATGGTATCTCATTGTGGTCTTGATTTGCATTTCTCTGATGGCCAGTCATGATGAGCATTTTTTCATGTGCCTGTTGGCTGTATGAATGTCTTCTTTTGAGAAATGTCTGTTAATATCCTTTGCCCACTTTTTGATGGGGTTCATTTTTTTTTTTCTTGTATATTTGTTTGAGTTCTTTGTAGATTCTGGATATTAGCCCTTTGTCTGATGAGTAGATTGCAACAATTTTCTCCCATTCTGTAGGTTGCCTGTTAACTCTGATGGTAGTTTCTTTTGCTGTGCAGAAGCTCTTTAGTTTAATGAGATCCCATTTGTCAATTTTGGCTTTTGCTGCCATTGCTTTTGGTGTTTTAGACATAAAGTCCTTGCCCATGCCTATGTCCTGAATGGTACTACCTAGGTTTTCTTCTAGGGTTTTTATGGTATTAGATTTAACATGTAAGTCTCTAATCCATCTTGAATTAATCTTTGTATAAGGAGTAAGGAAAGGATCCAGTTTCAGCTTTCTACTTATGGCTAGCCAATTTTCCCAGAACCATTTATTAAATAGGGAATCCTTTCCCCAGTTCTTGTTTCTCTGAGGTTTGTCAAAGATCAGATGGCTGTAGATGTGTGGTACTATTTCTGAGGACTCTATTCTGTTTCATTGGTCTATATCTCTGTTTTGGTACCAGTACCATGCTGTTTTGGTTACTGTAGCCTTGTAGTATAGTTTGAAGTCAGGTAGCATGACGTCTCCAGCTTTGTCCTTTTGACTTAGGATTGTCTCGGAAATGCGGACTCTTTTTTGGTTCCATATGAACGTTAAAGCAGTTTTTTCCAATCCTGTGAAGAAACTCATTGGTAGCTTGATGGGGATGGCATTGAATCTATAAATGACCTTGGGCAGTATGGCCATTTTCACGATATTGATTCTTCCTATCCATGAGCATGGTATGTTCTTCCATTTGTTTGTGTCCTGTTTTATTTCACTGAGCAATGGTTTGTAGTTCTCCTTGAAGAGGTCCTTTACATCCCTTGTAAGCTGGATTCCTAGGTGTTTTATTCTCTTTGAAGCAATTGTGAATGGAAGTTTATTCATGATTTGGCTCTCTGTTTGTCTGTTACTGGTGTATAAGAATGCTTGTGATTTTTGCACATTAATTTTGTATCCTAAGACTTTGCTGAATTTGCTTATCAGCTTAAGGAGATTTTGGGCTGAGACAATGGGGTTTTCTAAATATACAATCATGTCATCTGCAAACAGGGACAATTTGACTTCTTATTTTCCTAACTGAACACCCTTGATTTCTTTCTCTTGCCTGATTGCCCTAGCCAGAACCTGAACACTATGTTGAATAGCAGTGGTGAAAGAGGGCATCCCTGTCTTGTGCCAGTTTTCAAAGGGAATTTTTCCAGTTTTTGCCCATTCAGTATGATATTGGCTATGGGTTTGTCATAAATAGTTCTTATTATTTTGAGGACGTCCCATCAATACCGAATATATTGACGTTTTTAGCATGAAGGGCTGTTGAATTTTGTCAAAAGCCTTTTCTGCATCTATTGAGATAATGATGTTGTTCTTGTCTTTGGTTCTGTTTATATGCTGGATTACGTTTATTGATTGCGAATGTTGAACCAGCCTTGCATCCCAGGGATGAAGCCCACTTGATCATGGTGGATAAGCTTTTTGATGTGCTGCTGAATCCAGTTTGCCAGTATTTTATTGAGGATTTTTGCATCGATGTTCAACAGGGATATTGGTCTAAAATTCTCTTTTTTTGTTGTGTCTCCGCCAGGCTTTGGTATCAGGATGATGTTGGCCTCCTAAAAGGAGTTAGGGAGGATTCCCTCTTTTTCTATTGATTGGAATAATTTCAGAAGGAATGGTACCAGCTCCTCTTTGTACCTCTGATAGAATTTAGCTGTAAGTCCATCTGGTCCTGGACTTTTTTTGGTTGGTAGGCTATTAATTATTGCCTCAATTTCAGAGTCTGCTATTTGTCTATTCAGGGATTCAACTTCTTCCTTGTTTAGTCTTGGAAGAGTGTTAGTGTCCAGGAAACTATCCGTTTCTTCTAGATTTTCTAGTTGATTTGCATAGGGGTGTTTCTAGTATTCTCTTATCGTAGTTTGTATTTCTGTGGGGTCAGTGGCGATATCCCCTTTATCATTTTTTATTGCGTCTATTTGATTCCTCTCTCTTTTCTTTTTTATTAGTCTTGCTAGCGGTCTGTCAATTTTGTTGATCTTTTCAAAAAACCAACTCCTGAATTCATTGATTTTTGGGAGGGTTTTTTGTGTCTCTATCTCCTTCAGTTGTGCTCTGATCTTAGTTATCTCTTGCCTTCTGCTAGTTTTGGAATGTGTTTGCTCTTGCCTCTCTAGTTCTTTTAATTGTGATGTTAGAGTGTCAATTTTATATCTTTCCTGCTTTGTCTTGTGGGCATTTAGTGCTATAAATTTCCCTCTACACACTGCTTTAAATGTGTCCCAGAGATTCTGGTATATTGTATCTTTGTTCTCATTGGTTTAAAAGAATATCTTTATTTCTGCCTTCATTTCGTTATGTACCCAGTAGTCATTCAGGAGCAGGTTGTTCAGATTCCATGTAGTTGAGGGGTTTTGATTGAGTTTCTTAGTCCTGGGTTCTAGTTTGATTGCACTGTGGTCTGAGAGACAGTTTGTTATAAATTCTGTTCTTTTACATTTGCTGAGGAGTGTTTTACATCCAATTATGTGGTCAATTTTGGAATAAGTGCGATGTGGTGCTGAGAAGTATGTATATTCTGTAGATTTGGGGTGGAGAGTTCTACAGATGTCTATTAGGTCCACTTGGTGCAGAGATGAGTTCATTTCCTGGATATCCTTGTTAACTTTCTGTCTCGTTGATCTGTCTAATGTTGACAGTGGAGTGTTGAAGTCTCCCATTATTATTGTATGGGAGTGTAAGTCTCTTTGTAAGTCTCTAAGGACTCGCTTTATGAATCTGGGTGCTCCTGTATTGGGTGCATATAGATTTAGGATAGTTAGCTCTTCCTGTTGAATTGATCCCTTTACCATTATGTAATGGCCTTCTTTGTCTCTTTTGATCTTTGATGGTTTTAAGTCTGTTTTATCAGAGACTAGGATTGCAACCCCTGCTTTTTGTTGTTGTTGTTGTTCTCCATTTCCTTGGTAGATCTTCCTCCATCCCTTTATTTTGAGCCTATGTGTGTCTCTGAATGTGAGATGGGTCTCCTGAATACAGCAAACTGATGGATCTTGACTCTTTATCCAATTGGCCAGTCTGTGTCTTTTAATTGGACCACTTAGTCCATTTACATTTAAGGTTAATATTGTTATATATCAACTTGATCCTGCCATTATGATATTAACTGGTTATTTTACTCTTTACTTGATGCAGTTTCTTCCTAGCCTCGATGGTCTTTACATTTTGGCATGTTTTTGCAATGGCTGGTACTGGTTGTGTGTTTCCATGTTTAGGGCTTCCTTCAAGGTCTCTTGTAAGGCAGGCCTGGCCATGACAAAATCTCTAAGCATTTGCTTATCTGTAAAGGATTTCATTTCTCCTTCACTTATGAAACTTACTTTGACTGGATATGAAATTCTGTGTTGAAAATTCTTTTCTTTAAGAATGTTGAATATTGGTCCCCACTGTCTTCTGGCTTGTAGAGTGTCTGCTGAGAGGTCTGCTGTTAGTCTGATGGGCTTCCCTTTGTGGGTTACCCGATCTTTCTCTCTGGCTGCCCTGAAGATTTTTTCCTTCATTTCAACTTTGGTGAATCTGGCAATTATGTGTCTTGGAGTTGCTCTTCTGGAGGAGTATCTTTGTGGCATTCTCTGTATTTCCTGAATTTGAATGTTGGCCTGCCCTACTAGGTTGGGGCCGTTCTCCTGGATGATATCCTGAAGAGTGTTTTCCAACTTGGTTCCATTTTCCCCCTCATTTTCAGGCACCCCAATCAGACGTAGATTTGGTCTTTTTACATAATCCCATACTTCTTGCAGGCTTTGTTCATTTCTTTTTCTTCTTTTTTCTTTTGGTTTCTCTTCGCTTCATTTCATTCATTTGATCCTCAATCACTGATACTCTTTCTTCCAGTTGATCGAGTCGGTTACTGAAGCTTGTGGATTTGTCATGTAGTTCTCATGTCATGGCTTTCATCTCTGTCATTTCGTTTATGACCTTCTCTGCATTAATTAGTCTAGCTGACAATTCTTCCACTCTTTTTTCAACATTTTTAGTTTCTTTGTGCTGGGTAGGTAATTCCTCCTTTAACTCTGAGAAGTTTGATGGACTGAAACCTTCTTCTCTCATCTCGTCGAAGTCATTCTCTGACCAGCTTTGATCTATTGCTGGCAATGGGCTCCACTCCTTTGCAGGGGGAGATGCAATCTTATTTTTTGAATTTCCAGTTTTTCTGTCCTGCTTTTTCTCCATCTTTGTGGTTTTATCTGCCTCTGGTCTTTGATGATGGTGATGCACTGATGGGGTTTTGGTATAGATGTCCTTCCTGTTTGATAGTTTTCCTTCTGACAGTCAGGACCCTCAGCTGTAGGTCTGTTGGAGATTGCTTGAGGTCCACTCCAGACCCTGTTTGCCTGGGTATCAGCAGCAGAGGTTGCAGAAGATAGAATATTGCTGAACAGTGAGTGTACCTGTCTGATTCTTACTTTGGAAGGTTCCTCTCAGGGGTGTACTCCACCCTGTGAGGTATGGGTTGTCAGACTGCCCCTAGTGGGGGATGTCTCCCAGTTAGGCTACTCAGGGGTCAGGGACCCACTTGAGCAGGCAGTCTGCCCCTTCTCAGATCTCAGTCTCCGTGTTGGGAGATCCACTGCTCTCTTCAAAGCTGTCAGACTGAGTCGTTTGCGTCTGCAGAGGTTTCTGCTGCTTTTTTTGTTGTTGTTGTTTTTTAGCTGTGCCCTGTCCCCAGGAGTGGAGTCTACAGAGACAGGGAGGTTTTCTTGAGCTGCGGTGAGCTCCACCCAGTTCGAGCTTCCCAGCAGCTTTGTTTACCTACTTAGGCCGCAGCAATGGTGGGCGCCCCTCCCCCAGCCTCGCTGCTGCCTTGCGGTTAGCTTGCAGACTGCTGTGTTAGCAATGACGGAAGCTCCGTTGGCATGGGACCCTCCCAGCCAGGTGTTGGATATATTTTCCTGGTGTGCCCGTTTGCTTAAAGTGCACTATTGGGGTGGGAGTTACCCAATTTTCCAGGTGTTGTGTGTCTCAGTTCCCCTGGCTAGGAAAAGGGATTCCCTTCCCCCTTGCACTTCCCAGGTGAGGCGATGCCTCGCCCTGCTTCAGCTCTCACTAGTTGGGCTGCAGCAGCTGACCAACACCGATTGACTGGCACTCCCTAGTGAGATGACCCCAGTACCTCACTTGAAAACGCAGAAATCACCACTCTTCTGTGTCACTCGCGTTGGGAGTTGGAGACTGGAGCTCTTCCTGTTCAGCCATCTTGCTCCACCTCCAGTATTTCAAGGAAAAGAATTTTCAACTCAGAATTTCATATCCAGCCAAACTAAGTTTCATAAGTGAAGGAGAAATAAAATCATTTACAGATAAGCAAATGCTTAGAGATTTTGTCACCACCAGGCCTGCCTTACAAGAGACCCTGAAGGAAGCCCTAAACATGGAAATGAACAACCAGTACCAGCCATTGCAAAAACATCCCAAAATGTAAAGACCATCGAGGCTAGGAAGAAACTGCATCAACTAACGAGTAGAATAACCAGTTAATATCATAATGACAAGATAAAGTTCACACATAACAGTATTAACCTTAAATGTAAATGGACTAAATGGTCCAATTAAAAGACACAGACTGGCAAACTGGATCAAGAGTCAAGACCCATCAGTCTGCTGTATTCAGGAGACCCATCTCACATTCAGAGACACACATAGGCTCAAAATAAAGGGATGGAGGAAGATCTACCAAGCAAATGGAGAACAAAAAAAGCAGGGGTTGCAATACTACTCTCTGATAAAACAGACTTTAAACCATCAAAGTTGAAAAGAGACAAGGCCATTTCATAATGGTAAAGGGATCAATTCAACAGGAAGAGCTAACTATCCTAAATCTACATGCACCCAATACAGGAGCACCCAATTCATAAAGGAAGTCCTTAGAGACTTACAAAGAGACTTACACTCCCATACAATAATAATGGGAGAGTTTAACACCCCACTGACAACATTAGACAGATCAATGAGACAGAAAGTTAACAAGGACATACAAGAATGGAACTCATCTCTGCACCAAGCAGACGTAATACACATCTACATAACTCTCCACCTCAAATCAACAGAATATACATTCTTCTCAACACCACATCAAACTTATTCCAAAATTGACCACATAATTGGAAGTAAAGCACTCCTCAGCAAATATACAAGAACAGAAATTAAAACCAACTGTCTCTCAGACCACAGTGCAAACTAGAACTCAAGACTAAGAAACTCAATCATACTGCTCAACTACATGGAAACTGAACAATCTGCTCCTGAATGACTACTGGGTACATCAAAATGAAGGCAGAAATAAAAATGTTATTTGAAACCAATGAGAACAAAGATACAACATACCAGAATCTCTGGGACACATTTAAAGAACAGTGTAGAAGGAAATTTATAGCACTGAATGCCCACAAGAGAAAGCAGGAAAGATCTAAAATTGACACTCTAACATCGCAATTAAAAGAACTAGAGAAGCAAGAGCAAACACATCCAAAAGCTAGCAGAAGGCAAGAAATAGCTAAGATCAGAGCAGAACTGAAGGAGATAGAGACACAAAAAACCCTCCAAAAAATCAATGAGTTCAGGAGCTGGATGTTTGAAAAGATCAACAAAATTGATAGGCCACTAGCAAGACTAATAAAGAAGAAAAGAGAGAAGAATCAAATAGACACAATAAAAAAAGATAAAGGGGATATCACCACTGACCCCACAGAAATACAAACTACCATCAGAGAATATTATAAAAACCTCTACGCAAATAAACTAGAAAATTTAGAAGAAATGGATAATTTCCTGGACACTTACACTCTCCCAAGACTAAACTAGGAAGAAGTTGAATCCCTGAATAAACCAATAGCAGGCTCTGAAATTGAGGCAATAATTAATAGCCTACCCACCAAAAAAAGTCCAGGACCAGAAGGATTCACAGCTGAATTCTACGAGAAGTACAAGGAGGAGCTGGTACCATTCCTTCTGAAACTATTTCAATCAATAGAAAAAGAGGGAATCCTCCCTAACTCATTTTATGAGACCAACATCATCCTGATACCAAAGCCTGGCAGAGACACAACAAAAAAAGAGAATTTTAGACCAATATCTCTGATGAACATCGATGCAAAAATCCTCAATAAAATACTGGCAAACCGGATTCAGCAGCACATCAAAAAGCTTATCCACCATGATCAAGTGGGCTTCATCCCTGGGATGCAAGGCTGGTTCAACATATGAAAGTCAATAAACATAATCCAGCATATAAGCAGAACCAAAGACAAGAAACACATGATGATCTCAATAGATGCAGAAAAGGCCTTTGACAAAATTCAACCTCCCATCATGCTAAAAACGCTCAATAAATTCAGTATTGATGGGGTGTATCTCAAAATAATAAGAACTATTTATGACAACCCCACAGCCAATATCATACTGGATGAGCAAAAACTGGAAGCATTCTCTTTGAACAATGGCACAAAATAGGGATGCCTTCTCTCACCACTCCTATTCAACATAGTGTTGGAGGTTCTGGCTAGGGCAATCAGGCAAGGGAAAGAAATCAAGGGTATTCAGTTAGGAAAAGAAGAAGTTAAATTGTCCCTGTTTGCAGATGACATGATTGTATATTTAGAAAACCCCGTTGTCTCATCCCAAAATCTCCTTAAACTGATAAGCAATTTCAGCAAAGTCTCAGGATACAAAATTAATGTGCAAAAATCACAAGCATTCTTATACACCAGTAACAGACAATCAGAGAGCCAAATCATGAATGAATTCCATTCACAATTGCTTCAAAGAGAATAAAATACCTAGGAATCCAACTTACAAGGGATGTAAAGGACCTCTTCAAGGAGAACTACAAACCACTGCTCAGTGAAATAAAAGAGGACACAAACAAATGGAAGAACATACCATGCTCCTGGATAGGAAGAATCAATATTGTGAAAATGGCCATACTGCCCAAGTAATTTACAGATTCAATGCCATCCTCATCAAGCTACCAATGTGTTTCTTCACAGAATTGGAGAAAACTGCTTTAAAGTTCATATGGAATGAAAAAAGACCCTGAATTGCCAAGACAATTCTAAGCCAAAAGAACAAAGCTGGAGGCATCACGCTACCTGACTTCAAACTGTACTACAAGGCTACAGTAACCAAAACAGCATGGTACTGGTACCAAAACAGAGATATAGACCAATGGAACAGAACAGAGTCCTCAGAAATAATGCCACACATCTACAGCCATCTGATCTTTGACAAACCTGAGAAAAACAAGAAATGGGGAAAGGATTCCCTATTTAATGAATGGTGCTGGGAAAACTGGCTAGCCATAAGTAGAAAGCTGAAACTGGATCCTTTCCTTACTCCTTTTACAAAAAAATAATTCAAGATGTATTAGAGACTTAAATGTTAGACCTAATACCATAAAAACCCTAGAAGAAAACCTAGAGAATACCATTCAGGACATAGGCATAGGCAAGGACTTCATGTCTAAAACGCCATAAGCAATGGCAACAAAAGACAAAATTGACAAATGGGAACTAATTAAATTAAAGAGCTTCTGCACAGCAAAAGAAACTACCATCAGAGTGGACAGGCAACCTACGTAATGGGAGAAAATTTTTGCAATCTACTCATCAGATAAAGGGCTAATATCCAAAACCTACAAAGAACTCAAACAGATTTACAAGAAAAAAACAAACAACCCCATCAAAAAGTGAGCAAAGGATATGAACAGACATTTCTCAAAAGAAGACATGCATACAGCCAACAGACACATGAAAAAAATGCTCATCATCACTGGCCATCAGAGAAATGCAAATCAAAACCACAATGAGATACCATCTCACACCAGTTAGAATGGCCATCATTAAAAAGTCAGGCAACAACAGATGCTGGAGAGGGTATGAAGAAATAGGAACACTTTTACACTGTTGGTGGGATTGTAAACTAATTCAACCATTATGGAAAACAGTATGGTGATTCCTCAAGGATCTAGAACTAGAAGTACCATATGACCCAGCCATCCCATTACTGGGTGCATACCCAAAGGATTATAAACCATGCTGCTATAAAGACACATGCACACGTATGTTTATTGCGGCACTATTCACAATAGCAAAGACTTGGAATCAACCCAAATGTCCATCTGTGACAGACTGGATTAAGAAAATGTGGCACATATACACCATGGAACACTATGCAGCCAAAAAAAGGATAAGTTTGTGTCCTTTGTAGGGACATGGTGCAGCTGGAAACCATCATTCTCAGCAAACTCACAAGAACAGAAATCCAAACACCGCATGTTCTCACTCATCAGTGGGAACTGAACAATGAAATCACTTGGACTCGGGAAGGGGAATGTCACACACCAGGGCCTATTACAGGGAGGGGGAGGGAGGAAGGATTGCATTCGGAGTTATACCTGATGTAAATGATGAGTTGATGGGTGCTGACGAGTTGATGGGTGCAGCACACCAACATGGCACAAGTATACATATAACAAACCTGCACATTATGCACATGTACCCTAGAATTTAAAGTATAATAAAAAAAAAGAAAGAAAGAAATGTAAACCCCGTTATAGAGGTGGGGCTTTGTAGGAGGTGTTTGGGAAATGGTGGCAGATCTCTCATGAAAGTCGTGATTATCTCCCTGCAGTAATAAGTTCATGAGAGATCTGGTTGTTTAAAAGAGGCTGGCACCTCCACCTCTCTCTCTTGCCCCATTTCTCCCTGTAACATACACGGAGTGGAACACTCCCCTTTGCCTTCCACCACGAATTTAAGCTTCTTGAGGCCCTCATCAGAAGCAAATGCTGGCATTGCACTTCTTGTACAGTCTACAGAAGTGTGAGACAAATAAATCTCTTTTCTTTAGAAATTACTGGGACTCAGATATTCCTTTATAGCAATGCAAACAAATGAACATACCCTTCTATTTCCAGATTTTTCTAACTTGGAAAAATGGGAATGTCCTCTCCTTTTTTTAATAATACATTGAGCAGCTTTCTGCAATGGAAAAAATACTTTCTCACTGACTCTGTAATTATTGCCCATAGCAACTTCGATAGGTGGACTACAGGGAATTACAGCCCATATTTGGCACGTAAGGAAATAGTAAGTGTCAAAGCTGGGACTCAAACCTAGGGCATTAGATACCAATCTCCACACTCTTTCCTCTATACCAGGCTATCTCTACACAAAGGTGAGGAGCTAAATTACAATAACAGCTTTGCATTAGATCTTTGTAGCCTTTTCTTGATTTATAATGACTCAGAGAGGAGAGGTCCCCAGTGCATGCACAGAAAATGCACAAAACAGCCACTCACTTAGACCATCCTTCACAGACTTGTCTTTTCCAGAGATCTATGAAAATGGCCAAATAACAATATTAGCCACCAATTATATATACTGCACATTAGCGACTCAAAAGTGCTTCATAGACCTATAAGTTCAATATGATTGTATTCTTAATTTATGCAAGATAAAATGGAATCTGACAAAACCTAGGTAATCTGTTTAAGGTCATCTTGCTAGTGAATGGCAGAGGTAGGATTTGAGGGTGAGTATATCTGAGTTCAGAGCCCATGCTTTTGCCATCATACTACACTGGCATAAAGTCTGCACTTAAAACTAAGTGAGAAATTGTCAGAACTTCCTAAACATCTTCAGCAACTTGTTCAGTTAATTATCTCATACTAGATCTTCTCATCTCTGCATTTAGAACTACCATTAGGTTTCTGAATAGTTTTTTAAATAAATTGTCTTCAGTCTTGTGAAGGCTGAATTCAGTTAATATCTAACTAATTAATTATCCAAATAATTAATTAAATTAATATCCAACTAATATATCCAACAAACATCCAACTAATATCCAACTAATATTCAACTAATTAATTCAATTAATATCCAACTAATATACATCCAACTAATAGTCAACTAATATAAGATGAGCTAGTTCTCCATCTTATATCAAGCAGTTGTTTATCATTTTTCTTGGTTTAAAAAGTCATTTGAGAAGTATTTATTAAGTGCCTACTACGGGCCAAGCATTATTTTACACATTGCAAAGAACAAGATCAAAAGACATTAAACCACATGCAAGGAGCTCATAGTCCAACTAAAATGCATAATTTCCAATATTAGCAGAGGACATTCATATGCTCAAATTAAAAACACTTAAAAAGTGTAAAATGCTCAAAAAAAAAAGAGAAAGATGCAGTGTCAGAAACCTCTGAAGTCCTGGTTAAGAAATAATAACAGTGTAATAGTTACGTATCTTTAGTACCTACCACTGTACTTAGAGAAGAAATCTATTTTTTGTTTGTTTGTTTGTTTGTTTTGCAAACTAAAAATCTTACTTCATCATCTGCATGAAGATCCAGTTAAATTAGTGAATTACTTCTCACTCTTTTCTCTCTCTTAAGACAATCTAAATTCTTCCAGCTTACGTAGTATCACTCATATGAAGGCTTCACTTGTTTCCAATCACCAATCTCATTTCCTCCATGTCTTAAAAAAAAAACTGTGTATTGCATATCTTGACAGAAATCTTTTAATTGCAAATGGCAGAAGAACGTCAAATTAGCTTAGGCAAAAAGTAGAATTTATTGGTTCATATTTACAAACATTTTCTATAGATTCATTATAACTTGCAGTCCAGACCCAAAGAGCAAACTCTCTTAATAGAAATAGTTGCTATGTCACTATATATATTTTTGTTTGTGAGGAATAAAACACAGGTTTGATTTTAGTTTCATCAAAACTTTTCAACTTGTCAAATATGGGGTTGAAAATAGTGTGAAAAGCAATGATTTTTTGTTTTTGTTTTTCTTCTCTGAAAGGAGAATCTATTTTTGCCAATCAAAATGCCCTAATACAGGAAGTAGCGTCTACATCCTCTAGCTGCTATGGTTCTCAGTCTTAACCCATTACAGTCATCTAGGATCTTTTAAAAAGAATTGACATTACTCTTCTCCCAACATCACTCTTCTCTCACCTCAATTCAGTCAGAAGGGGACTTAAAGTCTCGACAACAGTATTTCTTAAACACTCACCATGTAATTCTAATATGCAATGAGGATTGAAAATCCCTCTTCTGTCTACTTACCTATGTCATACCATCTGCTCAGTCAAAGATTTAGCAGTACTTTCCAGATATTCTCAAAAAATATGTTTTGGAGGTTTTAGACTACTGCCTCCAGGCAGAGAAAGGTGGAATTGAACGTATAGTATTCTGCCTTCGGACACCACAGCCAGTTTGATAGGTTGTCCCACATGCTGCTCTGACGCAGAAGGCCAAACACTTGAGGTTATTAAAGAACAGTTATGTTAAGGGTCTTGTTAGTGAGCCACATGAAAGACAGAGCTGTAAAGCCAGCCATAAATGTCACTTGTAGTTAAGACACTGCATGCATGGTGGTTCACTTAAGAAAACAGAATTACATTAGAAGAGGAACAGCAGCTCAACTACTGTTTTATTCATAGGTTATTTGTAACAAAAAATATTATTTTGTGGAAGAATGCCTAATACATTGACTGCATTAGAGGGAAAAATCTTAAAATGTGGCAGTTGGTTGCTTAAGGGTTTTATTTTCTAACAACCAAAAGGGATCGGATGGCTACTGCCCTGGTTTGGCTGCACATACCTTGACTCCACAGCCATTGCTGACACACAAGAAGGAAATATATGTCTTTAGAATCAACAACTCGCTCTCAGTGGCCGAACTGGCAAAAAGAAAAATAAACAAACACAAAAACTTCTTATTTTGCAACATTAGCAAAGAAAACACTGACCTTCCACCTCCTACCTAATCTATCCCCAACTGCTTCTTTGACATCATGCCTAGTAAAATGAAAAGGGGCTTTCAAAAGAAGGAAAGAAACATCTGCTTGGACTTCAGATTCCCCTCCACAGCAGAAACCAAGCCTATATAGGTTACATGTTTCAATGAGCCACGCAAAACGAAGGAGAAAGTTCAACTGCTTATCCCATTTGACCTTGGCTTTAACGCAGGATCACATTGATCCTGATGGAGAGATTAAACCGCCAAGTCCAGAACCGTTCACCAAGCAAATTCACAAGGGGAGTTCTAAGAGTTCTTTGGCACTCTTACTTCATATGGAATTAGCAGGGACGATCTCAGGCCACAAATGTAGCAATATTTTAACTCAGTGTGCAAAATTTCAAAGATAAAGCCTGAGATTGGAGGCGTACTGAACTTTTCAAACACTGCTTTCGTGGTAGTTTTTGTCAAGAAAATGCAGGCATGTATGAGAGCTGCTGAAAGATCTCTTTGTGGAGGAGGAAAAAAAATGGGGGTCACTAGAATCATGAAAGGTCAAGGACAAGGGTGAAGGGATGACAAAATTGAAACATTTTCTTTTACATAGCCTTATTTTAAATTGCAAATTCATCCTACCTTCTGTGAAAATCACTTTCACAGTACAGCAAAATGGCACATAAATGGTCATGCCTTTTCTCAGTAAACAGTAAAGCAGTTTTGAACAGAAAACAGAACTGTGACTTCAAACCTAAAATTTTGAAAATCTGAAAGAAATTTTAGCAATAAAAGAAAGATTAACAACAAAGGTTGTGCTGGTCCATGAGTTCATCTCTTAAATTCCTCAAACAGAAAGCACCTTGGACCAATAGTCTGGGAAACTGAATTCCAGTCCCACTGTAGATCCTATCTGACTGCAAGCTAAGTCAAATTTCTTATGTTCTTTGGGCCTCAATTTCTTCATCAGTAAAATTAGGTTAGAGTAGAGGATTTCTAGAACCAATGTATTCATAGATATTATGGAACCTGTGCAAAGCTGCTCCTGAATTCCATGCCTCCATTCTCAATTTGATGTTTTTCTTGACAAGCCCAACTCATAATGTTTCTCCTTCTTTCCCATACAGGCTATTCATTAGCTGTCTCACCAATCTCTTAACTTAGCCTAATTTTCTTCAATTGATCTAATGTCTTCTTCTTTCTCTAGGAGATTGTAAATTCCTCCAAGACACAAAATAATTTATGTCTAATTGTGTTCCTTACTGAAATTAAAAGAGTATTGTATACATGGTAGATGTTTGGCACATGATTTTTTTGATAAATGCATGAATTAATTAATGTTTGGTACTTGATAAGTGTTGGTTTAATTGACCAGTCACTAATGTTTGGGGTGGATCAGAAAAATAAGCTGAGAGACATTGATTTCTAGAAAGCAACATCTAGTCATTAGAAGACCAAAAATTTGCCCAGACTGCATTTATTACTGTAAGAAAAAATATTTATATCCCTACTTTAAAATACCTATATTATACTGTTTTGATAGAATCACTAAAGTTATATATCTCCTCTAAAAATCTTAATGATATATGATGAAATATATCAATTGGCATAAAATGTATTTATTGCCAGAATATCATTTTTCATCAAAAAGTAGAAGATTCTACATCTTCCTAATCCTTATTCATGCACTTAATTGCCAATGTTCCTTGGGTCTTTGCTTTATATTTATCAATTAATATATAAATGGTTAGCTCTGTTAAATATACTGCCTTTTAAAATGATTTAAACTATCACACTTATTTTCCTATTAAGACAATTCATCACAAGTAGTATAAATTTTGGGGGCATTTTACTTAAAAATATTGTTTTCTTAAAAATACTGCTTTCATTCATCCCTACTAAGTATATACTAAAGAAAAAATTTAAGGACATTGGTTGTAAGAATTGGTGCATTTATAGATTTACTAATATTAGTAGCTACTGCAGCCAGATATTTGTAGTGTTTATCATACCAAAAATGTGCTTATGTCATAAGATTGGACTAGAGAAATAGATAGTTAACTACTATAGACAAAAGGAGAAAATAAGAGGTTCTAACATTTTAAAAGTCCCGCAACATCACCTGCAATAAGAATTCTCTTCTAATAGCATATGGAAAGTTTTCTTACTCACTAATTAAATTTTACTGTCCCTCTGCTTGCTTTTTACCACACGAATATTAATCTTATTCTATGAATAACCTCAACTAGTTTTTCCTATGCTAAGAGCTAAGGAGGCATGGCATATATTATTCTCTCCTGAATTTTGATTATAAGCTTATATTTGAGACAGTAGCACATTGAGAAAAATCATAGCTAGGTGGATGAATTAATCCCTAAAAGAAATATGTCACAAGACAGTGAAGAACTACACATTAGGCAGATCACGAGTTCAGGAGATAGAGATCATCAACATGATGAAACCCCGTCTTTACTAAAATTACAAAAATTAGGCAGGTATGGTGGTATGTGCCTGTAGTCCCAGCTACCTGGGAGGTTGAGGCAGAAGAACTGCTTGAACCCGGGAGGCGGAGGTTGCAGTGAGATGAGATCACACCACTGCACTCCAGCCTGGTGACAGAGCGAGACTCCATCTCAAAAAAGAAAGAAAGAAAGAAAGAAAGAAAGAAAGAAAGAAGAAAGAAAGAAAGAAAGAAAGATATTGTAAGCCACATATGTAATTTTTAATTTTCTAACATCCACATGTAATTAATATAAAAATTACTAATAGGATTTTTTCAAACTAAGTCTTTAAAATTTGGCGTGTATTTTATAATTACAGCATATCTCATCTCAGAAAAGCCATATTCCAAGTGCTCAATAGCCACTCATGGCTAGTGGCTAACATACTGGGACTAAAGAATGTGAGAATATTGGTGATTTCTGTTTTCATCTTTATGTTTTTTAATACATCCTACTTTTACAATCAGAGAAAAATTAATATTTTAAAATAACTAAACAGAGGCAGCAGGACAAAGGGAAAAATTGTGGGTTTTATAGTCAGAGACCTAGATTCAGAGGGTTCTGATTCTATTGTCTAATTTACGTAGCGGTGCTCTCCTGTGAATGACTACATTCCAACAGGATACATGTAAACCCTTCATATGGAGAATTACAGACTTGGTCACCATGAGAGATAATGGTGACATGATAGGAAATTTTACCCTTGGCGAAAGCGGCAGTAAGTGAACCAATTTAGGACTGTCCAACTTATCCCTATTCCACATATGCTAAATAAATGTAAAAAAAAAAAAATGACTAAGTAAAATCTATTCCCAGAAAGAGTTGTTTCCTTATTATTATTTTTTTTAATACTTTAAGTTCTAGGGTACATGTGCACAATGTGCAGGTTTCTTACATATGTATACATGTGCCATGTTGGTGTGCTGCACCCATTAACTCATCATTTACATTAGGTATATCTCCTAATGCTATCCCTCCCCCCAGCCCACTCCACACAATAAGACCTGGTATGTGATGTTCCCCTTCCTGTGACCAAGTGACCTCATTGGTCAATTTCCACCTATGAGTGAGAACATCTGGTATTTGGTTTTCTGTTCTTGAGATAGTTTGCTGAGAATGACAGTTTCCAGCTTCATCCATGTCCCTACAAAGGACACGAACTCATCCTTTTTTATGGCTGCATAGTATTCCATGGTGTATATGTACCACATTTTCTTAATCCAGTCTGTCACTGATGGACATTTGGGTTGATTCCAAGTCTTCACTATTGTGAATAGTGCCACAATAAACATACGCGTGCATGTGTCTTTATAGCAGCATGACTTATAATCCTTTGGATATATTCCCAGTAATGGGATGGCTGGGTCAAACAGTATTTCCAGTTCTGGATCCTTGAGGAATCGTCATAGTGTTTTACTCAATGGTTGAACTAGTTTACAATTCCACCAACAGTGTAAAAGTGTTCCTATTTCGCCACATCCTCTCCAGCACCTGTTGTTTCCTGATTTTTTTAATGATTGCCATTCCAACTGATATGAGATGGTATCTCATTGTGGTCTTGATTTGCATTTCTGTGACGGCCAGTGATGATGAGCATTTTTTCATGTGTCTGTTGGCTTCATGAATGTCTTCTTTTGAGAAGTGTCTGTTCGTATCCTTTGCCCACTTTTTGCTGAGGTTGTTTTTTTCTTGTAAATTTGATTGTGTTCTTTATAGGTTCTGGATATTAGCCCTTTGTCAGATGAGTAGATTGTAAGAATTTTCTCCTATTCTGTACGTTGCCTGTTCACTCTGATGATAGTTTCTTTTGCTGTACAGAAGCTCTTTAATTTAATTAGATCCCATTTGTCAATTTTGGCTTTTGTTGCCATTGCTTTTGGTGTTTTAGACATGAAGTCCTTGCCCATGCCTATGTCCTGAATGGTATTCCCTAGGTTTTCTTCTAGGGTTTTTATGGTTTTAGGTCTAACATTTAAGTCTCTAATCCATCTTGAATTAATTTTCATATAAGGAGTAAGGAAAGGATCCAGTTTCAGCTTTCTACTTATGACTAGTCAATTTTCCCAGCACCATTTATTAAATAGGGAATCCTTTCCCCATTTCTTGTTTTTATTAGGTTTGTCAAAGATCAGATGGCTGTAAATGTGTGGTATTATTTCTGAGGGCTCTGTTCTGTTCCATTGGTGCATATCTCTGTTTTGGTATCAGTACTATGCTGTTTTGGTTACTGTAGCCTTGTAGTATATAGTTTGAAGTCAGGTAGCATGATGCCTCCAGCTTTGTTCTTTTGGCTTAGGATTGTCTTGGCAATGCGGGCTCTTTTTTGGTTCCATATGAACTTTAAAGCAGTTTTCTCCAATTCTGTGAAGAAACTCATTGGTAGCTTAATGGGGATGGCACTGAATCTATAAATTACCTTAGGCAGTGTGGCCATTTTCACGATATTGATTCTTCCTATCCAAGAGCATGCTATGTTCTTCCATTTGTTTGTGTCCTCTTTGATTTCACTGAGCAGTGGTTTGCAGTTCTCCTTGAAGAGGTCCTTTACATCTCTTGTAATTTGGTTTCCTAGGTATTTTATTCTCTTTGAAGCTATTGTGAATGGGAGTTCATTCGTGATTTGGCTCTCTGCTTGTCTGTTACTTGTGTATAAGAATGCTTGTGATTTTTGCACATTAATTTTGTATCCTGAGACTTTGCTGAAGTTGCTTATCATCTTAATGAGATTTTGGGCTGAGACAATGGAGTGTTCTAAATATACGATCATGTCATCTGCAAACAGTATGTTGAATAGGAGTGGTGAGAGAGGGCATCTCTGTCTTGTGCCAGTTTTCAACGGGAATGCTTCCAGTTTTTGCCCATTCAGTATGATATTGGCTGTGGGTTTGTCATAAATAACTCTTATTATTTTGAGTTATGTTCCACTAATAATGAATTTATTGAGCGTTTTTAGCATGAAGAGCTATTGAATTTTGTCAAAAGCCTTTTCTGCATCTATTGAGATAGTCATGTGGTTTTGGTCTTTGGTTCTGTTTACATGCTGGATTACATTTATTGATTTGCATATGTTGAACCAGCCTTGCATCCCAGAGATGAAGCCTAATTGATCATGGATAAGCTTTTTGATGTGCTGCTGGATTTGTTTTGCCAGTATTTTATTGAGGATTTTTGCACCGATATTCATCAGGGATATTGGTTTAAAATTCTTTTTTGTTGTTGTTGTATCTCTGTCAGGCTTTGGTATCAGGATATTGTTGGCCTCTTAAAATGAGTTAGGGAGGATTCCCTCTTTTTCTATTGATTGGAATAGTTTCAGAGGGAATGATACCAACTCCTCCTTGTACCTCTGGTAGAATTTGCCTGTGAATCTGTCTGGCCCTGGACTTTTTTTTTGGATGGTAGGCTATTAATTATTGCCTCAATTTCAGAGCCTGCTATTGGTCTATTCAGGGATTCAACTTCTTCCTGGTTTAATCTTGGGAGAGTGTAAGTGTCCAGGAAATTATCCATTTCTTCCAGGTTTTCTAGTTTATTTGTGTAGAGGTGTTTATAGTACTTTCTTACGGTAGTTTGTATTTCTGTGGGGTCAGTGGTGATATCCCCTTTATCATTTTTTATTGCATCTATTTGATTCTTCTCTCTTTTCTTCTTTATTAGTCTTGCTAGTGGTCTATCCAATTTGTTGATCTTTTCAAACATCCAGCTCCTGAACTTATTGATTTTTGGGAGGGTTTTTGATGTCTCTATCTCCTTCAGTTCTGCTCTGATCTTAGTTATTTCTTGTCTTCTGCTAGCTTTTGGATGTGTTGGCTCTTGCTTCTCTTGTTCTTTTAATTGTGATGTTAGGGTGTCAATTTTAGATCTTTCCTGCTTTCTCTTGTGGGCACTTAGTGCTATAAATTTCCCTCTACACACTGCTTTAAATGTGTCCCAGAGATTCTGGTATGTTCTATCTTTGTTCTCTTTGGTTTCAAAGAACATCTTTATTTCTGCCTTCATTTTGCTATGTATCCAGTAGTCATTTAGGAGCAGGTTGTTCAGTTTCCACGTAGTTGAGCGGTTTTGATTGAGTTTCTTAGTCCTGAGTTCTAGTTTGATTGCACTGTGGTCTGAGAGACAGTTTGCTATAATTTCTGTTATTTACATTTGCTGAGGAGTGCTTTACTTCCAACTATGTGGTCAATTTTGGAATAAGTGTGATGTGGTGCTGAGAAGAATGTATATTATGTTGATTTGGGGTGGACGGTTCTGTAGATGTCTATTAGTTCTGCTTGGTGCAGAGTTGAGATCAATTCCTGGATATCCCTGTTGACTTTGTCTCGTTGATCCATCTAATGTTGACTGTGAGGTGTTGAAGTCTCCCATTACTATTGTATGGGAGTCTAAGTCTCTTTGTAAGTCTCTAAGGACTTGCTTTATGAATCTGGGTGCTCCTGTATTGGGTGCATATATATTGACGTTAGTTAGCTCTTCCTGATGAATTGATCCCTTTACCATTATATAATGGCCTTCTGTCTCTTTTGATCTTTGATGGTTTAAAGTCTGCTTTATCAGAGACTAGTATTGCAACCCCTGCTTTTTTTTGTTTTCCATTTGCTTGGTAGATCCTCCTCCATCCCTTTATTTTGAGCCTATATGTGTCTCTGCATGTGAGATGGGTCTCCTGAATACAGTAAACTGATGGGTCTTGACTCTTTATTGAATTTGCCAGTCTGTGTCTTTTAATTGGACCATTTAGTCCACTTATATTTAAGTTTAATATTGTTATGTGTGAACTTGATCCTATCATTATGATGTTAGCTGGTTATTTTGCTCACTAATTGATGCAGTTTCTTCGTAGCATTGATGTACTTTACATTTTGGCATGTTTTTGCAATGGCTGGTACCTGTTGTTCCTTTCCATGTTTAGTGCTTCCTTCAGGATCTCTTGTAGGGCAGGCCTCGTGGTGACAAAATCTCTAAACATTTGCTTGTCTGTGAAGGATTTTATTTCTTCTTCATTTATGAAACTTAGTTTGGCTGGATATGAAATTCTGGGTTGAAAATTCTTCTCTTTAAGAATGTTGAATATTGGTCCCCACTCTATTCTGGCTTGTAGAGTTTCTGCCCAGAGATCTGCCGCTAGTCTGATGGGCTTCCCTTTGTGTGTAACCCGATCTTTCTCTCTGGCTGCCCTTAACATTTTTTCCTTCATTTCAGTTTTGATGAATCTGACATGTATGTGTCTTGGAGTTGCTCTTCTCGAAGAGTATCTTTATGGCGTTCTCTGTATTTCCTGAATTTGAATGTTGGCCTGCCTTACTAGGTTGGGGAAGGTCTCCTGGATGATATCCTGCAGAGTGCTTTCCAACTTGGTTCCACTTTCCCCGTCACTTTCAGGCACTCCAATCAGACGTAGATTTGGTCTTTTCACATAATCCCATATTTCTTGGAAGCTTTGTTCATTTCTTTGCACTCTTTTTTCTCTACACTACTCTTCTTCCTTCATTTCATTCATTTGATCTTCAATTGATGATACTTTGTCTTCCAGATGATCTAGTTGGTTACTGAAGCTTGTGCATTTATCACGTCGTTCTCGTGTTATGGTTTTCATCTCTATCAGTTCTTTTAAGGAGTTCTCTACATTGGTTATTCTAGTTAGCCATTCATTAAATCTTTTTTCAAAGTTTTTAGTTTCTTTGCGCTGGTTATGTAGTTCCTCCTTTAGCTCTGAGAAGTTTGATCGACTGAAGCCTTCTTCTCTGGACTTGTCAAAGTCATTCTCTGTCCAGCTTTGTTCTGTTGCTGGCAAAGAGCTACATTCCTTTGGAGGGGTAGATGTGCTCTGATTTTTTGAATTTCCAGCTTTTCTGCTCTGCTTTTTCCCCATCTTTGTGGTTTTATCTGCCTTCGGTCTTTGATGTTGCTGACATACTGATGGGGTTTTGTTGTGGGTGTCCTTTCTGTTTGTGAGTTTTCCTTCTAACAATCAGTACCCTCATCTGTAGGTCTGTTGGAGTTTGCTGGAGGTCCACTCCAGATGCTGTTTGCCTGGGTATCAGCAGCAGAGGTATTGCTGAACAGCAAGTGTTGCTGTCTCATTCTTGCTCTGGAAGCTTCGTCTCAGGGGTGTACTTCACTGCGTGAGGTGTGAGGTGTTGGTCTGCACCTAGTGAGGAATGTCTCCCAGTTAGGCTACTCAGGGGTCAGGGACCCACTTGAACAGGCAGTCTGTCCGTTCTCAGATCTCAACCTCCATGCTGGGAGATCCACTGCTTTCTTTAAAGCTGTCAGATGGGGGCCTTTACCTCTGCCAAGATTTCTGCTGCTTTTTGTTTAGCTATGACCTGTCCCCAGAGGATGAGTCTACTGAGGCACCTGACCTCCTTGAGCTGTGGTGGGCTCCACCCAATTTGAGCTTCCCAAAACTTCGTTTACCTACTTAAGCCTCAGCAATGGCAGATGTCCCTCCCCCAGCCTCACTGCCGCCTTGCAGTTAGATCTCAGACTGCTGTGCTAGCAATGAGGGAGGCTCTGTGGGCATGGGATCCTCTGGGCCAGGCATGGGATATAATCTCCTGGTGTGTCATTTGCTAAGAGCCTTTGTAAAGTGTAGTATTAAGGTGGGGTTACCCGATTTTCCAGGTGTTGTGTGTCTCAATTTCCTTTGGCTAGGAAAAGGAATTCCCTTCCCCCTTGCACTTCCCAGGTGAGGCGATGCCTCACCCTGCTTCAGTTCTCAATGGTCGGGCTGCACCCACGGACCAGCGTCAACTGTCCGACACAACCCAGTGAGATGAGCCCGGTACCTCAGTTGAAAATGCAGAAAATCACCTGTCTTCTGTCACTTTCACTGGGAGCTGGAGGCTGGAGTTGTTCCTATTCGGCCATCTTGGGCACCCCTCAAGAGTTGTTTTCTTTGTCACTTTTAAACAGTTTTAAAGTTGCCAACTGCATCATACAACTGCATCATACAGTGCAAAACAAGCCATACAAATTCTTGGCTAATATATAGGCAAATTCAAGCTCCATAAGTATGTTAATATTATGCTTTGCTGATTTCTAGAAATATAGAGAGCCCAACTTCATACCACTAAATTTATTTTAGACTTTGCTTTCAAATTACATGCTTATTTAATTTTGTTGTTTTTAGTGGTTGATTGGTTGGTTGGCTGGTTGGTGTTTTGGAACTCTGTTGCAAAGAGCTGAGTTAATCACACTCTTGGGTTCATAGCATATTATCCTATCAGCCATGCAAGGCTATTCTTCTGTTTTTTTTTTTTATTTTTCTCCTTGTTTTCCATCCCCATTTTTGTTCCATTCATGGACCTCAACTCTAATATATTTGAAATGTGTCCTTAAATATTCATATATGCTTTTATGTAGTATTCTTTGTATACATATAATTCTCTTTCAAGTTTTTCAACACTGTTATTTTTAATATCCAGTCCATGGTGATTCTAACTACTGCACAGTATTCTATTGTTTGCCTCCACCATATTTTACTTATCCATTCCTCCAGTGACAGTTACCTATGTTGATAACTTTCAGCTGCTATAAACCACATCAAAATAAACTTTCTCATAAATATCCTTTTTGTACAGTTATATACCCGGGAGTGGAATTGCTGATTCAAAGAGCCTAAATAGATAAATAAGACTGACAGGTGTCTATAAAATTACTGTACCTGTTTATACTCTCTATAGCACTGTTACTTAATACTTAATGTTGTTGATAGGTTCTTGGAAACTACAACTTTAAACAAAACATTGTTCAGCAAGTCCTTGAATAATGTCATTTCATTCAACATCCTTTTGTTGTAACATTGATGAGAAAAAAAAATGTTTTTCATTACATCATTTTGCTTACAGTTGCTGTTTCCAAGAATTAATCAACAACATTAAGTGAGGACTCACTGTATAAGAATTTTCACCTCTCTATATCTTTATTTTATATTACCCATCTTTTAGAATTTTACCTTTCATATGCTTTTGGTGAGAAGATTTGTGCTTTTAGCTCCAATGTGTAAAGAGTTTAAAAGTTGTCACCTTCATCCTTACAAAAAAGGAAAAGCTGAGCAAACTGAAAATCAGTAACTTGTCTTAGAACTCCTAGAGAACTAAGGTTGCAGAAACTGCCACCCTGAGATCTGGAGAGGCAGGAAAATTCGGAATCACAATCTCGTGGCTTAACTGGGGCAGAAGACACTAGAATTATAAACTGGTAGAAATACTTAAATTGTCATTTTGACATATTGCTGGAGTCTGAATGTAGACTAGCATGAGAGTGAGAAGCTCCTGAAGGCCACAGTTTCAGGAAATCACCCACACTCATAGGTTTTACTTTCTAGACTCCCACCTGGTTCTCACTGTGAAAAGTCAAGAAAAATTTCATGGTTCTGGCAGTAGGAGAAAAGTAACCTTTGTGAAATATTCTCAGAATGTTCTTTGTAACAAAGGCCTACTCTCCAGGCAGAAAGACTTTAAAAGGGTTTAAGAGAGCCTCACCCGACCTGGGGAGAAAATTTCCCATACTACAGTGCCCCCCAACCTTGCTATTTCACCTAAGGTGGGACAAAAGCTATGAAATATTTCTGAGCGTCACAGCCCAGGGACAGAGGCATATTAAAAAAGTTATATTTAATCATAATATTGTAGAACCCATTCTTTTCTTCCCACTTGACAATCACACAAACAGGGTTTCAGTATAATAACAGTGGGTTATAGTTAAAAGAACTGCAAAATGCAGACTCTATTGAAGTGGGAGTTTTAAAAGGCACTAATAATTTATTTGGTTGGTTGACTGAAACATGGACCAAAAGGTAGCCCACAGTGAGTGAAGTGAAAATGCCAGGCATGCCTTGGTTTAATGTAGAGGAAGCAATACAAAGGCTTAGGGAAACTGGAATGTAAGAGTGTTTCTGTCATTTAAGATCTACTCACCTATACTCGATCCAAAAGACATATCTTTCACCAATATTATAGAAATAAATTTGTGCTAGCAACCTTGGTGGGTACTGTGATTGATCTTCTCTGTAGGCCAGACCACACAGTGGGAACTGTAGTCACTAAACTGGGAAACCTTACTGCAATGGTAGTAATTGAATTCTATAATTCACTAGGGGCCAAGGGGCAATACTCAACCCCAAAGGCAAGATGGCCACGGTTACTATGATGAACAGGAGAACCAAAGTATAGTCTCCAATCAGAACAGTCTGACCAGAGCATACCTATGTTGTTGGCTAGTTGATTATGTTTTTCTAGAAGTTATAGATAGGAAGCCTACTGAATTCTTACCTGATCTGTGTAAATAGAAATGTTCTAAGTCAAATGAATAAAACTCTAAGCCAAATCATAACAACAGAGTTATGGTCCCTCAATCAAGTCCCATGCTTGAGCCAGTTTACAGACCCTGAATCCCTTAAATGGATGGAGTCCAGGTCCCCTTGAGTAAGGACCCTAATACACTACAGAAAATGTATACAGATAGTCTCCAACTTAGGGTGGTTCAACTTACAATTTTTTGACATTATGATATGAAGCAAAACAATACACATCATAAATTGAAATATCATAAGTTAAAAATATCCTTTTCATTCATAGTACTTTCAACTTACAATGGGTTTGTTGGTACATAGCTCCATCATAAGCTGAATAGCAACTGTACTATTAATTATTTTTTCAGTCTTCCTCAAAGAGACCTATGACCTTTTACCAGGGTAACTCTACATTGGAAGAAGGAAAATAACAGATCTTTGGGACCACTGGAAACTGACAGTAATTCCAGGAGACCGATAATGTCTCTGCAGTCCATCAGTAGAAGTAAACACTTATAGAGGTCAGATTATCAATGGATTTGATATGGCTTGAATGTCCTGCCCAAATCTCATGTTGAGTTTTAATCTCCAGTATTAGAGGTGGGTATTATAGACTACTAGAAAGACGAATAAAGAAGAAAGAAGAATAAAGAAGAAAAGAGAGAAGAATCAAATAGACGCAATAAAAAATGATAAAGGGGATATTACCACCGACCCCACAGAAATACAAACTACCATCAGAGAATTCTATAAACACCTCTACGCAAATCAACTAGAAAACCTAGAAGAAATGGATAATTTTCTGGACACTTACACTCTCCCAAGACTACACCAGGAGGAAGCTGAATCCCTGAATAGACCAATAGTAGGCTCTGAAATTGAGGCAATAATTAATAGCCTACCAACAAAAAAAGTCCAGGACCAGATGGATTCACAGCTGAATTCTACCAGAGGTACAAGGAGGAGCTGGTACCATTCCTTCTGAAACTATTCCAATCAATAGAAAAAGAGGGAATCCTCCCTATCTCATTTTATGAGGCCAACATCATCCTGATACCAAAGCCTGGCAGACACACACACACACAAAAAAGAGAATTTTAGACCAATATCCCAGATGAATATCGGTGCAAAAATCCTCAATAAAATACTGGCAAACCGAATCCAGTAGCACATCAAAAAGCTTATCTACCATGATCAAGTGGTCTTCATCCCTCGGATGCAAGACTGGTCCAACATATGCAAATCAATCAACGTCATCCAGCATATAAACAGAACCAAAGACAAAAACCATATGATTATCTCAATAGATGCAGAAAAGGCCTTTGACAAAATTGAACAGCCCTTCATGGTAAAAACTCTCAAAAAATTCGGTATTGATGGAACATATCTCAAAATAAGAGCTACTTATGACAAACCAACAACCAATATCATACTGAATGGGCAAAAACTGGAAGCATTCACCCTGAAAACTGGCACAAGACAGGGATGCCCTCTCTCACCACTCCCATTCAACATAGTGTTGGAAGTTCTGGCTAGGGCAATCAGGCAAGAGAAAGAAATAAAGGGTATTCAGTTAGGAAAAGAAGAAGTCAAACTGTTCCTCTTTGCATGTGTCATGATTGTATATTTAGAAAACCCCATTGCCTCAGCCCAAAATCTCCTTAAGCTGATAAGCAACTTCAGCAAAGTCTCAGGATACAAAATCAATGTGCAAAAGTCACAAGCATTCTTATACACCAGTAACAGACAAACAGAGAGCCAAATCATGAATGAATTCCAATTCACAATAGCTTCAAAGAGAATGAAATACCTAGGCATCCAACTTACAAGGGATATAAAGGACCTCTTCAAGGAGAACTACAAACCACTGTTCAGTGAAATAAAAGAGGACAAAAACAAATGCTCATGGATAGGAAGAATCAATACCATGAAAATGACCATACTGCCCAAGATAATCTACAGATTCAATGTCATCCCCATTAAGCTACCAACGACTTTCTTCACAGAATTGGAAAAACCTGCTTTAAAGTTCATATGGAACCAAAAAAGACTCCAGATTGCCACAACAATCCTAAGTCAAAAGAACAAAGCTGGAGGCATCACGCTACCTGACTTCAAACTATACTACTGGGCTACAGTAACCAAAAGAGCATGGTACTGGTACCAAAACAGAGATATAGACCAATGGAACACAACAGAGCCCTTAGAAATAATACCACACATCTACAGCCATCTGATCTTTGACAAACCTGACAAAAACAGGAAATGGGGGAAGGATTCCCTATTTAATAAACGGTGCTGGGAAAATTGGCTAGCCATAAGTAGAAAGCTGAAACTGGATCCTTTCCTTACTCCTTATAGGAAAATTAATTCAAGATGGATTCAAGATTTAAATGTTATACCTGAAACCATAAAAACCCTAGAAGAAAACCTAGGAAATACCATTCAGGACATAGGCATGGACAAGGACTTCATGTCTAAAACACCAAAAGCAACTACAACAAAAGCTACAATTGACTAATGGGATCTAATTAAACTAAAGAGCTTCTGCACAGCAAAAGAAACTACCATCAGAGTGAACAGGCAACCTACAGAATGGGAGAAAATTGTTGCAATCTACTCATTTGACAAAGGGCTAATATCCAGAACCTACAAAGAACTCAAACAAATTTAGAAGAAAAAAACAACTCCATCAAAAAGTGAGCAAAGGATATGAACAGACTTTTCTCAAAAGAAGACATGCATACAGCCAACAGACACATGAAAAACTGTTCATCATCACTCGCCATTAGAGAAATGCAAATCAAAACCACAATGAGATACCATCTCACACCAGTTAGAATGGCAATCATTAAAAAGTCAGGAAACAACAGGTACTGGAGTGGATGTGGAAAAATAGAAACACTTTTACACTGTTGGTGGGACTGTAAACTAGTTTAACCATTATGGAAAACAGTGTGGTGATTCCTCAAGAATCTAGAACTGGAAATACCATTTGACCCAGCCATCCCATTACTGGGGATATATCCAAAGGATTATAAGTCATGCTGCTATAAAGACACATGCACATGTATGTTTCTTGCGGCACTATTCACAATAGCAAAGACTTGGAATCAACCCAAATGTCCATCAGTGACAAACTGGATTAAGAAAATGTGACACATATATACCACGGAACACTATGCAGCCATAAAAAAGGATGAATTTGTGTCCTTTGTAGGGCCACGGATGCAGCTGGAAACCATCATTCTCAGCAAACTATTGCAAGAACAGAAAACCAAACACCGCTTGTTCTAACTCACAGGTGGGAATTAAATAATGAGATCACTTGGACACAGGAAGGGAACATCATACACCAGGTCCTAATGTGGTGAGGGAGCTGGGGGGAGGGCGGAGGGATAGCATTAGAAGATATCCCTAATGTAAATGACGAGTTAATAGGTGCAGCACACCAACAGGGCACATGTATACATGTATAACAAACCTGCACATTGTGCACATGTTCCCTAGAACTTAAAGTATATTAAAAAAAATAAAATAATAATAATAATAAAAGAATGACAGTGGATTATGGTAAGCTTAAACAAGGGATAACTCCATTTGCAGGTGCTGTACCAGATGTGGACACACTGCTTGGGGAAATTAACTCTTTTGCTTGGTCCTTGTATGTAAATATTGGTCTGGCAAATAACTTTTTGTCAGTGCCTATTAGTGAAGCACTTTTCTTTCACTTGGCAAGGCCAGAAATACACCTTTAGTGACATACCTCAAGAGTGTATTAATTCTCCATTCCTATGTCATAATTTCATTTGCAGAGATTGAACACCTTTCCCTTTCACAAGATATCACACTGGTCCATTACATTGATGACCTTATGCTGGCTGGACCTACTGAGTAAGAAACAGCAGCTGTTCCAGACTTATTTGTAAATCCTTTGAGTGTCAGGGGTGGGGAAAAATATGACTAAAATTTTATGACTAAAGTCAGATAACTGACTTCTAACTCAGTAAAATTTCTAGGAATAGAGTGGTGTGGCACATGTTGAGATATTTTTTCTAAAGTGAAGGATAAGTTCTTCCATCTGGTCCCTCCTAAATTTGTACCACAGACAATGGGGTGCTGCTAGAAATATACCCAAAAATGTGGCAGCAATTTTAGAACTGGGTAACAGGAAGAGGTTGCAACCGTTTGGAGGGATCAGAAGAAAACAGGAAGATGTAGGAAAGTTTGGAACCTTCTGGAAACTTGTTTAACGGTTTTGACCAAAATGCTGACAGTGATATGGGCAATAAAGTCTAGGCTAAGGTGGTCTCAGATGGAGGTGATGAACTTGTTGGGAAGAGGAATAAAGGTGATTCTTGCTATGCCTTAGCAAAGAGACTGGTGGCATTTTGCCCGTGGCCTAGAGATGTGTGCAACTTTGAACTTGAGAGAGATGATTTAGGGTATCTGGCAAAAGAAATTTTTAAGCAGCAAAGCATTCAAAAAGTAATAGAACATAAAGGTCTGGAAAATTTGCAGCTTGACAATGCAGAAAATAAAAATCGATTTTCTGAGTTGAAATTCAAGCTGGCTGCAGAAATTTGCAGAATGATAACAGACTAATACAGTACAAGGCACAAAGCATATTGGGCCTCTTTGGATTTTGGAGGCAACACATACCTTATTGGGTGTGTTACTTCAGCCCATTTACCAAGTGACCCAAAAAGTTTCAAGTTTTGAGGAGGGGAGTAGAATTAGAAAAGTCTCTGCAACAGATCCAGGCTGCTAAGCAAGGTGCTCTGCCACTTGGGCCATAAGATTCAGCAAGTCCTATGGTGCCTGAAGTCTCAGTGACAAATATGAATTCAGTTTGGAGCCTTTGGTAGATTACTATATTTGAATCCCAGTACAATTCTTCTGGAATTTGGAAAGAAAGCCCAGTCATCTCCAGATAACGACTCTCTTTTGAGAAAGAGTTCTTGGCCCCCATACTGGGCCCTAGTAGAGACTGAACTCTTAACCATAGATCACCAAGTTACCATGCAACCTGAGCTGCCCATCATAAACTAGGTGTTATCTGATGACCAAGCCATAAATTTGGACATGCACAGCAACAGTCCATCATCAAATGGAAGTGAAAGTGATATACACATGATGAGGCCTAGTCAGGCCCTGAAGGCATTAGTAAGTGGCATGAAGAAGTGTCCCAAATACCAGAGTCTCCACTTCTTTTTGTCTCCTAGTCTGCACCTATGTCCTCACAGAGTGTTCCCTAATATTAGTTGACGGAAGAAGAAAAGACTCAGGCCACGTTTATAGATGGTTCTGTATGATATACAGGTACCACTGGAAAATGGAGATGCAGCACCATGTCTCCTCTCTGAAATATCCCTGATGGACAGTGGTAAAAGAAAATCTTGGCCAAATGTGGTAGCTCACACCTGTAATCCCAGCACTTTTGGAGGCCGAGGTGGGGTATCACCTTAAATTGAAAGTTTGAGACAAGCCTGACCAACATGGAGAAACCCCACCTCTACTGAAAAAAATACAAAATTAGCCAGGCATGGTGGTCTATGCCTGTAGTCCCAACTACTCAGGAGGCTGAGGCAGGAGAATCACTTGAACTCGGAAGGCAGAGGTTGCAGTCAGCTGAGATTGCGCCATTGCACTCCAGGCTGGGCAACAAGAGTGAAACTCCATCTCAAAAAAAAAAAAAAAAAAAATAGGAAAAGAGAAAAAAGAAAGAAAAAGAAAGAAAAGAAAGAAAATCTTCCCAGTCAGAACTTTGAGCAATGTATCTGGCTGTTTACTTTACTTGGAAGGAGAAATAGTCAAACATGTGATTGTATACCAATTCAAAGGTTTGACTGGATGATGAGGGACTTGGAAGGAAAATGACTTGAAAATTAGTGACAAATTTTTAGAAAGAAGTGTGTGAATTGATCTCTCTGAATGGGTGAAAAATATGGAAATATTTGTGTTTCATGTGAACGCTCACCAAATGATTACATCAACAGTGGATGATTGTAATGATCAGTTGGATAGAATGAACCATTCTGTACATACCAGTCAGCCTCTTTCCCCAGCCATCCATGTTATTTCCCAGTGGGTTCATGAATAAAGTTACCATAGTGAAAGCAACACGAGCTTCTACTCACCAAGGCTGACCCTGGTAGATGAGATTCACTGAACATATATAAGCCATATAGAATTTCTAAGATGTACATTATGCAATAAAATAGCTACTAGTCACAAATTACTGTTGAGTACTTGAAATGTGGCTAGTTCAAATGAGAAAGTAAATTTTTAATTTCATTTAGTTTTCATTAATGTAAGTTAAATTTAAAAAGTGATAGGACCAACCAAAAGCAGCAGTGATCAGAGGCTCCCACCAAAAAGTATCAAAGCACCACGTGAATCCTGCACTGGCAACCGAGGTATTCAGGTTCTGTCATCAAAACTGACTAGGCAGCTGGCGTGACCCACAGAGAGGAAGGAAGAGCAGGGTGGTGCGGCAGCCCACCTGAGAACCACACAGGGCAGGGGAGCCCACACTCCCAGCCAAGGGTGGCAGTGAGTGAGCGTGCTACTCAGCCTGCGAAACGGTGCTTTTTCCATGGTATTGTGCAACCCACGGATTGGAAGATCTCACTCGTGAACCCATGCCACTGGGGCCTTGGGTCCCAACCACAAAGCTGCACAGATTCTCAACAGCCACTCAACTGGAATCTGCCTAAGCCTGCTTTCCCTGGGGCAGGGTAAGGTGGGGGAAGGGGTGGCTGTCACCACTGCTGCTGCTACCTGCTATCTAAGCTGTCTGAGTTCCCTGAGGATGGGGCAGCTGCCAATATTGCAGCTGCTAGCTACCTAAAACACTAAGCTCCTGGGAGGGAAGGGCAGCAGCCATCACTATAGCTCCAGGATTCACTTTTCCCTTACTGGAGCCAGGGAGGCTGGATGACTTGGTCCCAAGAGGTAGTCCCCACAGTGCAGCACACTGCCATGGCCAGGTTGCCTCTTCAGACTGGACCCTGACCAATTCCTCCTCACTGGGTGGGGCCTCTCTGCAGGAACCCCAACAACTTCCAGCCAGGGGCTCAGGGACAGAACTCTGATCACCATGGGCCTGAACCCCTAGTGGGAGGAGTGGCTATAGTCTCTGCAGACCAGCAGACTTAATCTTTCCTCCTGCTAGTTCTGAGGAATCCAGGCAGCCCAGACACATGTGTATCCCCCAAGCACAGCACACCCACTCCAACAAGGGACAGCCAAAGTCCTTCGCTAAATGGGTCCTGGTTCCGTGCCCCCCAACTGGGTGAGACCCCCCAACAGGGGTGGCCACACTATAAGTGAATGTTCCTACTGGCATCAGGTCAGTGCCCCTTGAGGTCAGAAATCCCAGAAGAAAGAGCAGGCACCCATCTTTGCTGTTCTTCAGCCTTCCCAGGTGACATCTCCAGGCATAGGAGCAAACCAGATGAATAGGGCCTGAAGTGAACCTCCAGCAAACTGCAGCAGCCTTATAGAAGAGGGACCTTACTATTAAAAGAAAAACAGAAAGCAACAACAACAGCTTAAACAAAAAAAAAGTCCCCACAAAACCTGATCCAAGGGGTCAGCAGCCTCAAAGATCAAAACTAGACAAATTCAACAAAATCAACAAAAAACTGCTGAAAACCCAAAAAACCAGGTGGCTCTTCTCCTCCAAATGATCAGAATACTTCTCCAGCAAGTGCACAGAACTGGATGGAAAATTAGATGGCTGAATTGACAGAAGTAGACTTCAGAAGGTGGGTAATAACAAACTTTGATGAGATAAAGGAACATGTTCTAAGCCAATGCAAAGAAGCTAAGAACCATGATAAAACGTTACAGGAGCTGCTAACTAGAATAACCAGCTTAGAGAGGAACATAAAAGACCTCATGGAGCTGAAAAACATAGCACAAGAACTTCGTGAAGCATACACAGGTATCAATAGCTGAATTGATCAAGTGGAGGAAAGAATATCAGAGATTGAAGACTATCTGCTGAAATAAGGCAGGCAGACAAGATTAAAGAAAAAGAATGAAAATGAACAAACAAAACCTCCAAGAACTACAGGACTATGTAAAAAGACTGAACCTACATCAGATTGGAGCACCTAAAAGAGACAGAGAGAATGGAAACAAGTTTGAAAACACACTCTGGGATATCATCCAGGAGAACCTCCACGAGCTAGCAAGACATGCTAACATTCAAATTCAGGAAATACAGGGAACCTCTACTAAGATACTCCACAAGATCAATCCCAAGATACATAATCATCAGATTCTCCCAGGTCAAAATGAAAGAAAAAACGTTAAGGACAACCAGAGGAAAGCCCATCTGTTTCTTGGCAGCTGACAAGAAACAACTAAGATCAGGGTGGAACCAAAGGTGATGGAAATACTAAAAAGCCTTCAAAACATCAATGCATCCAGGAGCTGTCTTTTTGAAAAAAAAAAATATATATATATATATGTGTGTGTGTGTGTGTGTGTGTGTGTGTGTGTGTGTATAATTGACCACTAGCAGGACTTATAAAGAAGAGAGGAGAGAAGAATCAAATAAGCACACTAAAAAATGATAAAGTGGTTATCACCACTGATCCCACAGAAATACAATCTATCATCAGAGAATACTACACACACTTCTATGCAAATAAATTTAAAAATCTAGAAGAAATCTAGAAGTCCATAAACAAAGTGAAGCCCATAAGACTAAGAGTGGATCTCTCAGCAGAAACCATACAAGCCAGAAGAGAGCAGGAGATAATATTCAACATTCTTAAAAGAATTTTCAATCTGGAATTTCATATCTGGCCAAACTAAACTTCATAAGTGAAGAAGAAATAAAAGTATTTTCTGATAAGCAAATGCTGAGGGAATTCATCATGACCAAGCCTGCCTTGCAAGAGCTCCTAAAGTAAGCACTAAACATGGAAAGGAACAACTGGTACCAGTCATTGCAAAAATACACCAAAATACAAATATCAATGATACTATGAAAAAACTGCATCAACTTGTGTGAAAAATAAAAAGCTAGCATCATGATGACAGGATCAAATTCACAAGTAACAATATTAACTTTAAATTTAAATGTGCCAAATGCCCCAATTAAAACACACAGATTGGCAAATGGGGTAAAGAGTCAAGACCCATTGGTGTGCTGTATTTAAGTGACCCATCTCACATGCAAAGGCTCAAAATAAAGGGATGAAGGAATATTTACCAATCAAATGGAAAGTACAAAAAAGCAGCAGTTACAATTCTAGTTTCTGACAAAACAGACTTTAAACCAAAAAAGATTTTTTAAAAAAAGACATTATATAATGGTAAAGGGATCAATTCAACAAGAAGAGCTAACTATCCTAAATATATATGTACCCAATATAGGAGCACCCAGATTCATAAAACAGGTTTTTAGAGACCTACAAAGAGACTTAGACTCCTGTACAATATTACTGGGAGATTTTAACACCCCACTGTCAATATTAGACAGATCAACAAGACAGAAAATTAACTAGGGCATTCAGGACTTGAAGTCAGCTCTAGATCAAGTGGACCTGATAGAGATCTACAGAACCCTTCACTCCAAAACAACAGAATATACATTCTTCAGAATATACATGGCACTTACTTTAAAGTCAATCACATAATTGGAGATAAAACACTCCTCAGCAAATGCAAAAGAACTGATACTATCTTTTAAAAAGTCTCTCAGACCACAGTGCAATCAAATTAGAACTCAAGATTAAGAAACTCACTGAAAACCACATGACTACATGGACATTGAACAACCTGATCCTGAACGACTCTTGGATAAATAATGAAATGTTGGGGTCTGCATGTTTCCTAAACAAAGGAATGAACACACAAGACAACACAAGACAAGACAAACATGGTGGCCACCCTGAACGACAAGTTCCACTTTATTTTATACAGTCGTTTGTGGAATGTTACCAAGTCAAAAGACACATTGTTGTTTTATTGACCTTTCCCCGACTTTCTGGATTTTCAAGATGTTTACACATAAACAAGCCCCCAGGGGCTGCTGTTTGCAGCTGGCTCCTTTGTCCTCCCTGTTTGCAGGGAAGGAACACCCTGCTTTGTTTGCAAGAACAGGACTTATCGGAATGCCCTGCTTCGTTTGCAAGAGCAGGACTTATCGGGAATGTCTCATTTGTGAGCATGTAGTCCTCTACATTTCCCCTTTCCTTATTTACAAGTTTGAATTTCTTTCAAAACCATCATTACATGCTGGGCTCGCTGGGATTTGGTGTTTGCCCTTTGGCATTGTCTCCAGCAGACTGTGAAAATGACAAAGGCAAGAACAACAATCAATATATTGCTAGAAACAGAGGTCAGCAAAGTTTTTACAGGGCTCATAGGGTTCAAAGATGTCAAACTTTGTGCAATACCAGTCATCAAATCTGCACCAGTCAGCAATGGTAACTGATTGCGAAATGTTTCAGAAATGCTCTGTGTTAATTCTTGTATTTCTAGGGAAAGATTATTATGACCAATTAAAAGTCTCTTTATCTCAGTCCAATTATGTGCAGTGCTGTTAAAAGGAACAGGAGTAATACAAAATTGGTATTCCAATTGTGGTATTCCAATTGTGTATTCCAATCACATTTCAACAAAGCTCGGGTATTCAACACTGTTAGCTGATCTCCCAACCAAGAAACCACTTGCTCCAGATTATCCACTGGTTCAGTCAAATGAGCATCTATGTCTCATTGCTACTGCCACAACAAATGTGATTGTTCATGCCATTGTTGCACAAATTCTGCATTTTGTATACTCTGCTGTAGAGCTAATCCAGCAACAGTGGCAGTGGAAGCAATTGCTACAAGTCCTATCACCGCGGTCACGACGATTCCAACCATCCTCCGACTGCGGTGGACAAGATCTTGCATAATCTTGTAAATTTGAGTAACCCCAGCAGATTCACTCCAAGTACGTGTTAAGTTTACAGGTAGCCAGGTTTCTTTTCTGGCTCTTAGTATATATAAATCAGAGTGAGACTCATTCCAATTATTATTCCACCAAGTAGTATTTATACAACTTAAGAATGTACAATTGTTTGTACAGTTAACTACCCTTGTATTATTATCACACTTAAAAATTTTTGTCAACAACAAGTAAGGCTTTCTTACACATGCAATAACATATCTGGAAATATTTCGATGCAAAGGTATATGGAAAGGGTTAGCAATATTAGTAAGATTTAAGGACATGTTTCCCGTAAAAGTGAACATTGGTTTACCAGCAGCTAGCAACTTCCAAATATGACTTTGTATTTGTGAAGTATTAGCCAAATGTGGCATAGGGGGTGATAGACCACCATCATGCCAAATAATAGTTTGATTGCCATCCGCAGCAATGCTGTGATTACCTTTATGCCAATGCAGGTTGACATGACTGAATTTAGTTTGAAAATTTCCATGTACACTCCAATCTGTAACAAGGTATTTACGACTCTTTCCTTTTACTTCTAACAACAATTGTGGCCCACTACCTCTACATCTAGTCCACTCTAGTTGGGAAACACCTCCAGACACATCGGGGATAGGGCATAAAGGTAATGTACTTGGTAGAGTTTCATTAAGTACTGCAGTATGATTACACTTAAAACTTTGAGCCACAATAATCATAGTAAAGGCAGAGATATGACTATGGTCATAGCGAACAGCCCAAGCCTCATGAGAAAAATGCAGACAATGTGGACTACTCCCAAGACATATAGGTAACCCTTCAACCCCAAATTGATATGAACTATTTACTGTGCCAGTGTCTAATTCAGGATCCTGGTTTTAAAAAGGTGATGGCATCCAAGCAGTATCATTAGTAAATACTGGGACTTCTCTGTCTCCCCAGGCCACACCTTCATATAAGGGTAGAAAAGGAATATAAGCCCAGTATGTAAATTCTCCAGCCATTACCTGACAATTTACTACGGCCAGCATAGCCAGGAATAAAGTCAGTGGGGTTTGGGGCTGCCCAGCTTGTTGAACAATCCCTTCAGCTTCCTGAGTAAGCTTTTTCAGTTGATCCCATGTCGGGGGCTCCACACGTCGAGTTCCAAAGGTGAATGTTCTCTGAGCACTCATATTCAGCTCCTGAAATTTCTTCAGGAACTCTTTGGATTGGCTCCTCTTCACCATGGCACTCTTTCAACTGTCAAGATGGAAACCACTCGTCTCTGGCACCTGTACGGACAAGAGCATAGCCTCGGCCCCATTGTAAAACTTTTTCTTTTAATTATTTCCCTTGTAATGAAGGATAATACACCCACAGATTACTGTTTTGTGGCTTTTCTAAAGGCTGTTGAACGTGTTTCACCACTGCAGACTGCTGTAATTGATGCCAATGGTTGAGAAAATTTAAAGTAAAAGGGGCTTTCAGAATTTGATGTATTGGGGAATCTCACCCATCTCCCCCTTTTTGTTTTAAACGTTGTAATTTTAGGGTAGCATTGGCTCTTTTAATAATTGCTTGACTTTGACTGTTAAATGGAATACCAGTGGAATGATGAATATGGTATAAAGAGAGGAAGGCAGCCAATTTGCCAGAGGAATAAGTAGGGGCATTATCAGTTTTTAATTTAGCAGGGACTCCATAACTGCAAAGCAAGTAAGTAAATGAGTAATAACAGAGTTAGCCTTTTCAGAGGGTAATGGTGTAGCCCACTGGAAATGTGACCACATATCAATAGTATGATGAACATATTTTAAACAACCAAAGGAAGGAACATAAGTTACATCCATTTGCCAAATGTGATTTTGTTGAATGCCTCGAGGATTAATTCCTGGACTTTAAAAAGGTGCAATAATAGGAGCACCAGATGGGCAGGCTCTGACAATAGCTCGGGTTTGATGGCGTGTTATAGAAAATCACTGTTGTAATCCTAAACTATTAGTATGATGTAGTTGGTGCTCATCCTGAGCCCATTGGAAGTAAGAGTTACAAATAATAAAGAAAATGATTTTTGTAAAGGAGTTTGAGGAAATAATGGTAAAGAAGTCTGAGAAATATATTTAGTTACATATACAGCATATTGGGAATCACTAACTATATTACAAGGGGTTTGAGGCCAGTCTTGTAGAAACAAAAGAATGGCAAAAAGTTCTCCTTGTTGTACTGATTCAAATGGATAGTGAGAAATTTTTGAATTGTCTGAAGTCCAGTATCCAGCCTTTCCATTGCTTAAAGCATCAGTATAAAAGGTGGGACCTTTAACTGGAGTGTAAGAGATAGGATTATATGGTAGTAAAGAATATTGTTGCAAAAAAGCAAATAATTTATTACTAGGATAATGCTGAGAAAAAGAACCAGTATACTCAGCGCAAGCCACTTGCCAACCTTCATGACTTTTCAATAGAGGTGAATTTTTTTAATGGCCTTATTAGCCACAAACAGCCACTCTAGAATATTATTATCTTGGTGTAAAACGGCCATTGGCGAATGGGGAGTATGAAAAAGACACAATGAAAGTGGAAGATTGGGTGCAATATAATCAACGTGAGCTTTACTAATTCTATTTTCTACAAATGACAATTTTTTTTTTTTCTGCTATAGGGGATAATTGATGAGAACTATTTAAATCTGAATCTCTTTTTAAGGTAGCAAGTAGATGTCGCATTTTGTAAGTAGGGATGCCTAAGATGGTGCGAAGCCAATTTACGTCTCCTAACAGTTTTTGAAAACCATTAAGGGTTAAAAGTTGATCTCTTTGAATGTAAACTTTTTGTGGCCGAATATGCTTTTTTGCTAAAAGGTATCCCAAATATTGAATAAGAAATTGAGTCTGTATTTTCTCAGAAGAAATATGTAAATTATATTGAGTTAATTGTTGTTATAAGACCTGAAAAACTTGACCTTGTAGGACTTCGTCAGGAGTTGCTAATAGAATGTCATCCATAAAATGGTATATTAACACAGTAGGGAATTGACATCTAACAGGATTTAAGGCTCTACGAACAAACCTTGACATAAGGTAGGATTATTAAGCATACCTTGAGGAGAACTTTCCATTGATATCTTTGAGTAGGCTGTCCATTATTATATTCAGGAATAGTAAAGGCAAATTTTTCACAATCTTGGGGTTGTAACAGGATAGTAAAAAAACAATCTTTAAGATCTATAACCATTAATTTCCAATTTTGTGGGATAAGAGTTGGATTAGAAAGCCCAGGTTGTAAAGTCCTCATAGGTTGAATACAAGCATTTACAGCTCTAAGATCAGTTAATAAATGCCGTTTTCCTTTTTTTATTTGATGAGACAAACACAGGAGAATTCCATGCAGAAGTACTTGGTTCAATATGCCCCTCGGCCAATTGTTCCTTAACTAAATTCTTTAAGTCCTTAAGTTTTTCTTTAGATAATGGCCACTGTTCCACACAAACAGGAGTTACAGTTTTCCACTTCAATTGTAAAGTTTGAGGCTTGTGGACAGTGGCTAAGAGTTTAAAGGATTGTAGCCCATTTTGAACATCATATTTTTGGCAGCCAAAGAAATATGAGGAATGCTTAAAAAGGCACCAAATTGTTGTAAAAGATCACGGCCCCAAAAGTTAATATTAATGAGAACAATATAAAAGAACATTCTTCCTTGTTGTCCTTCAGGTCCTACACAGCTCAGGGGCTCGACACTTTGGTAGACTATAGAAGCAGTACCTAGGCTGGATAGCATAACCGATACTTGTTTCTCTTTCCAATGATCAGGCCATTGAGTCAAGCATATAATAGATACATCCACTCCTGTATCGACTAATCCCTCAAAAAGTATCCCATTAATTTGCAATGAACATAAAGGTTTTTGATCAGAAACTAAAGTTTCCCAGAAAACAGTTTTCCCAGTACTACCAAAACCTCCTTGATGAGACACATCTCTAGATAAGAAAGGAAAAAAAGGCAATAAAAGCAATTGTGCAATACGGCAATACGTTCCCCTTCCTCTAGGCATGTAAATTGTGAGACTTGTACCATAATAAGGATTTCATCAGTAAAATCAGGATCAATAACTCCTAGGACCACCATTAAACCCCACATAGCACTGCTGCTTCGACCTAGTAAAAGTTCTACATGTCCCTTTGGCAAAGGACCACACACTCCGGTAGCCAACTTATATATTCCTCCATTAGGAGATAAAATATAAGATTGGACAACGGCTAGGTCAGCAGCGGCATTCTGCTTAGTGGCAGCATAAAGCTGAGAAACTGGGGTAGGGTAAGATGTCTTTAAGGAGGACTCGAGGTCATACCTTGATGTTGTAAGCCACTGCTCACTGGGTACTGGGGTAGGCCTGCATTGTAGTTGTTGGGGCCCCAAGCCTGCAGGCCCTGGCTCCCGTTTCCCAAGAGGGGTGACAATACATTCCCACTTTTATCAGTTTTTGAACTGCATTCATTGGTCCAATGTCGACCCTTGCCACATCGTTTACACATATCAGATGGTAACCTTTTTTCTTTTAGAGCAGAAGAGCCTAATTTTTTCCAGCATTCCTTTTTAAAATGACCAGGCTTCCCACATTGGTAGCATATACCTTGTTTAGAATTGCCTTTTAAAGCCTTAGAAAGTGCCCCAGCAAACAATTGAGCATTGTAAATAGCTCCTCCAACACCTGCACAAGCCCGAATGTATTTATCTAAATCAGCTCCACTAGCTTTTAGAGGATGCAGCAATTTTTGGCACTAGGGATTAGCACTCTCAAAAGCCAGAGTATCCAAAATAATTTTAGCAGCAGGGCCTGAACCTACAGTCTTTAATACAGCATCTTGAAGATGGGCTACAAAATCTGGATACAGCTCAGTGGCTCCTTGTAGGATCTTTACAAAAGATAAAGAAGTTTTGCCCACTATTTCAATCTTAGTCCACGCTTTTATAAACAAGGCTTTAATCTGAGTGAGAGCAATATCATCTAGGCCTCCTGAGCATTAAGAGTGGCTTATTGTCCTGAACCCATAAGCTGCTCTTCAGTAGGTCCTGGGGGATTTCTGATAGCATTTTTTCTAGCTTATACTCTTGCTTCCTCCCACCACCAACTTTTTAATTGAAGCCATTGCGAACGATCAAGGACACCCTGTCCCAACGTTTCCCAGTCAATAGGAATCATCATATGTTCTGAAGAGAAGGAATCGATAAGGCCAAGAACAAACAGTGACTGAGGTCCATAATTAGAAATTGCAGCTTTCATTTCTTTCAAAAATTTAAATTGTAGGGCTGTAAAAGTCACATTCTGGCCACCGTTTGGGAACTAAGCATTGGGGCCAAAAGCAGCCTGTGTTATTGGGAATAAATTTCCCAATAAAATTCCTTGAAATCATCCTTTTCCTTCGATTCCTTCTTTTCTCCTACAGGTGGAAAAGGCACAGAGAAAACCTGACCTACCATAGGCAAAGAGGTTAGAAGTGGAGGCAAAGGGAAATCTTTTTCAAGGTAACAGGGAAGGCTCATGGTGGAGAGATAGGAGAAACAGGAGCAGCGGCACCTTGCAATTTTAACAACTGTTGTAACATCTCTAAAATACACTGCAAATCAGAATTTCCTTCAGATGAAGGAGGCATTAGCTCTTCTTCCAATTCCTTGTCCTCAGCAACTGGGGCTTAAATATGTTTCTCTCTAGGATCATTCCTCTCTAAAGCTTCAGATGCCTTACCTCCTATGGCAGTATCACCACGCTCTGAGTCAGTTTCAAGTAACTCTAATGCCTGAGTAATGGAACTACACAAAGTCCACAAAGTCAGAGGCATTGTTTGCCCTCGCTGATGAGCTCAACGCAGGACTTTAACCACTTGTAACCATTCCTTTCTATTTAATTGCACTTTGGTTTGATATTGAAACCAATAACAATGTTGTTCAACATGGGCAAACAATCACTTCAAAGTCTTATGTTCCTTAACTAACTTCTACTCCTATAGACATCAACAGTCCCTGGAGTAACCACAAATATTCAGAGGCCAGAGAGGTGAAATTCCCCATAATTTTCCCGTGGGTCCCCCTTCATTTATTTACCTGCCCGGGGTATTCCCCCTCCAGTTCCTTGCTCTTCTGGAGCCATGGACCCTGCTCACTGCACCAGATGTTGGGGTCTGCGTGTTTCCTAAACAAAGGAATGAACAAACAAGACAACACAAGACAAGACAAACATGGCGGCCACCCCAAATGACACACTCTGCTTTCTTTTATACAGTGGTTTGTGGAATGTTACCAAGTCACAAGACACATTGTTGTTTTTCTGGCCTTTCCCTGACTTTCTGGATTTTCAAGATGTTTACATATAAACAAGCCCCCAGGGTCTGCTGCTTGCAACCGGCTCCTTTGTCCTCCCTGTTTGCAGGGAAGGAATGCCCTGCTTCATTTGCAAGAGCAGGACTTATCGGGAACGTCTCGTTTGTGAGCACGTAGTCCTCTACAATGAAATTAAGGCAGAAATCAAGAAGTTGTTTGAAACCAATGAGAACAAAGAGACATCATACCAGAATCTCTGGGATGCAGCTAAAGCATGGTTAAGAGGGAAATTTGTAGCACATATCAGAAAACTAGAAAGATATCAAATCAACACCCTAACATCATGACTAAAAGAACCAAAGAAGCATGAGCAAACGAATTCAAAAGCTGGCAGATGACAAGAAACAACTAACATCAGAGTGGAACCGAAGGTGATAGAAACACTAAAAACCCTTCAAAAAATCAATGCATCCAGGAGCTTTGATTTTATATATACATATATATAAAATAGACCACTAGCAGGACTTATAAAGAAGAGAAGAGAGAAGAATCAAATAAGATCACTAAAAAATGACAAAGGGGTTATCACCACTGATCCCATAGAAATACAATCTATCATCAGAGAATACTATAAACATTTCTATGCAAATAAATTTAAAAATCTAGAAGAAATTGATAAATTCCTGGACACAAACACCCTCTCAAGTCTAAAGCAAGAAGAAGTTGAATCCTTGAATAAACGAATAACAAATTCTGAAAGTGAGGCAGTAAAGAAATAGCCTACCAACCAAAAAAGGCCCAGGACCAGATGAATTAGCAGCCAAATTCTACCAGAGGTACAAAGAGGATTTGGTACCATTCCTTCTGAAACTATTCCAAATAATTGAGAAGGAGGGACTCCTCCCTAGCTCATTTTATGAGGCCAGCCCTGATACCAAAGCCTGGCAGAGACACAACAAAAAAGAAAGGTTTGGGCCAATATCCCTGATGAACATCAATGCAAAAATCCTCAATAAAATACTGGCAAACCAAACCCAGCAGCACATCAAAAAGCTTATCTGCCACAATCAAGTCAGCTTCATCCCTGGGATGCAAGGCTGGTTCAACATATGCAAATCAATAAATGTAATCCATCATGTAAAAAAAACCAATGATGAAAACCACATGATTATCTCAATAGATGCAAAAAGACCTGCAATAAATTCAATATCCCATCATGTTAAAAACTCTCCATAAACTAGGTATTAATGAAACATATCTCAAAATAATAAGAATTATTTATGACAAACCCACAGACAATATCACACTGAATGGCTAACAGCTGGAAGCATTCCCTTTGAAAACCAGTGCAAGAAAATTATGCCCTCTGTCTCACCACTCCTATTGAACAGAGTATTAGAAGTTCTGGCCAGGGCAATCAGACAAAAGAAAGAAATAAAGTGTATTCAAATAGGAAGAAAAGAAGTCATATTGCCTCTGTTTGCAGATGACATGATCCTATATTTAGAAAACTTCATCTTTGCAATCCAAAAGCTCCTTAAGCTGATAAGCAACTTCAGCAAAGTCTCAGGATACAAAATCAGTGTGCAAAGATCACAAGCACTCTCATACACCAACAATAGACAAGCTGAGAGCCAAATCATGAATGAACTTCCATTCACAATTGCTGCAAAGAGAATAATACCTAGGAATACTGCTAACAAGGGACATGAAAGACCTCTTCAAGGAGAACTACAAACCACTGCTTAAGAAAATAAGAGAGGACACAAACAAATGGAAAAATACTCCATGTTCATGGATAGGAAGAATCAATATTGTGAAAATGGCCATCCTGCCCAAAGTAATATACAGATTCAATGCTATTGCTATCAAACTACTATTGACATTCTTCACGGAATTAGAAAAAACTACTGTAAAATTCATATTGAACCAAAAAAGAGCTCGTATAGCCAAGACAATCCTAAGCAAAAAGAACAAAGCTGGAGTCATCACACTACCTGACTTCAAACTATACTACAAGGCTAAAATAACCAAAACAGCATAGTACTGGTACCAAAACAGACATATGGGTCAATGGAAAGAATAGAGGCCTCAGAAATAAGACTATACATCTAAAACCATATGATATTCAACAAATCTCACAGAAACGAGCAATGGGGAAAGGATTCCCTGTTTAATAGATGGTGCTGGGAAAACTGACTAGCTATATCCAGAAAACTGAAACTGGATCCCTTTCTTACACCTTATACAAAAATTAACTCAAGATAGATTAAAGACTTAAATGCAAAACCCAAAACCATAAAAACACTAGAAGAAAATCTAGGCAATACTATTCAGGACAGAGGCATATGCAAAGATTTTATGATGAAATCACTGAAAGCAATAGCAACAAAAGCCAAAATTGACAAATGAGACCTAATTAAAGAGCTTCTGCACAGCAAAAGAAACTGTCATCAGAGTGAACAGACAACATACAGAATGGGAGAAAAATTTTGCAATCTATCTATCTGACAAAGGTCTAGTATTTAGAATTTACAAGGAACTTAAACAAATTTACACATAAGAAACAACTCCATCAAAAAGTGGGCAAAGGACAGGAACAGATACTTCACCAAAGAAGACATTTATTGGCCAAAAAACATATGAAAAAAAGCTCATTATTACTGATCATTAGAGAAATGCAAATCAAAACCGCAATAAGATGCCATCTCATGCCAGTCAGAATGGCAATTATTTGAAAGTCAAGAAACAACAGATGCTGGTGAGGCTGTGGAGAAATAGGAATGCTTTTACATTGTTGGTGGGAATGTAAATTAGTTCAACCATTGTGGATGACAGTGTGGTGATTCCTCAAGGATGTAGAACAAGAAATACCATTTGACCCAGCAATTCTACTACTGGGCATACACCCACATGAATATAAGTTATTCTACTGTAAAGACACATACACACATATGTTTATTGCACTGCTATTCACAATAGTAAAGACATGGAACCAACCCAAATGCCCATCAATGATAGACTGGATAAAGAAAATGTTGTACATATACACCATGAAATAGGATGCAACCATAAGAAGAAATGAGATCACATCCTCGGCAGGGACATGGATGAAGCTGGAGGCCATCATCCTCAGCAAACTAATACAGGAACAGAAAGCTAAACACTGCGTGTTCTCACTCATAAGTGTGAGCTGAACAATGAGAACACATGGACAAAGGGAGAGGAACAACACACACCAGGGCCTGTTTGGGGACACAAGGAGAAGGAGAGCATCAGGATGAATAGTTAATGCATGTGAGGCTTAATACCTGGGTAACGGGTTGATAGGTACAGCAAACCACCATGGTACTTGTTTACCTAAGTAACAAACGTGCATGTTCTGCACATGTATACTGGAACTTAAAGTAAAATAAAACTGATAGTCAATTCAATTATTTGAGAACTTTCAAAAGTATGTTTGAAACAAGTTGGGCACATGAATCTATGTTTTCGACTATTAATTTTATAAAATCAAAATTTGTATTAAGATTTTTTTTTTCTTTCTGAGATGGAGTTTCGCTCTTGTCGCCAAGGCTGGAGTTCAATGGTGCCGATCTCAGCTCACTGCAACCTCTGCCTCCCGGGATCAAGCAATTCTCCTGCCTCAATCTCCTGAGTAGCTGGGATTACAAGTGCCCATCACCATGCCTGGCCAATTTTTGTATTTTTAGTAGAGACAGTTTCACCATGTTAACCAGGCTTGTCTTGAAATTCCTGACCTCGAGCCATCTGCCTGTCCTGGCCTCCCAAAGTGCTGGGATTACAGGCATGAGCCACTGTACCAGGCCTATATTTTTTCTTTTCTTTTTCTTTTTTTTTTAATTATTATTATTACACGTTAAGTTCTAGGGTACATGTGCATAATGTGCAGGTTTGTTACGTATGTATACTTGCGCCATGTTGGTGTGCTGCACCGATCAACTCGTCAGCACCGATCAAATCGTCATTTACATCAGGTATAACTCCCAGTGCAATCCCTCCCCATTCCACCCTCCCCATAATAGGCCCCGGTGTGTGATATTCCCCTTCCCGAGTCCAAGTGATCTCATTGTTCAGTTCCCACCTATGACTGAGAACATACAGTGTTTGCTTTTCTGTTATTGCAATAGTTTGCTGAGAATGATGGTTTCCAGGTGCATCCATGTCCCTACAAAGGACACAAACTCATCCTTTTTTATGGCTGCATAGTATTCCATGGTGTATATGTGCCACATTTCCTTAATCCAGTCTTTCACTGATGGACATTTGGGTTGATTCCAAGTCTTTGCTATTGTGAATAGGGCTGCAATAAACATACATGTGCATGTGTTTTTATAGCAGGAAGATTTATAATCCTTTGGGTATACACTCAGTAATGGGATGGCTGGGTCATATGGTACTTCTAGTTCTAGATCCTTGAGGAATCGCCATACTGTTTTCCACAATGGATGAACTCGTTTACAATCCCATCAACAGTGTAAAAGTGTTCCTATTTCTCCACATTCTCTTCAGTACCTGTTGTTTCCTCACTTTTTAATGATTGCCATTCTAACTGGTGTCAGATGCTATCTCACTGTGGTTTTGATTTACATTTCTCTGATGGCCAGTGATGATGAGCATTTTTTCATATGTCTGTTGGCTGTATGAACGAATGTCTTCTTTTGAAAAATGTCTGTTCATATCCTTTGCTGACTTTTGGATGTGGTTGTTTTTCTTTTCTTGTATATTTGTTTGAGTTCTTTGTAGATTCTGGATATCAGCCCTTTGTCAGATGAGTAGATTGCAACAATTTTCTCCCATTCTGTAGGTTGCCTGTTCACTCTGAGGATAGTTTCTTTTGCTGTGCAGAAGCTCTTTAGTTTAATTAGATCCAATTTGTCAATTTTGGCTTTTGCTGCCGTTGCTTTTGGTGTTTTAGACATGAAGTCCTTGCCCATGCCTATGTCCTGAATGGTACTACCTAGATTTTCTTCTAGGGTTTTCATAGTATTAGGTCTAACATTTAAGTCTCTACTCCATCTTGAATTAATCTTCGTATAAGGAGTAAGGAAAGGATCCAGTTTCAGCTTTTTACTTATGGCTAGCCAATTTTCCCAGCACCATTTATTAAATAGGGAATCCTTTCCCCATTTCTTGTTTTTCTCAGGTTTGTCAAAGATCAGATGGCTGTAGATGTGTGGTATTATTTCCAAGGACTCTGTTCTGTTCCATTGGTCTATATCTCTGTTTTGGTACCAATACCATGCTGTTTTGGTTACTGTAGCCTTGTAGTATAGTTTGAAGTCAGGTAGCGTGACGCCTGCAATTTGTTCTTTTGACTTAGGATTGTCCTGGCAATGCAGGCTCTTTTTTGGTACCATATGAACTTTAAAGCCGTTTTTTCCAATTCTGTGAAGAAAGTCATTGGTAGCTTGATGGGGATGGCATTGAATCTATAAATCACCTTGGGCAGTATGGCCATTTTCACGATATTGATTCTTCCTATCCATGAGCATGGTATGTTCTTCCATTTGTTTGTGTCCTCTTTATTTCACTGAGCAGTGGTTTGTAGTTCTCCTTGAAGAGGTCCTTTACATCCCTTGTAAGTTGGATTCCTAAGTATTTTATTCTCTTTGAAGCAATTGTGAATGGAAGTTCATTCATGATTTGGCTCTCTGCTTGTCTGTTACTTGTGTATAAGAATGCTTGTGATTTTTGCACATTAATTTTGTATCCTGAGACTTTGCTGAAGTTGCTTATCAGCTTAAGGAGATTTTGGGCTGAGACGATGGGGTTTTCTAAATATACAATCATGTCATCTGCAAACAGGGACAATTTAACTTCTTCTTTTCCTAACTGAATACCCTTGATTACTTTCTCTTGCTTGATTGCCCTAGCCAGAACTTCCAACACTATGTTGAATAGGAGTGGTGAGAGAAGGCATCCCTGTCTTGTGCCAGTTTTCAAAGGGAATTTTTCCAGTTTCTGCCCATTCAGTATGATATTAGCTGTGGGTTTGTCACAAATAGCTCTTATTATTTTGAGGTACGTTCCATCAATACCGAATTTATTGAGCGTTTTTAGCATGAAGGGCTGTTGAATTTTGTCAAAAGCCTTTTCTGCATCTATTGAGATAATCATGTGGTTCTTGTCTTTGGTTCTGTTTATATGCTGGATTGATTACATTTATTGATTTGCAAATGTTGAACCAGCCTTGCATCCCAGGGATGAAGCCCACTTGATCATGGTGGATAAGCTTTTTGATGTGCTGCTGAATCCGGTTTGCCAGTATTTTATTGAGGATTTTTGCATTGATGTTCATCAGGGATATTGGTCTAAAATTCTCTTTTTTTTGTTGTGTCTCTGCCAGGCTTTGGTATCAGGATGATGTTGGCCTCATAAAATGAGTTAGGGAGGATTCCCTCTTTTCCTATTGATTGGAATAGTTTCAGAAGGAATGGTACCAGCTCCTCCTTGTACCTCTGGTAGAATTCAGCTGTGAATCCATCTGGTCCTGGACTTTTTTGATGGGTAGGCTATTAATTGTTGCCTCAATTTCAGAGCCTACTATTGGTCTATTCAGGGATTCAACTTCTTCCTGGTTTAGTCTTGGAAGAGTGTAAGTGTCCAGGAAATTATCCATTTCTTCTACATTTTCTAGTTTATTTTCATAGAGGTGTTTATAGTATTCTCTCATGGTAGTTTGTATTTCTGTGGGGTCCATGGTGATATCCCCTTTATCATTTTTTATTGCGTCTATTTGATTCCTCTCTCTTTTCTTCTTTATTAGTCTTGCTAGCGGTCTGTCAATTTTGTTGATCTTTTCAAAAAACCAACTCCTGGATTCATTGATTTTTTGGAGGGTTTTTTGTGTCCCTATCTCCTTCAGTTCTGCTCTGATCTTAGTTATTTCTTGCCTTCTGCTAGCTTTTGAATGTGTTTGCTCTTGCCTCTCTAGTTCTTTTAATTGTGATGTTAGAGTGTCCATTTTAGATCTTTCCAGCTTTCTTGTGGGCATTTAGTGCTATAAATTTCCCTCTACACACTGCTTTCAATGTGTCCCAGAGATTCTGGTATGTTGTATCTTTGTTCTCATTGGTTTCAAAGAACATCTTTATTTCTACTTTCATTTCCTTATGTACCCAGTAGTCATTCAGGAGCAGGTTGTTCAGTTTCCATTTAATTGAGCCGTTTTGATTGAATTTCTGAGTCCTGAGTTCTAGTTTGATTGCACTGTGGTCTGAGAGACAGTTTGTTATAATTTCTGTTCTTTGACATTTGCTGAGGAGTGCTTTGCTTCCAATTATGTGGTCAATTTTTGAATAAGTGCGATGTGTTGCTGAGAAGTATGTATATTCTGTAGATTTGGGGTGGAGAGTTCTATAGATGTCTATTAGGTCTGCTTGGTGCAGAGATGAGTTCAATTCCTGGATATCCTTGTTAACTTTCTGTCTCATTGATCTGTCTAATGTTGACAGTGGAGTGTTGAAGTCTCCCATTATTATTGTATGGGAGTCTAAGTCTCTTTGTAAGTCTCTAAGGACTTGCTTTATGAATCTGGGTGCTCCTGTATTGGGTGCATATATATTTAGGATAGTTAGCTCTTCCTGTTGAATTGATCCCTTTACCATTATGTAATGGCCTTCTTTGTCTCTTTTGATCTTTGATGGTTTAAAGTCTGTTTTATCAGAGACTAGGATTGCAACCCCTGCTTTTTTTTGTACTCCATTTCCTTGGTAGATCTTCCTCCATCCCTTTATTTTGAGCCTTTGTATGTCTCTGCATGTAGGATGGGTCTCCTGAATACAGCAGACTGATGGGTCTTGACTCTTTTTCCAGTTTGCCAGTCTGTGTCTTTTAATTGGAGCATTTCGTCCATTTACATTTAAGGTTAATATTGTTATGTGTGAACTTGATCCTGCCATTATGATATTAACTGGTTATTTTGCTCTTTAGTTGATGCAGTTTCTTCCTAGCCTCAATGGTGTTTACAATTTGGCATGTTTTTGCAATGGCTGGTACCGGTTGTTCCTTTCCATGTTTAGGGCTTTCTTCAGGGTCTCTTGTAAGGCAGGCCTGTTGGTGACAAAATCTCTAAGCATTTGCTTATCTGTAAAGGATTTTATTTCTCCTTCACTTATGAAACCTTCTTTGACTGGATATGAAATTCTGGGTTGAAAATTCTTTTCTTTAAGAACGTTGAATATTGGCTTCCACTCTCTTCTGGTTTGTAGAGTTTCTGCCAAGAGATCTGCTGTTAGTCGGATGGGCTTCCCTTTGTGGGTAACCCAACCTTTCTCTCTGGTTGCCCTTAAGATTTTTAACTTCATTTCAACTTTGGTGAATCTGGCAATTATGTGTCTTGGAGTTGCTCTTCTCGAGGAGTATCGTTGTGGCATTCTCTGTATTTCCTGAATTTGAATGTTGGCCTGCGCTGCTTGGTTGGGATAGTTCTCATGGATGGTATCCTGAAGAGTGTTTTCCAACTTGGTTCCATTTTCCCCCTCACTTTCAGGCACCCCAATCAGACGTAGATTTGGTCTTTTTACATAATCCCATACTTCTTGCAGGCTTTGTTCATTTCTTTATCTTCTTTTTTCTTTTGGTTTCTCTTCTCGCTTCATTTCATTCATTTGATCCTCAATCACTGATACTCTTTCTTCCAGTTGATCGAGTCAGTTACTGAAGCTTGTGCATTTGTCACGTATTTCTCGTATCATGGTTTTCATCTCTGTCATTTAATTTATGACCTTCTCTGCATTAATTAGTCTAGCTATCAATTCTTCCACTCTTTTTTCAAGATTTTTAATTTCTTTGCACTGGGTACGTAATTCCTCCTTTAGCTCTGAGAGGTTTGATGGACTGAAGCCTTCTTCTCTCATCTCGTCAAAGTCATTCTCTGACTAGCTTTGATCCATTGCTGGCGATGGGCTGTGCTCCTTTACAGGGGGAGATGCGCTCTTATTTTTTGAATTTCCAGCTTTTCTGCCCTGCTTTTTCCCCATCTTTGTGGTTTTAGCTGTCTCTGGTCTTTGATGATGGTGACGTACCGATGGGGTTTTGGTATAGGTGTCCTTTCTGTTTGATAGTTTTCCTTCTGACAGTCAGGACCCTCAGCTATAGGTCTGTTGGAGATTGCTTGAGGTCCACTCCAGACCCTGTTTGCCTGGTTATCAGCAGCAGAGTTTGCAGAAGATATAATATTGCTGGACAGCGAGTGTACCTGTCTGATTCTTACTTTGGAAGGTTCCTCTCAGGTGTGTACTCCACCCTGTGAGGTGTGGGGTGTCAGACTGCCCCTAGTGGGGAATGTCTCCCAGTTAGGCTACTCAGGGGTCAGGGACCCACTTGAGCAGGCAGACTGTCCGTTCTCAGATCTCAACCTCCGTGTTGGGAGATCCACTGCTCTCTTCAAAGCTGTCAGACAGAGTCGTTCACATCTGCACAGGCCTCTGCTGCTTCCCCTGTTGTTTTTTAGCTGTGCCCTGTCCCCAGAGGTGGAGTCTACAGAGACAGGCAGGTTTCCTTGAGCTGCTGTGAGCTCCACGCAGTTTGAGTTTCGCAGCGGCTTTGTTTACCTACTTAAGCCTCGTCAATGGTGGGTGCCCCTCCCCCAGCCTCGCTGCTGCCTTGCAGATAGATTGCTGCAGACTGCTGTGTTAGCAATGAGGGAGGCTCCCTGGGCGTGGGACCCTCCCAGCCAGGTGTGGGATATATTCTCCTGGTGTGCCCGTTTGCTTAAAGTGCAGTATTGGGGTGGGAGTTACCTGATTTTCCAGGTGTTGTGTGTCTCAGTTCCTCTGGCTAGGAAAAGGGATTATCTTCCCCCTTGCACTTCCCAGGTGAGGCGATGCCTCACCCTGCTTCAGCTCTCACTGGTCAGGCTGCAGCAGCTGACCAGCAACGATTGTCCAGCACTCCCTAGTGAGATGACCCCAGTACCTCAGTTGAAAATGCAGAAATCACCGGTGTTCTGTGTCACTCGCGCTGGGAGTTGGAGACTGGAGCTGTTCCAAGCAGACACTCTCAGTCAGCCCCTGCCACTGCTAACCGTTGGTTCGCGGGCCTTAGATTTTAATCTTAACAGTCATTTTAAGACTAGAAGGGGGCCGGGTGCGGTGGCTCAAGCCTGTAATCCCAGCACTTTGGGAGGCCGAGGCGGGTGGATCACGAGGTCAGGAGATCGAGACCCTCCTGGCTAACACGGTGAAACCCCGTCTCTACTAAAAATACAAAAAACTAGCCGGGCGCGGTGGCGGGCGCCTGTAGTCCCAGCTACTCGGAGGCTGAGGCGGGAGAATGGCGGGAACCCGGGAGGCGGAGCTTGCAGTGAGCCGAGATCGCGCCACTGCACTCCAGCCTGGGCGACACAGCGAGACTCCGTCTCAAAAAAAAAAAAAAAAAAAAAAAAAAAAAACTAGAAGGGGTCTGGGTGTGTTGGCTCATGCCTATAATCCCAGCACTTTGGGAGGCCAAGGTGGATGGATTACCAGAGGTCAGGACTTCAAGACCAGCCTGGCCAACATGGTGAAACCCCATCTCTCCTAAAAAAAAGTACACAAATTAGCCACTCATGGTGGTGCATGCCTATAGTCCCAGGTACCAGGGAGGGTGAGGCAGGAGAAGTGCTCGAACCCAGGAGTTAGAGGTTTCAGTGAACTGAGATTGTGCTACTGCACTGCAACCTGGGTGGCAGAGTGATACTCCATCTCAAAAAAAAAAAAAAAAAAAGACTAGAAGGGACCCCAAAATATTATTTTCTCCATATCTCTGCTTGCAAGCAGTACACATCTCAACTACGCTCAAATACACAGGCCTCAGTGTTTAGCTAAGTTCTATGCCAACTGTATTAGTCCAATTTCATGCTACTGGTAAAGACATGCCTGAGATTGGTCAATTTACAGAAGAAAGAGGTTTATTGGACTTACAGTTCTACATGGCAGGGGAGGCCTCACAATTATCGTGGAAGGCAAGGAGGAGCAAGTCACATCTTACATGGATGGCAGAAGGAAAAAAGAGAGATTGTGCAGAGAAACTCCCATTTTTAAAACTATCATATCTCATGAGAACCATTCACTATCACAAGAACAGCATGGGAAAGACCCACCCCCAATAATTCAATCATCATCTCTCACTGGGTCCCTTCCACAATATGTGGGACTTCTGAGAGCTACAAGGTGAGATTTGGGTGGAGACATAGAGCCAAAGCTTATCACCAACCTATATTTTGTTCATCTCTTAGCAGGAAGATTACCTCATGTGAAAATTTTACGTGTCTGAACACATTTTATCTCTACTCACTCAAAAACCATATAGTAATAAACTCCCAAAGAACTCTTTCAAATGACAATATAAAACTAGAAATTTTTGGCCAGGAGCGGTGGCTCACACCTATAACCCCAGCACCTTGGGAGGCCATGGCAGGTGGATCACAAGGTCAGGAGATTGAGACCATCCTAGCTAATACAGTGAAACCCTGTCTCTACTAAAAATACAAAAAATCAGCTGGGCATAGTGGTAGGTGCCTGTAATCCCAGCTTCTCAGGAGGCTGAGGCAGGAGAATGGCATGAACTAGGGAGGCAGAGCTTGCAGTGACCCAAGATCGTGCCACTGGACTCCAGCCTGGGTGACACAGTGAGACTCCATCTCAAAAAAAACAAAAACAAAAACAAACTAGAAATTTTTAGGAGTGAATGGCTGTCTTAGGCATTGTAGAAATAGCCATAAATTTTTATTTTTGGATGGAAAACTATAAGAAGACAGCAAGACCCTTTCCTATCATTAAGGCTAAGAAAAACAAATGTTATTTTAACTTTTGTTGTGTTTCTGACTCACATTTACTTCACCATTTTACTGGACTTTCTCTTGCATTGCCCAATGCTGGGTGTCTGTACATTTTTTCCCCTACATCTGTTTTTCCTCAAGCTCCATTAAGTTTCTGAACTTTCTGCACAACTATCACTTTCCTTCTGTAACTTTTTCTCCTCTTTTGTTGTTTTTGTTATATATCATTAGACTATATTTTTACATTTTTATTTTTACTGGCTTTTTAAAATACTCTTGTTCTCTTTTTTTCCCTATTACTTTTTGAACCCCCACTTTCTCTTCTGCCCTGGTAAGTACAAGTCTTATACCCTTTTGAAATATCATTGTAGTGTTACCACTCTTTCAGGATGTGATCAAGCCTTGACCTCTTTATCAGTTTGTTAATAATTATGTGAATTAACCAGAAAAGGTAGAAGAGACAACATCCAAGTCTGGCATCTTCAGTTTCTCACTGAATCACAAAGTGAAGAAATACTGGCATTTTACCACTGCACATTTTCATTCCACATTTTATCTACATCTAAGGAGAAAAACAGACTTAGCACTAATTTCAATAAAGGACTTGTCAGGGTAAGAGAAAATTTTACCTCCATTTTTTAAACTACTACATGATTTTTAGGTGACATGTTACAACTATTAATTCAGGAAAAATATAGACTTTACTTAGTATGGCTTTCAGGTCTGCAATATATTGACCAGCACCGTAGTGACCCAATGGATCCAGCAGACCAGTTTAGCCATTTAGGAGCAGCAAGGAGACCCCCAACCCAACTCATGTCTTCCACCTTATTAGTGTTTCTTACTTAACATGCCTCTAATCTTATGACTGACACAACTGCACAAAGATTTTCATCATATTGTGGACCATCTCAGCTCCTTCAGTAAAATTAATAGTTTGTATTAACAATAAAAGTTAAATTGATAACAATTATTGTAGCCAGAATAATGACCACCATTCCTACTCTGCAAAGATGTTCACATTGTAATCCTTGTAACCTTTGAAAATGTCACCTGGCTGGCAAGATGGCCAAATAGGAATAGCTCCCATCTGCAGCTGCCAGTGAGATCGATGCAGAAGGTGGTTGATTTCTGCATTTACAACTGAGGTAGCCGGTTCATGTCATTGGAACTGGTTGGAAAGTGGGTGTAGCCCATGGAGGGTGAGCTGAAGCAGGGTGGGGCATTGCCTCACCAAGAAGCATAAGGGGTTATGGAACTCATTGTCCCAACTAGGGGAAGCCATTAGGGACTGTATCGTGCATGCTGTCCCAGATAATGTGTTTTTCCTGCAGTCTTCACAACCCACAGACCGGGAGGCTCCTTCCAGTGCCTATATCACCAGGGCCCCTGGGTTTTCAGCACAAACCTGGGTGGCCATTTGGGCAGACACCAAGCTAGCCACAGGAGTTTTGTTTTTTTTTTTCTTCATACCCCAGTGGTGCCTGGAACACCAGCAAGACGGAACCCTTCGATCCCCTGGAAAGGGGGCTGAAGCCAGGGAGCCAAGTGGTCTGGCTCAGCAGGTCCCACCCCCATGGAGCCCAGCAAGCTAAGATCCACTGGCTTGAAGTTCTTGCACCAGCACAGCAGTCTGAGCTCAACCTGGGACACTTGAGCTTGATGAGGGGAGGGGTGTCAGCCATTGCTGAGGCTTGAGTAGGTGGTTTCACCCTCACAATGTAAACAAAGTCACAGGGAAGTTGGAACTGAGCAGAGCCCACCCCAACTCAGGAAGGCCACTGTGGCCAGACTGCCTCCTCTCTGGGTAAGGCATCTCTGAGAAAAAGGCAGCAGTCCCAGTCAGGGACTTATAGACAAAACCCCACCTCCCTGGTACAGAGCAGCTGGGGGAAGGGGCAGCTTCAGCAGACTTAAATGTACTTACCTGGCAGCTCTGAAGAGAACAGCAGATCTACCAGCACAACGTTCGAGCTCTGATAAGGGATAGATTGCCTCCTCAAGTGGGTCCCTGACCCCCATATATCCTGACTTGGAGACACCTCCCAGTAGGGGCTGAGAGACACCTCATGCAGGAGAGCCCTGGCTGGCATCTGGGGGGTGCCCCCTCTGGGACAAAGATTCCAGAGGAAGGAACAGGCAGCAATCTTTGCTGGTCTGCAGCCTGCTCCAGTGATACCCAGACAAACAGGGTCTGGAGTGGACCTTCAGCAAACTCCAGTAGGTCTGCAGCAGATTGTTAGAAGGAAAACAAACAAACAGAAAGAAATAGTATCAACATCAACAAAAGGACGCGCACTCAGAGATCCCATCTGAAGGTCACCAACTTCAAAGACCAAAGGTACATAAATCCACGAAGATGGGGAGAAACCAATGCAAAAAGGATGAAAATTCCAAAAACCAGAACCACTTTTCTCCTTCAAAGGATCACAACTCCTTTACCAGCAAAGGAACAAACTGGATGGAGAAGGAGTTTGATAAATTGGTAGAAGTAGGCTTTAGAAGGCAGGTAATAACAAACTCCTCCGAGCTAAAGCAGTATGTTCTAACCCAATGCAAGGAAGTTAAGAACCTTGAAAAAAGGTTAGACAAACTGCTAACTAGAATAACCAGTATACAGAGGAAAACAAATGACCTGACGGAGGTGAAAAATACAGCACGAGAATTCCGTGAAGCTATCAATAGCTAAATCAATCAAGCAGAAGAAAAGTTATCAGAGATTGACGATAAACTCAATAAAATAAAGCAAGAAAACAAGATTAGAGAAAAAGAGTAACAAAAAATGAACAAAGCCACCAAGAATATGGGACTATGTGAAAAGAACAGATTACAATTGATTGGTGTACCTGAAAGTGATGGGGAGAACGAAACCAAGTTGGAAAACACTCTTCAAGATATTGTCTAGTGGAATTTCCCCAACCTAGTGAGACAGGCCAACACTCAAATTCCAGAAATACAGAGAACACCACAAAGATACTCCTCTAGAAGAGTAACCCCAAGACACATAGTCATCAGATTCACCAAGGTTGAAATGAAGGACAAAATATTAAGGGCAGCCAGAGAGAAAGGACAGGTTATCGACAAAGTGAAGCCCATCAGAATATCAGTGGATCCCTTGGCAGAAACCCTACAAGCCAGAAGAGAGTGGGGGCCAATATTCAACATTCTTAAAGAAAAGAATTTTAAACCCAGAATTTCATATCCAGCCAAACTAAGTTTCATTAGTGAAGAAGAAATAAAATCCTTTACAGACAAGTAAATGCTTAGAGATTTTGTCACCACCAGGCCTGCCCTACAAGAGATCCTGAAGGAATCACTAAACATGGAAAGGAACAACCGGTACCAGGCATTGCAAAAACATGTCAACATGTAAACTCCATCGATGCTAGGAAGAAATTGCATCAACTAGCGAGCAAAATAACCAACTAATATCATAATGACAGGATCAAGTTCACACATAACAATATTAACCTTAAATGTAAATGTACTAAATGGTCCAATTAAAAGATGCAGACTGGCAAATTGGAATTTCCAACCCAGAATTTCATATCCAGCCAAAATAAGCTTCATAACTGAAGGAGAAATAAAATCCTTTACAGCAAGGAAATGCTGAGAGATTTTGTAACACCTGGCCCACCTTACAAGAGCTCCTGAAGGAAGCACTAAACACTGAAAGGAACAACTGACATCAGCCACTGCAAAATCATACCAAATGGTAAAGACCATCGAGGCTATGAAGAAACTACATTAACCAACAGGTAAAATGACCAGCCAGCATCATAATGGCAGGATCAAATTCACGCATAACAATATTAACCTTAAATGTAAAAGGGCCAAATGCCCCAATTAAAAGACACAGACTGGCAAATTGAATAAAGCGTCAAGACTCATCAGTGTGCTGTATTCAGAAGATCCATCTCATGTGCAAAGACACACATAGGCTCAAAATAAAGGGATGGAGGAATATTTACCAAAAAAAAAAAAAAATGGAAAGCAAAAAAAAAAGCAGTAGCTGCAATACTAGTCTCTGATAAAACAGATTTTAAACCAACAAAGATCAAAAGAGACAAAGTAGAACATTACATAATGGTAAAGGGATCAATGTAGCAAGAAAAACTAATTATCCTAAATATATGTACCCAAAACAGCAGCACCCAGATTCATAAAGCAAGTTCTTAGAGACCTACAAAGAGACTAAGACTACCAAACGATAATAGTGGGAGACTTTAACACACCATTGTCAATATTAGACAGATCAATGAGAGAAAATTAACAAGGGTATTCAGGACTTGAACTCAGCTCTGGGCCAAGCAGACATTAATAGACATCTACAGAAGTCTCCACTGCAAATCAACAGAATATACATTCTTCTCAGCACCGCATCGCACTTAGTCTAAAATTGACCACATCATTGAAAGTAAAACACTCCTAAACAAATGCAAAAGAATGGAAATCATAACAAAGGGTCTCTCAGACCACAGTGCAATCAAATTAGAACTCAGGATTAAGAAACTCACTCAAAACCACACAACTACATGGAAAATGAACAAACAGCTCCTGAGTGACTACTGGGTAAATAATGAAATGAAAGCAGAAATAAGTAAGTTCTTTGAAACCAATGACAACAAATTCACAACATACCAGAATCTCTGGGCCACAGCTAAAGCAGTGCTTAGAGGGAAATTTATAGCACTAAATGTCCACAAGAGAAAGCAAGAAAGATCTAAAATCAACACCCTAACATCACAATTAAAAGAACTAGAGAATCAAGAGCAAGCAAATTCAAAAGCAAGCAGAAGAGAAGAGACAACTAAGATCAGAGTGGAACTGAAGGAGATAGAGACACAAAAAACCTTCAAAACAAATCAATGAATCCAGGAGCTCTTTTTTTTTTAAAAAAAAAAAGGTCGACAAAATAGATAGACCCCCAGCCAGACTAATAAAGAAGAAAAGAGAGAAGAATCAAATAGGTGCAACGAAAAATGATAAAGGGGATATCACCACCAATCCCACAAAAATACAAACTACCATTAGAGAATATTGAAAACACCTCTATGCAAATAAACTAGAAAATCTAAAAGAAATGGATAAATTCCTGGACACATACACCCTTCCAAGTCTAAACCAGGAAGAATCGAATTCCTGAATAGATCAATAACAAGTTCTGAAATTGAGGCAGCAATTAATAGCCTACCAACCAAAAAAGGTCCAAGATGAGTCAGATTCACAGCCAAATTCTGCCAGAGGTACAAAGAGAAGATGGTACCATTCCTTCTGAAGCTATTCCAAACAAGAAAAAGAGGGAATCCTCATTAACTCATTTTTTGAGGCCAGAATCATCCTGCCACCAAAACCTGGCAGAGACACAACAAAAAAAGAAAATTTCGGCCAATGTCACTGGTGAACATCGATGCAAAAATCCTCAATAAAATACTAGCAAACCAAATCCAGCAGCACATCAAAAAGCTTATCCACCATGATCGAATCAGCTTTATCTCCAAGATGCAAGGCTGGTGCAATGTATGCAAATCAATAAAAATAATCCATCGTATAAACAGAACCAATGACAAAAACCATATGATTTTCTCAGTAGATGCAGAAAAGGCCTTCAACAAAATTAAACAGACTTTCATGCTAAAAACTCTAAATAAACTAGGCATTGATGGAACAAATCTCAAAATAATAAGAACTATTTATGGCAAACTCACAGCCTATATCACACTGAACGGTCAAAACCCAGAAGCACTACCTTTGATAACCAGCACAAGACAAGGATGCCCTCTCTCACCACTCCTACTCAACATAGTATTGGAAGTTCTGGCCAGGGCAATCAGGAAAAAAGAAAAAAAAGAAGAAGGAAGGAAGGGTATTCAATTAGGAAAAGAGGAAGTCAAATTGTCTCTGTTTGCAAATGGCATGATTGTATATATAGAAAACCCCATCGTCTCAGCCCCAAATCTCCTTAAGTTGATAAGCAACTTTAGTAAAGTCTCAGGATATAAAATCAATGTATAAAAATCACAAACATTCTTATACACCAAAAACAGACAATCAGAGAGCCAAATCATGAGTGAACTCCCATTCACAATTGCTACAAAGAGAATAAAATACCTAGGAATCCAACTTACAAGGGATGTGAAGGACCTCTTCAAGGAGAACTACAAGCCACTACTCAAGGAAATAAGAGAGGACACAAACAAATGGAAAAACATTCCGTGTTCCTGAATAGACAGAATCAATATCAATAAATGTCCATACTGCCTAAAGTAATTTATAGATTCAATGCTATGCCCATCAAGCTACCAATTCTGCAAGCTACACGTGCAGAATGTGCAGGCTTGTTACATAGATATGCACGTGTCATGGTGGTTTGCTACACCCATCAACCTGTCATCTACATTAGGTATTTATCCTAATGCTATCCCTCTCATAGTCCCGCACCCTCAGAGGCCCTGGTGTGTGATGTACCCCTCACTGCGTCCATGTGTTCTCATTGTTCAACTCAATTCTTCACAGACTTTCTTCACAGAATTGGAAAAAACTATTTTAAAGTTCATATGGAAGAGAGAAGAGAGCCCGCATAGCCAAGACAATCATAAGCAAAAAACAAAGTTGGAGGCATCATGCTACCTGACTTCAAACTATGTTTCAAGGCTACAGTAACAAAAACAGCATGGCACCGATACCAAAACAGATACATAGACCAATGCAACAGAACAGAGACCTCAGAAATAATTCCACACTTCCACCACCACCTGATCTTTGTCAAATCTGACAAAACAAGCAATGGGGAAATGATTCGTTATTTAACAAACAGTGTTGGGAAAACTGGCTAGCCATAGGCAGAAAGCTGAAACTGGATCTCCTCCTTACACGTTATACAAAAATTAACTCAAGATGAATTAAAGACTTAAATGTAAGATCTAAAACCATAAAAAACTCTAGAAGAAATCCTAACCAATACCATTCAGGATACAGGCATGGGCAAAGACTTCATGACTAAAACACAAAAAGCAATGGAAACAAAAGCCAAAATAAAAGCCAAAATAGACAAATGGGATCTGATTAAACTAAAGAGCTTCTGCACAACAAAAGAAACTATCCTCAGAGTGAACAGGCCACTTACAGAATGGGAGAAAAAATTTTGCAATCTATCCATCTGACAAAGGGCTAATATCCAGAATCTACAAAGAACTTAAATTCACAAGAAAAAAACAACTCCATCAAAAAGTGGACAAAGGATATGAACAGATGCTTCTCAAAAGAAGACATTTATGCAGCCAACAAACATATGAAAACAAAGCTCATCATCACTGGTCATTAGAGAAACGCAAATCAATACCACAATGAGATACCATCTCATGCCAGTTAGAATGATGATCATTAAAAAGTTAGGAAACAACAGATGCTGGAGAGGATGTGGAGAAATAGGAAAGCTTTTATACTGTTGATGGGAGTGTAAAGTAGTTGAACCATTGTGGAAGACAGTGTGGTGATTCCTCAAGGATCTAGAACTACAAATACCATTTGACCCAGCCATCCCATTACTAGATATATTCCCAAAGGATTATAAATCATTCTACTATAAAGGCACATGCACCCATATGCTTATTGTGGCACTGTTCACACTAGCAAAGACTTGGAACCAACCCAAATGTACATCAATGATAGACTAGATTAAAAAATGTGGCACATATACACCATGGAATACTATGCAGCCACAAAAAAGGATGAGTTCATGTCCTTTGCAGGGACATGGATGAAACTGGAAACCATCATTCCCAGCAAACTATCACAGGACAGAAAACTAAACACTGCGTATTCCCACTCATAGATGGGAGTTGAACAATGAGAACACATGGACGCAGTGAGGGGTACATCACACACCAGGGCCTCTGAGGGTGCGGGACTATGAGAGGGATAGCATTAGGATAAATACCTAATGTAGATGACAGGTTGATGGGTGTAGCAAACCACCATGACACGTGCATATCTATGTAACAAGCCTGCACATTCTGCACGTGTACCCCAGAACTTAAAGTATAATCAAAAAGAAGGAAAAAAAAAAATGTTACCTTACATGGCAAAGGAAAATTAAGGTTGTGTATGGAACTAAGGTTGTTAATTATCTGATTATAAAATAGAGAGGTGACCCTGGATTATCCAGGTGGATACAATGTTATCACAGGGGTCCAGGAAAGAGAGTCAGAGTCTGACTGATTTCATGTGAGAAGGGTTCAGCCTCCCATTGCTTGCTGAGCAGGGAGGACCACAAGTCGAGGAATGTAGGCATTCCTTGCAGAAGAATTCGTCCTCTAGAAGCTGGAGTAGGCAAGGAAAGAGATCCACCCCTAGGGCCTTCAGGAACACAGTTCTACTGACACCTTCATTTGAGCCAAATGAAACTCATTTCAGACATCTGATCTCCAGAACTAAGAGTGTAATAAATTTGTGCTGTTTTAAGCTATTACATTTGTGGTAATTTATCAAAGCAGCATTAGAAAATTTATTTAGTTTTTTTTTCAATGCCATAGTTTCATCATTATCATTTTTAAATGTGTGTCAGAAATAAAATCAAAGCAGGTTAGAGAACTGTTTTAAAGTTTATGGTACATGCAAAAGAACAGCCTGAGGACTGGGAAACTGATGGTGGTAAGAAGCCCCACTCACAGCAGTTATGATGCCACTTATAAAGCATAAAGGGGAAAGTATTTTGACCTTTATTGTGATGGGTTGTTATACAGCATCATTCTTTTTAGTGTAAGTAGAAACGTTTAAGCCTATTTGTCTATAGCCGATTGGTTCAATTTCATTGAATCATGCTGACAAAGATGTAAGGTTTATCTTTTGAGTTTCATTTATTATTAGAACTAGCATTTTGCATAAATTACAATACTTTAAGTTTTGGGTGTATGGCTATGAGAAGTTAGCCATGTGGTATATCTAAACTACGGTCTCTATTTTTTTCTGTTTAACATGTGTAATATAGATTTTTTTAAACTTAATTTAAATTCTTAAGTCTAGAATCCAAAGTCAGCTCTTTGTCTCCAACAATTCTGCTTCTGAATTTTGATGTGGTTATTTCTTACAGCAAAAATTATATTTAAAAATCTCATGTTGAAAAAATATTTTCAATATTTTCTAGAGTGACTCTGTCAGAATAGCTTCTTTATATAAGCAAATGCTATCATAAGCATTTAACTTTTGAAATAGTTATCATAAGATTTGTATTTCTTTTAAGCATTTAGACTACCCCTGCTATTCTATTCTCTAGCTTTGTCTTGTTTTTTTTTTTTTTTTTTTTCATGGGACGACTTTAATCCTAAACAAGATATTTGAGTTTCAAAAATTCGGACTGTTTTCCACACAACAAACCTTTTAAAGTTAAGACAGTAATATTTGAACATATGTAAATAAAGTTGTTAAATTTTGTTAGGCAAAGCCTCTGACCAAACTTCTATTTGAATGATAAACATTTTTGGAACTCTGTAGCTATTCTTCTTTTCTCCTCTGTGTCAGAAACAATTATATTTTATATTTGTGTGATTTTAGACAAGTTACTTAACTCCCTGCACTTCAGTGTACCAGACAAGATTATTTAACATTCTATGATACTATCACTTTAAAATTTGTACTAAGTGTTTGGTAAGAAAGGTGAGAACTAGAAAAGCATTACAAATTTTCCCTAACCAGGGCCAAGCTTAAGCTTTTAAAGCTTTGAATTCTCACTTTTTCTTTTGCCCTGTATTAATTACTGTATTAGTTACTGTATTAGTCTATTTTCATACTGCTATGAGGACATACCTGAGACTGGCTAATGTATAAAGGAAAGAGGTTTAACTGAATCACAGTTCTGCAGGGTTGGGGAGGCCTCAGGAAACTTACAATAATAGCAGAAGGAGAAGCAAACACGTCCTTCTTCACATGGCAGCAAGAAAGAGATGCCCAGAGCAAAGGTGGGAGGGATACCCTTGTAAAACCATCAGATCTAGTGAGAACTCACTCACTGTCATGAGAACAGCATGGAGTTAACTGCCCCCATGATTTAATTACCTCCGACAGGGTCCTTCCCACGACATGTGGGGATTAGGTGAACTACAGTCCAAAATGAAATTTGGGTCAGCACACAGTGAAACCACATCAGTTATCAGTGTCCATAGGTAGTCTTTAAAAAATGCTCAATTTCAACTGTATACATACCCTAGATATGGGTAACCCTCATAAAATACAACCTCCCTACTTCCTTCTATTCTTTCAGCTGTAAAGTCTTTAAGAAATTTAATGTTACTGATAAAATAACAACAAGTCTTAGAAATGTCACTTAAAACACTGAGGATCCTAGGGAGAAAAAAAGAAGAGAGCCAGGCCAGAAACTTCTAGAGATGTCCATCAGAAAAAGATTCTAACAGTTATTCTCTTTCCACAACATTTTATCTCCTCATTTTAATCCTCTATCTTCTTTGAAGTCTCCAACTCTACCAGAATCTCTGCCATAAGCTATGAGGAGAGGCACTACCTCTATGTGTAGCTGAGAAGGGCCACACACTCAATGATCAGAGACCAAATATGCACCTTGTTCTCAGTTTTCATAAATCTTATGCCACCTTTCTGATTCATCTTAATAAGTGTCCATCTTTGCTAAGACATACCAGCACTGACCACCACTTACTAACCTCTTGAATAAGCTTCTTTAAAAATGTCCCCTTCTAAAAATATTGGAGTAATATTTGAACTTCTGGTTTTCCTTTTAAATTTACTCTGTGTATTAGATGCATGCTTAGAGTAGTACATGATTTCTTTGTCTTTAAAAAAATAAATAAATAAGAACAGAAAACCGAATACCACATGTTCTCACTTATAAGTAGGAGATAACATTGCATACACATGAACATTAACATGGGAACAACAGACACTTAGGGCCACTAGATTAGAGAGGGAGGGAAGTAGGCTGAAGAACCACCTGCTAGAAACTATGATTACTACCTGGGGGGTGGAATCATTGGGACCCCAAGCCTCAGTGTCATGGAATTTATTCATTTAGCAAACCTGCATGTATACTTTTTAATCTATAATAAAAGTTAAATTTTAAAAAAACTTTCTTTCTGATACAGAAATATCTTATTATTTTAAAAAGGAGTGCTGCTGTACTGCTACATCCTATTTGAATATCACCCTTGAAGGAGTTCAAATTAGAAGAGAAAATGAAGCTCCCATAAGAATATCTCCAAGAAGAACGAAATGGAGTCAAATAGTTGGTAACCCAAGAAGGAAGCTGGAAGATATGTGGGAAATGATAAACTTAGTTTCTCTCAACAAGAAAACAGAAATGAAAGAAGCTCATGCTCCCAAAATGAAGCAATCCTCAAAAGTGAGTTTGAAATGAAAAGAATCTGTTAAATTTAACCTTGATTCTAGGAACATGCTCTTTTGAGGAACACCAAAATAATAGTATCAGAACCTATAAATGAAAATGTAATTGGAGCATATTGCCAATGTAAAATGAGACAATATTATAAATACTGTCTACTTGAACTCATCTTTTAAAATAAATCTTTGTCTATGACTTTTCTATGAATGAAAAAATATGCAAAATACTGCCCCTTGGCAGACTGTTTATTGTGTAAACTTGCCACTGAGCTCTTTTGCATCTTATTATACAGCCTAATTTGCCAATAGCTAATTACAGCCTTCATTGACTAACTCCATTCTCACAGTATTCTAATAATAAAACAAGGAGTCTGATGGCATCATTTATATGGAATTCATTAGGAAAGAAGGGCACATCCGTTTTCATAAATCTTATGCCACCTTTCTGATTCATCTTAATAAGTGTCCATCTTTGCTAAGACATACCAGCACTGACCACGACTTACTAACCTCTTGAATAAGCTTCTTTTAAAAAGTCCCCTTTTAAAAATGTTGGAGTAATATTTGAACTTCTGGTTCCTCTTTTAAATTTACTCTGTGTATTAGATGCATGCTGTCTTAGAGTAGTACATGATTTCTTTGCCTTAAAGAAAATAAAAAATAAAAATAAGAACAGAAAACCAACATTGTTGCCCTCCTCTATTCACATGTATATTTTTATTCCTTCAGGCTTTCATGCCTGAAATAAATTTATTGGAATCCCACTATACTATATGTTAAGCCTACGGTTCAAGAACAGCTAGGCCAAGGACATAGTATTCCATCTTTATGATCAAATACAGATTTCCCATTAAAAATATTCTCTATTTCAAAATATTTAATAGTATGGTGCTTTAAAAATAATTCCAGATGGTTGAATTTTAGAACTGAAAATAACTCACTACAAGAAATATTTTAGTTTTATTGTAATTTGTACAAATTTTCATTCACTAGAGGCCTTATCACATAATGCTTTCTTTTTAAGAGATAGGTTGAGTTTAGGAGATTTACTGATTTTTCACATTATTCATATTATTGTACTATATCATTTAGTTTAACTGTATTTGTACCTATGTAAGATGGTCTCACTCTTACTGACACATTTTCAGTGATTTATTATGCAAGACATGTTGATATTTTTCTACACTGTTTTGCTACTTTTTGTATCAACTTGGCCATCTCTGTTATTCACATGCAACTCCACCCTCTTTTCTTTGAAGTCTCTGCCTTCTTAAATTAGAAATAAACTTCATTGAGCCTAATGGCTTAGTATGTCAAGAAGGAAAAAATTTAAAAACAACAGTGATTAAGCACATAACTTTTAACTGAAGTGAGTATTTCCAAAATAAGCAACACTGAACAAATATTTCCCAATAGTCTATAGAGAGCCCATGTGTACCACAATAAGAATGTTTTTACCACCCTCGCATCATATTTCACAGTAAATGTGTCCAAACAGGGTTTGAACACTTTATCAACTTACTGTTCTCTATGACAAGAAGTCACTGAATAATAAGTTGAACTCCTTGGCCACAGCATATGCTAGCTTAAGTCACATGACTATTAGGCAAGTCAGTTGCCAGCCCTACAATTAAAGATGTACAGTGTAAGCACAGCCATTCATTGCTAAATGCCAAAGAAGAGGGGGTCATAATGTAATATATTTTTATATTTTATACAAGACATTATTTCAGAATTATTCTGAGGTAATTGTACATATGTTGAAATGATGCAAAAAATAGGAAAAAAACTACATTCATCTTATCGTGCTGTCTTCTAAATGCAAAATTTTTCATAACATGTAATTTAAGCCTCCTAGTAACCATACCATTTTTAACTGATACATTACCTTGCTGGCTTGGCTGTCCCTGAAGTATGCCTCTCTGAAGCACCCTTGGCTTTTTTGGTGTGTTATACAGTTTGTCTGTGTCCCTATCCAAATCTCATCTTGAATTGTAGCTCCCATAATTCCCACATGTTGTGGGAGGGACCCAGTGGGAGATAATTGAATCATTCAGGTGGTTTCCCCCATACTGTTCTTGTGACCGAGAATGAGTCTCATATGATCTGATGATTTTATAAGGGAAAATCCCTTTCACTTGGCTCTCACTCTCCTTTCATCTGCCACCATGTGAGACATGACTTTCACTTTCCACCATGATTGTGATGCCTCCCTAGCCATGTGAAACTGTGAGTCCATTAAACTTCTCTTTTTTGTAAATTGCCCAGTCTCAGATATGTCTTCATCAACAGTGTGAAAATGGGCTAATACAGTAAACTGGTACCAGGAGTGTAGTGCTGCTGAAAAGATACCCAAAAATGTGTAAGCAACTTTGGAAGTGGGTAACAGGCAGAGGTTAAAACAGTTTGGAGGGCTCGGAAGAAGAGAGGAAAATATGGAAAAGTTTGGAATTCCTTAGAGACTTGTTGAATGGTTTTGACCAAAATGCTGATAATTATATGGACAATGAAATCCAGGCTGAGGTGGTACCAGATGGAGATGAGGAACTTGTCGGGACCTGGAGTAAAGGTAACTCTTGCTATGTCTTAGCGAAGAGACTGGCAGCGTTTTACCCCTTCGCTAAAGATTTGTGGAACTTTGAACTTGAGGGAGATAATTTCGGGTATCTGGTGAAAGACATTTCTAAGAATCAAAACATTCAAGAGGTGACTTGGGTGGTGTTAAAAACATTAAGTTTTAAAAGGGAAACAGAGCATAAATGTTTGGAAAATTTGCAGCCTGATGATGTGATAAAAAAGAAAAACCTATTTTCTGAGGAGAAATTCAAGACTGATGCAGAAATTTGCATAAATAAGAAGGAGTTGAATGTTAATCAAGAAGACAATGGGGAAAATGTCTCCAGGGCATGTCAAAGACCTTCATGGTAGCCCCTCCCATCACAGACTCAGAGACCTATGAGGAAAACACGGTTTTGTGGGCCAGACCCAGGGCTCTTCTGTTGTGTGCAGCCTAGGGACTCAGTGGCCTGCATCCCAGCCACTCCAGATTTAGCTAAAGGGGGCCAAGGTACACCTCAGGCTGTGGCTTTGGAGGGTGCAAGTCCCAAGCCTTGGCAGCTTCCATGTGTCTTTGAGACTATGGGTGCCCAGAAGTCAAGAATTGAGGTTTGGGAACCTCTGCCTAGATGTTGGAGGATGTATAGAAATGCCTGGATGTTCAGGTAGAATTCTGCTGTAGGGGCTGCTCCCCCATGGTGAACCTCTGCTGGGGCAGTGCAGAGGGGAAATGTGGGGTTGAAGCCCCCACACAGAGTCCCCACTGGGGCACTGCAAGTGGAACTGTGAGAAGAAGGCCACCATTCTCCAGACCCCAAATGGTAGATCCACCGACAGCTTGCACTGTGTGCCTCAAAAAGCTGCAGATACTCAACTCCAGCCTGTGAAAGCAGCCAGGGGAGTGGCTATACCCTGCAAAGCCACAGGGACAGAGCTGCCCAAGGCCATAGGAGCCCACCTCTTGCATCAGCATGACCTGGATGTGAGTCATGGAATCAAAGGAGATCATTTTGGACCTTTAAGATTTGACTGCCCCACTGGATTTTGGACTTGCATGGGGCCTGTAGCCCTTTGTTCTGGCCAATTTCTCCCATTTGGAATGGCTTTATTTACCCAATGCTTGTACCCCCATTATATCTTGGAAGTAACTAACTTGCTTTTGATTTACAGGCTCATAAGCAGAAGAGATTTGCCTTGTCTTGGATGAGACTTTGGACTGTGGACTTTTGTATCAATACTGAAATCTGTTAAAACTTTGGGGGTCTGTTGAGAAGGTATAATTGGTTTTGAAATGTGAGGACATGAGATTTTGGGATGGTCCAAGGGTGGAATGATATGGCTTGACTGTGTCCCCACCCAAATTTCATCTTGAATTGTGGTTCCCATAATTCCCACATGTTGTGGGAGGAACCCAGTGGGAGATAATTGAATCATGGGAGATCATGGGAGATAATTGATCAGTATGATAATTTTTTCATACTGATCTCATGATAGTGACTAAGTCTCATGAGATCTGATGTTTTTATAAGGTGTTTCTGCTTTTGCTTGGTGCTTATTTTTCTCTTCCCTGCTGCCATATAAGATGTGCCTTTCATCTTCCACCATGATTGTGAGGCCTCCACAGCCATGTGGAACAGTGAGTCCTTTAAACCTCTTTTTCTTTATAAGTTATCCACTATTGTGTATGTCTTTATCAGCAGCATGAAAACAGACTAATGCAGGGTGTCTTCCCATAGGCCTATACACTCTAATTCACCAAGCTTCACTCTTTTTTCTTCCTGCTATACTATAAGCTGTTCAATTCTTCTGCTTAGTCTAAGAAACCAGTTAGTCTGATTTCTTCTAATAGCAATTGCTTGTTAAAGGAATATAAAAGTTTTTGAGCACTTCTAAGCAGTTGTATTTAACATAACAAGTCTTTCTGGAAAAAATTGAGAAAACTTAGCTTCTGTATATCACTACCCAAAATATTTTTCCTCATTTTTAACATAATCACAATGAGCTGAAACTTCACTACAACCCATAGACTGCCTCCCTGTGGCACACATTAGGCACCAAAAAAAAAAATTGTTGAATGAGTGAAAAATAGATGATGGAAAATTATTTTAGTTGTGTAGTTACCTAAACTACCTGCTCAAATAGGGATTAGTGAGAACTATACATCACTCATGCTAGCATTATCTTCTAGAACTTATAAAAAAATAATCATCTCAAATTGTCCTAGATATTTGCATTTTATGAGGAGTGGCTCCAGAATGCTGAGATTTTCAAGTGACACTGATGAATTATTACATCTAAAACTCTAGGCATTCTGAAAATGTTATGATTAGGACCACAATGTAAACAACACACTCTCCACAAAAACAACATACCCTCCACAAAATACAACTATGGTGACTTCTCATATAACTTTATATAGGGACAAACTGAGAGGTCCCTCCTGTGGAAGCAGTTTATTACTGCTGTCTTCTTTCAGGCCACCTGTGTTTCTCCCAGGTTCTAGGCAGGTATTTTTGACACTGGATTACATTATCACATGGTTTGAAGTGGAATCTGGAACTTACACAGTCTGTTTAGCATTTTTCCTCCTTTTTTGGGATGTAACTTCATTCTTACCCTCACTGCCAGCTGACTACAAAGAATATATGACTGAAGAAAGGATGACAACTCAAATCTCTCATCCAAGACCCCGAGACAGCTGATGCCTCAGTCAGGAAAGGACTTCACACATGTTTAATGGGCTTTTGTGTAACCATTAGATGAGCATTGCATTTTTTTGACATTAATTCAAAATGACTACTTTGTCCAACTTAAAACAGAAAAATTCCAGTTATACTCATACCAAAAAAATAGGTAATTTTTTAATGGTTTGTCACAGTGAGTAAGTATATTTCCATCTCATGGGCAAAACACCTAAAAATAAACAATACTAAATTTTCTTCTATTATCCTGACAGTTTAAAGCATATTTTAAACTAGCAATGTTTGAAAATTTAAAATATCTCAGACATTGAAATTTTTTTTTAAAAAAGGGAGGTAAAGAAAAAAGGTAGGAGAGTGAAAGTAGAAGGAAGAATTGACATTTGTTCTCTTGCACAGAAATAACTTCTGGAATTCCTGAATCAAACAGCATTTGAAACATTTTAAATGTGGTATCCCATGAGTTCAACAGATAAACCACCTCCCTTAGTAGAGATCAATATTTTATCATTCTACTGAAAACAATGTCTTTAATAAATATATTTTAATACTTAAAGCTAACAAGTATTTTTTAATGCTTGTTACAAATCCAACAACATTCCAGGTTCTGGGGATGGTAAAAAAGAAGCAAACAGTATAGTTACTGGATTCATGAGAGTCTCAAAATTTTGATGAGGAAACAAGATTTACATATATGAAGCCATTAAACCATAACATTAAATTTCTAATCTATACAGATAATAAATAATATTCAGGGTAATAATTTTTATTTAAAGCCATCTTCCCATTTCTCATCACTAATTGTCTTGATTCTGCATTAAAAGATTCAGGTCAAGACAACACTCTCCCAGATGTATAAGGAAAGCCTGTGGGATAGGATGAAATAGCCATGTTATAAAGATTATCCCTTTCCCTGATGCACATTTGGTGGAAGAAAGAATAAGCCAAAGGGACATTAGTGTCATATTAAATATTGTAGACATCTGAGAGTTGACTTCTTATTGAAACAATGGGAGAAAAAAAATTGAAGATATGAACTAGAAAGGAAACTGGGCAGACCAAGGTAGAGATTAGAGTAGTAATTCAAAGACGAAAGTTATTAGATAATGACCAGTGATATTTATTTCATTTATTTTACTTTTTAATTCTAATTTTAGTGAGTACATAGTAGGTATATATGAGGTGCATGAAATGTTTTGATTCAGGCATGCAATGCATAATAATCACATTATGAAAAATGGGGTATCCATCTTCTCAAGCATGTATCCTTTGTGTTATGAACAATCCAATTATACTATTTTAGTTATTTTAAAATGTACAATTAAGTGATTATTTACTATAGTCTCCCTGTTGTACTATCAAATGGTAGATCTTATTCATTCTTTCTCTTATTTTTGTACCCATTATTCATCCTCACCTCTTCCCCCACACCCCTAGTTCCCCTCCTAGCTTCTGTTAACTATCCTTCTACTTACTTTCTATGTTCATGAGTTCAACTGTTTTAATTTTTAGAACCCTCAAATATGTGAAAACATGTGACAATTGTCTCTCTGTGCCTAGATTATTTCACTTAATGTAATAATCTCCAGTTCCATCCAAGTTGTTGCAACTGACAGGGTCTCATTCTTTTTTATGACTGAATAGTACTCCATTGTGTGTATGCACCAATTTTCTTTATCCATTCATCTGTCAATGGACACTTAAGTTGCTTCTAAATCTTAGCTATTGTGAACAGAGCTGTAACAAACATGGGAGTGCAGATACCTCTTCAATATACTGATTTCCTCTCTTTTAGGAATATACCAAGTAGTGGGATTTCTAGATGACATGTTAGCTGAATTTTGAGTTTTCTCGGGAAGCTCCAAACTGTTCTCCATAGTGGTTGTACTAATTTACATTCCCACCAACGTGTACAAGGATTCCACTTTCTCCACATCCTCTCCAGCATTTTGCCTGTTTTTGGGGGGGGGATATAAGCCATTTTAACTGGGTGAGATGATGCCTCATTGTAGTTTTGATTTGCATTTATCTGATGATCAATGATATTTAGCACATTTTTATATGCCTGTTTGCCGTTTGTATGTCCTCTTTTAAGAAGTAGCTACATTTTTTGCCTTTTTAATTGAATTATTAGATTTTTTTCCTCTAGAGTTGTTTGAGCTGCTTCTATTAACCCCGTCAGATGGATAGTTTGCTAATATTTTGCCCCATTCTGTGGGTTGTCTCTTCACTTTCTTGATTGGTTCCTTTGCTGTGAAGAAGACTTGTAACTTGATGTGAGCCCATTTATCCATTTTGGCTTTGGTTTCCTGTGCTTGTGGGCATTGCTGAAGACATTTTTGCCCAGACCAGTGTCCTGGAGAGTTGCCCTAACATTTTCTTGTAATAGTTTCACAGTTTGAGGTCTTAAATTGAAGACTTTAATCCATTTTGATTTGATTTCTACATATGGCTAGAGAGAGGGGTCTAGTTTCATTCTTCTGCATAAGGATATCTAGTTTTCCCAACACCATTTATTGAAGAGACTGTCTTGCTTCAGAGTATGTTCTTGGCACCTTTGTTGAAAATAAGTTCACTGTAAGTGTTTAAATTTGTTTCTGAGTTCTCTGTTTCTTTGGTCTATGTGTCTGTTTTCATGTCAGTACCAGGCTCTTTTGGTTTTTATTTTTAATATAATTTGAAGTCAGGTAATGTGATTCCTCCACTTTTGCTCTTTTTGCTTAGGATAGCTTTAGGCTATTCTGGTCTTTTCTGGTTTTATATAAATTTTAGTATTATTTTATCTATTCCTGTGAAGAAAGTCATTGGTGTTTTAATAGGAATTGCATTGAATCTGTGGATCACTTTGGGTAGTATGGGCATTTTAACAATATTCGTGCTTCCAATCTATGAACATAAAATATCCTTCAACTTTTTAGTGTCCTCTTCAATTTCTTTCATCAGTATTTTATAGTTTTAATTATAGAGATTTTTCACTTCTTTAAGTTAATTCCTATGTATTTATTTTGTGTATGCATTGTAAATTAGATTACTTTTTAATTTTTTTCAAATTGTTCACTTCATTATTGGCATATAGAAGTGCTGCTGATTTTTGTATGTTGATTTCTTTAGTCTGAAAGTTTGCTAAATTTGTTTATCTGTTCTTTCTTGGAGTCTTTAGGTTTTTCCAAATATAAAATCGTATTATCTGCAAAAAAGGATAATTTTACTTCTTCCATTCCAATTTTGATGTCCTTTATTTATTTCTCTTGTCTAACTTCTATTGCTAGGATTTCCAGTACTATGTTGAACAACAGTGGTGACAGTGAGCCTCCTTGTCATGTTCCAGGTATTAGAGGAAAGGCTTTGACTTTTTTCCCATTCAATATGATACGAGTGTGGGTCTATCATAGATGGCTTTTATTATATTGATGTATGTTCCTTCTGTACACAGTGTTCTTTAGAATTTTTATCATGAAGGGATGTTAAATTTTTTCAAATGCTTTTCAACATCACTGAAAGAATCATATGGCTTTTATTCTTTATTCCATTAATAGTATGTATCACATTGATTGAGTTGCATATGTTGAACCATCCTTGCATCCCAGGGATAAATCCCACCTGGTCATGATGAACGATTTTTCTAATGTGTTTTTCAATTGGCTTCGCTAGTATTTCATTGAGGATTTTTGCATCAATATTCATCAGATACATTTTTTATGTGTCTTTGTCTGGTTTTGCTTTCAGGGTAATAATACTGGCCTTCTAGAATGATTTTGAAAGTATTTGTTCCTCCTCTACTTTTTGAATAGTTTGATTAGGATTAATATTAGTTTTTCTTTAACTGTTTGGTAGAATTCAGCAGTGAAGCAATCAGGTTCTGGACTTTTCTTTACAAAGAGAATTTTATAATGGCTTTAATCTCATTACTTGATATTGTTCTTTTCAGGTTTTGATCTTTTTTCTCTTGGTTAAATCTTGGTAGGTTGTATGAGTCCAGGAATTTGTCCATTTCTACTAGTGACATGTAGTTGCCTCATGGCCACAAATGTTTCTTTAAATTTCTGCTGTAATTCTGCAGAATTTCTGCAGTAATTAAGGAGAGTAATTAAGCAGAGTAACGTCTCCTTTTTTGCTTCTGATTTTATTTATTTGTATTTTCTCTTTTTTTCTTAGTCCATCTAAAGGTTTGTCAATTTTGTTTAACTTTTCAACAAACCAACTTTTTTCCCTTGATCATTTGTATTTTTTTCTTCATTTCAATTTTCTTATTTTTGCCCTGAGCTTTTTTTATTTCTTGTCTTCTACTAAATTTGGATTGACATGTTCTTGCTTTTCTAATTCTTTTGGATGCATTATTAGATTGTTTATTTGAAGTTTTTCTCTGTTTTGATACAGGCACTTACAGTTATTAACTTTCTTCTTAGTATTGTTTTTGCTGTATCCCATAGATTTTGGTAGGTTTTGTTTCCATTATCATTTGCTTTAAGAAATTTTTCTATTTCATTCTTAATTTCTTCACTGACTCACTAGTCACTAAGGAGAATATTTTTTAATTTTTATGTATTTGTGTAGTTTTTAAAATCCTTTTTGTTATTAATTTATGTTATTATTTATTCTATTGTGGTCAGGGAAGATGCTTGATATTATTGAAAATTTTTTGAATGTTTCAAGACTTGTTTTGTGACCTAACATATGGTCTATCCTTGAAAATGATTCATGTACTGAAGAAAAAAATGTGTACTCTGCAGCCACTGGATGAAAGATTCTATAAATATCAATTAAACCCATGTGGTCTATAGGGTAGATTAAGTCCAACGTTTCTGTGTTGATTTTCTGTCTGAAAGATCTGTCAAATGCTAAAAGTGGGGCATTGAAGTCTCCAACTATAGTTGTATTTAGGACTCTATCTCTAGTTCTAATAATATTTGATTTATATATCTGGGTACTTCAGTGTTTGGTGCATGTATATTTATAATTGTTATATCCTCCTGCTGAATTGACCACTTTATCATTATATAGTGACCTTCTTTGTCTCTTCTTACACTTTTTGCCTTGAAATCTATTTTGTCTGGTTTAAGTATAGCTACTTCAGATATTTTTTTAGTTTCCATTGACATGGAATATCTTTTTCGATCCGTTATTTTCAGTGTATGTTTCTCTTTATAGATGAAGTATTTTTTCTTGAAGGCAACAGATCAGTGGGTCTCTATTTTGTATCTATTTAGCTACTCTAGGTTTTTTAATTGGAAAATTTTGTCCATTTACATTCAACATTATTGATAAGTAATGACTTACTCTTGCCATTTTGTTATTTGTTTTCTGTTTGTTTTGCGGTACTGTCTTCTTTCTATCTTTCTTGTTTTCCTTTTGGTGAAGGTGTTTTTCTCTGGTGTTGTGATTTAATTTCTTGCTTTTCATTTTTTGTGTATCTGTTGTAAGATTTTTGGCTTGAGGTTACCATAAGACTCATGAATATTATCTTATAGCACATTATTTTAAGTTGATAACATTGTTTGCATAAACAAATAAACAACGAAAAGAAAACTAACAAAGACTCTATGCCTTAACTTCATTCCTTCACTTTTTAAGTTTTTGTTGTTTCTATTCATCTCTTTTTACTATATCTTGAAAAGTTGTTATAGTTATTCTTTTTGATTGGTTCATCATTTAGTGTTTCTACTTAGGATAAGAGTAGTTTACACATCATAGCTACAGTGTCATAATATTCTATGTTTTCCTGTGTGCTTACTATTACCAGTGAATTTTGTACCTTCAGATGATTTCTTTTTTTTTTTGATGGAGTCTCACTCTCATCGCCCAGGCTGGAGTGCATGCAGTGACACGATCTCAGCTCACTGCAAGCTCCACCTCCTGGGTTCACGCCACTCTCCTGCCTCAGTATCCCAAGCAGCTGGGACCATAGACACCTGCCACCATGCCCAGCTAATTGTTTTTTTTAGTAGAGATGGGGTTTCATCGTGTTAGCCAGGATGGTCTCGATCTCCTAACCTCGTGATCCACCTGCCTTGGCCTCCCAAAGTGCTGGGATTACAGGCATGAGCCACCATGCCCAGCCCAGACGATTTCCTGTTGCTCATTTATATCATTTACTTTCTTATTGAAGTACTCCCGTTAGCATGTCTTGTAGAATAGGTCTGGTGTTAATGAAATCTCTCAGCTTTTTTTTTTTTTTTTTTCTTTCGTCTGGGAAAGTTTTATTTCTCCTTCATGTTTGAAGGATATTTTCACCAGATGTCCTACCCTAGTGCAAACGTTTTTCTCCTTCAGCACTTTAAATATGTTATGCTACTCTCTCCTGACCTATAAGGTTTCCACTGCAAAGTCTGCTGCCACATGTATTGGATGGAGCTCTGTTATATGTTGTTTGTTTTCTCTTGTTGCTTTTAGGATCCTCTTTTTCCTTGACCTTTGGGAGCTTGAATATTAAATGCTTTGAGGTTGTCTTCTTTGGGTTAAATCTGCTTGGTGTTCTATAACCTTCTTGTACTTGGATATTGATATCTTTCTCTTGGTTTGATAATTTCTTTATTATCACTTTGAATAAACTTCCTACCCCTCTATCTTTCTCTACCTTCTCTTTAGGGTGAAGAACTCTTAGTTTTGCCCTTTTCAGGCTATTTTCTAGATCCTTTAGTGTGCTTTGTTGTAGGTTTTAATTCTTTTTTTCTTTTATCATCTCTGACTGTACATTTTCAAATAGCCTGCATTCAAGCTCACTAATTCTTTATTCTGCTTGACCAATTCTGCTATTCAAGTGCTCTGATGCATTTGCATTCTTCAGTTGCATTTTTCAGATCCAGAATTTCAGCTTGATTCTTTTTAATCTCTTTGTTAAATTTATCTCATATAGTTCTGAATTCCTTTTCTGTTATATTAAATTTCTTTGAGTTTCCTCAACACAGCTACTTTTGAATTCCCTCTCTGAAAGGTCCCAAATCTGTTTCTCCAGGATTTGTCCCTAGTGCTTCATTGAGTTCATTTGGTGAGGTCATGTTTTCCTGAAATATCTTGACACTGTAGATGTTCACCTATGTCTGGGCATTGAAGAGTTAGGGATTATTATAGCCTTCCCGATCTAGGCTTGTTTTTACCCTTCCTTCTTGGGAAGGTTTTCCAGATGTTCAAAATGACTTGGGTGTTGTGATCTAAGCCGTATTTGCTTTAGGGGGCACCTCAAGCTCAGTAGCACTGTGTTTCTTGCAGACTTGTTCAGCCTTGATAGTCTTGGACAAAATCCGAAAAATTATCTATATTAGCAGACAGAGACTCTTGTTATCTTTCCTTATTTTCTCCCAAACAAATGAAATCTTTCTATCATTGCTCAGCCATATGGAGCAGAAGATGGAGTGACAGAAGCACCCCTGTGGCTACCACCACTATGACTATGCTGGGTCAGACCTGAAGCCAGCACAGTACTGAGTCTTACCCCAGGCCTGCTGTAATGACTCCCTGGCTATGACCTATGTTCACTCATAGCCCTTGGGCTCTACAATCAGTAGATAGCAAAATCACCCAGGCCTGTGTCCTTTCCTTCAGGGTGGCAGGTTACCCCAATCCCGAGGCGAGTCCAGAGGTGGCATCTCGGAACTAGGGACTAGAGTCAGGAATCTTAGAAGTCTACCCGGTGTCCTTTTATATTGCAGCTGAGCTGGCACTCAAACTACAAGATACAGTCTTTCTCACTCTTCTCTCTCTTTTCCAAAGGCAGAGGAGTCTCACCCCATAGCCACCACCACTACAGGTCCATGTTGAGTACTGCCAGACTACTGCTGATGTTCCCTTATGGGCCAAAAGCTCTTGGGTCAACATGAGGTGAATGCTGCCTGGCCTGGGACTCACCCTTCAGGGCAGTGGGTTTCTCTCTGGGTCAGGGCAGGTCCAGAAATGCTGTCCAAGAGCCAAGCCTTGGAACTGGGGACCCCAAGAGCCCATTTGGTGCTCTTACCCCTCTGTGGCTGACCTAGTACTTAAGGTGCAAGTCAATGTTCCCTTTACTTTTCACTTCACTTTTCTCAAGGGGAAGGAGTCTTGCCCCATAGCAACCACACCTGGGGATGTGCTAATTCTCACCTGAAGCCAGTAAGTCTGAGAATCTCACCCAAGGCCCTCGACATACTACCTGGGTATCACTGTTGGTTATTCATAGCCTACGGGCTCTTCAGTTAGCAGGTGATAAATCCTGCCAGGACTGGGTCCTTCCCTTCATGGCAGCATGTTCTCTTCTGGCCTAGGGTATGTCCAGAGATGTCATTTGGGAGTTAGGTCCTGGAAAGGGGGACTTGTGACTCTAACTGGTGCCCTATCTTGCCAGGGATCAGCTGGTATCCAAGATGCAAGACAAAGACCTCTTCACTGTTTCCTCTCTTCTCCTCAAGCAGAAGGAAGGGGTCTCTTTTGGTGCTGAGAGCTATGCAGTTTGGAGTTTCAGAAAGAGTGATGCCAGCACTACTTTAGTTGCTCTAGCAGGTGTCTTGGTAGGTCGTGTGTCCCTGCAAGTCTACAGTCTGTGGGCCAAGTTCAGCACTAGAACTCATGTAAAAGTTGCAGTCCTCATGGCCTAGACTGCCTTTCAAGTTTATTAGAACTCCAGAGCACTTTAGCTCTCTGGGGTGAGGCTTGCAGAAACTCAAGGTCTGACCCCTGGGATCAGTGATTCCCCTATGGCTAGGGCTGGTTTAAATGCTCTCTCCATAGGCAGGTGTCAGTTGAGTTTGGTCTGGTTTTCCTTTCTGCTATAACAGAACACTACTGAGTTCAATGCCTCACAATTGCTGTGCTTTCCCTCATCCAGTGCCCAGAAATACTATCCACACCATTCCATAACTGCTGAGGGTTGGGGAAGGGATGGTATCAGCAATTCAAGACTGTTTTCTCTACCTCTTCAATACCTCTTTCAGCAATATAAAGTTAAAACCAGATAATGTTAGAGCTGACATGATTTTTAGTTCTCATGAGAGTGCTTTCTTGTGTAGATATTGCTAAATGGGTGTCTTTGTCAGTGGGACAGCAGGGAGTGTCAGAGGAGCCTTCTATTTTGTCATCTTGCTCCACATCCTAGTGCCATTTATTGAGAAGCGTATGCTTATTAGGTCCCTTAGGTAGGTTATACCTAATAATTTTTTAAAGGAAAGTATGCTTGAATTTGCCATCACATTTTTAAAAAATTATTTTTAGATTCAGGGGTTACATGTACAGGTTTTTTACATGGACATACATATTGTGTAAGTTATGCCTAATTTTTGCAAAAATCTTTATAGTTTGGAATTCTTTACTCACATGTAACTGATGAGGAAACTGAAACTCCTAGGGTTTAAGTAATTCCCTAAGATTTCACAGCTACAGAAACTAGATAAATTCTTGATTCTTAAGCCCTTAGTTTTCCTACTCTACTAACAGTTTCTCTGAACTCACTCCATAGGACCTTGAACCCATGAGATGCACACACATCTTGAGTGCAGCAGATGACACAGTGAGAGATGCAGTATAGCAAACCTTCAGCAAGCATTTATTGGGTTCCTATTAAGGCCAGACACTGCACTAGATGCTAGACAGGCAAGAGAGAAGAGGCAGAGGCTAGCCTTACCTGTCTTGTGGGGAGCCTAGAATACATGATCAGAACAGATGGGGAGAAAAGAGGGACTCAGCATAATCTCACACATCATAGACCTGCTTTCCTACAAGATGTCAAAAACATCAGTAATAGAAGTAATTAGAAGTAATAGAAGATAAAATTAGTTCACCAACTGCCCAATTTCAAGCCCTGGAATAAAAGGTGTGACAGAAGAAATAGCAGAAGGTAATACTAATAATGACAGCAATCAAAATTTCTTGAGTGCTCATTAAGCGCCAGACACTCTTTTATACACTTAATGTATGATAATTTACTTAATATAAAAAGCATCAGAACTATTTGTAGACTAAGAGCAGTAAATCACACTGCATAAAAAAAGATTATCTTCTGAAATCTCTATGTCATTATTAACCTCAATAAACTGAAGTCCTTGGTCTCAATCTACTTGAGTATTTTCATATCCTCTGTACCAAAATCATCATTTTAGCAGACAATTTTTAGTATTGAGACTGAGAATAAAAAAAATCTCTACTCAATAGTAAATTCATTTATCATCAGGAGCATATTATTCAGCCAGTTTATCTTGTTAAGACCTTTAAGGAGTTGCCTTTTCCAAACTTCAACCAACTCTTGTTAAAATGTAGGTATTCATAAGTTTGATTATTTCCCCAGATGATACCTATGCCAGGGTAACATGAGCTCTCTACTAGACAGAAATTGATATCAGCCTTATAATATTAAAAATATAATATTAACTTTTTTGCACTTATACTAGCTATCTCAACTATTTGCTTTGCTTGATGACCAAGTAGAACTCCTATACTTCAGGATACTTCAGTGGTTCTAGGCTCAAAATACGAACAAACATGTAACAAAAAATAGCATCCACAAACATATTAATGGTTATTCAACTTCATTAGTCATCAGAGAATTAAAAACTAAAGCCACCATATGATACTACTTCACGCCATCTACTATGTCTAAAATGAAATAGACTGTCAACACCAAGTGCTAGCAAAGATGCAGAGCAAATAGAACTCTCAGACACTGCTCGGAAAAGTATAAACTGAAACACTGCTTGGCAAAATCTATTAAAAGTGTACACACTAAGAGAACAAAATACCTAGAAATACAGTGAACAAGGGATGTGAAGGACCGCTTCAAGGCGAACCACAAACCACTGCCCAAGGATATCAGAGAACACAAACAAATGGAAAAACACTCTATCCTCAGGGATAGAAAGAATGAATATTGTGAAAAAAGCCATACTGCCCAAAGTAATTTATAGATTCAATGCTATTCCCATCAAACTACAATTGACTTTCTTCACAGAATTAGAAAAACCTACTTTGAATTTCATGTGGAATCAAACAGGACCCCGTATAGGCAAGACAGTCCTAAGCAAAAAGAACAAAGCTGGAGATATCACACTACCTAACTTCAAACTATACTAGAAGACCACAGTAACCAAACCAGCACGGCATTGGTACCAAAACAGACATATAGACCAATGGGATGGAACAGAGACCCCAGAAATAACACCACATATCTACTACCATCTGTTCTTCAACAAACCTGACAAACACAAGTAATGGGGAAAGGATATCCTATTCAATATACAGTGCTGGGGAAACTTGATAGCCATTTGCAGAAAACTAAAACTGGACCCCTTCCTTACACTTCATGCAAAAATTAACTCAAGATGGATTAAAGACTTAAATGTAAAACCCAAAACCATAGATTGCAAAAATTTTCTCCCATTCTGTAGGTTGCCCCTTCACTCTCATGATAGTTTCTTTTGCTATGCAGAAGCTCTTTAGTTTAATTAGGTCCCATTTGTCAATTTTGGCTTTTTTTGTCATTGCTTTTGCAATCTATCCATCTGACAAAGAGCTAATATCCAGAATCTACAAAGAACTTTAAAAAGTTTACAAGAAAAAAGCAACTCCATTAAAAAGTGGACGAAGGATATGAACAGACACCTCTCAAAGGAAGGTGTTTATGCAGCCAACAAACATATGAAAAAATGTTCATCATTCTTGGTCATTAGGGAAATGAAAATCAAAACCACAGTGGTATACCATCTCATGTCAGTTAGAATAGCCATCAATAAAAAGTCAGGAAACAACAGGTGCTGGAGAGGATGTGGAGAAATAAGAATACTTTTACACTGTTGATGGGACTGTAAACTAGTTCAATCATTGTAGAAGACAGTGTGGCAATTCCTCAAGGATCTAGAACCAGAAATACCATTTGACCCAGCAATCCCATTACTGGGTATATACCCAAAGGATTATAAATCTTGTTACTATAAAGACACATGTACACGTATGTTAATATGGCACTATTCAAAATAGCAAAGACTTGGAACCAACCCAAATGTCCATCGATGATAGACTGGATTAAGAAAACGTGGCACATACACACCATGGAATACTATGCAGCCATAAAAAAGGATGAGTTCATGTCCTTTGCAGGGACATGAATGAAACTGGAAACCATCATTCTTAGCAAACTATCACAAGAACAGAAAACCAAACACTGTATGTTCTCACTCATAAGTGGAAGTTGAAAAACGAGAATACATGGACACAGGGAGGGGAAGATCACACACCAGGACTTGTCAGGGGATGGGGAAGTACGGGAGGAATAGCATTAGGAGAAATATCTAATACAGGTGATGGGTTGATGGGTGCATTAAGCCACCATGGCACATGTATAACTATGTAACAAAACTGCACATTCTGTACATGTATCCCAGAACTTAAAGTAAAATACAAAAATAATAAAGTTTAAAAACCCTCAAACCATAAAAACTCTAGAAGAAAACCTAGGCAACACCATCCAGGACACAGTCTTGGGCAAAGACTTCTTAATGAAAATGTCAAAAGCAATTGCAACAAAAATGAAAACTGACAAATGGAATCTAATTAAACTAAGGAGCTTCCGCACCAAAAGAAACTATCACCAGAGTAAACAGGAAACCTATAGAATTTTTGCAATCTATCCATCTGACCAAGAGCTAATATCTAGAATTTACAAGAAACTTAAACAAATTTGCAAGAAAAAAAATCCCATGAAACAGTGGGCAAAGGACATGAGCAGACACTTCTCAAAAGAAGAAATTTACATGGCCAACGAAGGTGAAAAAAAGCTTAACATCACTGATCATCAGAGAAATGCAAATCAAAACCACAATGAGATACCATCTCATGCCAGGCAGAATGGCATTATTAAAAAGTCAAGAAACAACAGATGTTGGCAGGGCTGTGGAGAAATAGGAATGCTTTTACACTGCTGGTGGGAATGTAAACTAGTTCAACCATTGTGGAAGACAGTGTGGTGATTCCTCAAGTATCTAGAACCAGAAATATCATTTGATCCAGCAATCTCATTACTGGGTATATACCCGAAGTCATATAAATTATTCTACTATAAAGGCACAGGCACATGTATGTTTATTGCACCACTATTTGCAATAGCAAAGACACGGAACCAACCAAAACACCCATCAATGTCAGACTGAGTAAAGAAAATGTGATATATATACTTCACGGAATACTATGAAGCCATAAAAAGGAATGAGATCATGTCCTTTACAGGGACATGGATGAAGCTGGAAGCTGTGATCCTCAGCAAACTAACACAGGAACAGAAAGCCAAACACTGCATGTTCCCACTCATAAGTGGAAGTTGAACAATGAGAACACATGGACACAGAGAGAAGGAACAACACACACCAGGGCCTGTTGAGGGTGGGGGTGAGGGGAGGGAACTTAGAGGACAGATCAATAGGTGCAGCAAACCACCATGGCACACCATATACCTATGTGACAAACCTGCATGTTTTGCCCATGTATTCCAGGTTTTTTTTAGAAGAAATAAAGAAAAAAAAATTTGTTTAAGTGTATGCTTGTATATCCTGTAGTGTAATGTTACTCTTAGATATAAACCCAACAGAAATGTATACATATATCACAAAAAGACATCTACTAACATGTCTATAGCAGCACATTTATAATAAGCAAAAATTGGAAACTACTTGAATGTCATTAATAATAAAATGGATAAACTGTGTTGTATTCACATAATGGAAAACTACACAGAAATAAAAATTAATGATCTACAACTACACTCAAAAAACATGAATAAATCTCATAAACATCGTATTGAGGGTAAAAATATTCACTTTTTGAAAATTCATTGAGCTTTATACTTATGATTTGCTCACATATGACTTTTTCTTTATGTATGTTACATTTCAATAAAACTTTTGCCAAAAGCAGGAGGTTCAGAGGGTTGTATAATGAATATTTCTCTGTCTTCTACAAAATTACAGCTAATATGAATACCTATGAAAAAGTTCCACACAGTAAATTTCTCTTAAAATATGACATAAAAAATGCTTGTCTCCCCTGAATACTTCTATGCTTCATTTATTAGAAAACTCAGAGCTTACTTTCATATTTCAAAGCAGTATTCTTAACCAAAGTTTTCCAATCCTTTTAAATCCCAATTCAATACTTATTTTTTACCCTTTAATTCATTTTTGAATGATTTTATCACATTTATGTCTACTTAAGCAGTTAAGATCTGCAAAACCTGTCTGGAGTTAGGTGAGGTATAAAAATAAGTATTTGAGTGTAGTTATGAAGCTAGATTAGTGATCAAACATAGCCTTCAATTATATTACAAACTTACACCTAGGTATTTCATTTAACTTTTAGTATACTCCTGTCTTAATCTCTTTTGTTATTCTGTAACAAAATGCCTGAAACTGGGTAATTTAGGCTGGAAGGTCTAAGGTTAAGGGGTCTGCATCTTGAGAAGGTCTTCTTGCATATTCCCTGGTGGAAGTAGGAGGAAAGAGGGCACACAGAACTGAACTGACTTTTATAACAAACCCACTCCTTGATGACTGCAATGAGCTCTCATGATCTAGTCAACTCTTAAAGGTCCTTCTTCTCAATTGTGATGCACTGGGGATTAAGTTTTCAAAAAATGGACTTTAGAGAACACATTCAAACTGTAGCATTTATTATAAAAGTTACTATAACATGATTAATAATTTTAAATCAAAAATCTACTAATCATACAAACAAATAATCCTAATATATCAAATGCAAATATTAAACCTACATAGACTCTAGTAATCATCTAATTATTACACTGGACTGTCTCAAATTGAGCCTATCTCTAGTTTTTTGTGGAGAGTAGAAGAAAGTTTACATCATTTTCATCATGAGCAGTTAACATTACAAAACCTACAAAGACATCCTCCAGACAAGAGGAAGTATACTGTAACAATGAACTTGAATGTGTAGCTCAAACTCTCATTCTATGAAAAATAAAAAATAAAAAAATGTAACAATACAAGTGGTGACAAACCAAAAAAGGTGTTATTTGATGAGTTTACTGTAAATTCTAAATAAAAGAAAATGGGAAAAAACTGATGTAGAGCAGAGATAAGTGTAAACTGAATACTCCTTGTTTTCCTATTATTTGCTTAAAAAGAAAATAAATATCAAATTGTGTAAATGTAATGAAAATAAGCAAACATCAAATATTGGGAAGATATTTTCTCAAAAAGAAAATCCAAACTGACTTTCAACTATTAATAACTTGAGTTTCCCAATGGGGTGGCTTGATTTTGGATTCCTGCTGTTGTTGTTGTCACTGTTGTTTTTCAAAAGATAATGTGGGGGGGCGGAGCAAGATGGCCGAATAGGAAGAGCTCCAGACTCCAACTCCCAGTGCGAGCGACACAGAACACCGGTGATTTCTGCATTTTCAACTGAGGTACTGGGGTCATCTCACTAGGGAGTACCGGACAATCAGTGCTAGTCAGCTGCTGCAGCCTGACCAGCGAGAGCTGAAGCAGGGTGAGGCATCGCCTCACCTGGGAAGCACATGGGGGAAGGGAATCCCATTTCCTAGCCAGGGGAACTGAGACACACAACACCTGGAAAATCGGGTAACTCTCACCCCAATACTACGCTTTAAGTAAACGGGCACACCAGATTATACCCACATCTGGCCAGGAGGTTCCCATGGCCATGAAGCCTCCCTCATTGCTAGCACAGCAGTCTGCGATCTAACCACAAGGAAGCAGCGAGACCGGGGGAGGGGCGCCCGCCATTGCTGAGGCTTAAGTAGGTAAACAAAGCCGCTGGGAAGCTTGAACTGGGTGGAGCTCACAGCAGCTCAAGGAAACCTGCCTGTCTCTGTAGAATCCACCTCTGGGGACAGGGCACAGCTAAACAACAACAACAAAAAAAGCAGCAGAAACCTCTGCAGACGCAAACGACTCTGTCTGACAGTTTTGAAGAGAGCAGTGGATCTCCCAACACGGAGGTTGAGATCTGAGAACAGACAGACTGCCTGCACAAGTGGGTCCCTGACCCCTGAGTAGCCTAACTGGGAGACATCCCCCATTAGGGGCAGTCTGACACCCCACACCTCAAAGGGTGGAGTACACCCCTGAGAGGAAGCTTCCAAAGGAAGAATCAGACAGGTACACTCGCTGTTCAGCAATATTCTATTTTCTGCAACCTCTGTGCTGATACCCAGGCAAACAGGGTCTGGAGTGGACCTCAAGCAATCTCCAACAGACCTACAGCTGAGGGGCCTGACTATTAGAAGGAAAACTATCAAAGAGGAAGAACATCTATACCAAAACCCCATCAGTACATAACAATCATCAAAGACCAGAGGCAGATAAAATCACAAAGATGGGGAAAAAGCAGGGCAGAAAAGCTGGAAATTCAAAAAACAAGAGCACATCTCCCCCTGCAAAGGAGCGCAGCTCATTGAGAGCAATGGATCAAAGCTGGTCAGAGAGTGACTTTGACGAGATGAGAGAAGAAGGATTCAGTCAATCAAACTTCTCAGAACTAAAGGAGGAATTACGTACCCAGCACAAAAAAACTAAAAATCTTGAAAAAAGAGTCAAAGAATTGATAGCGAGAATAATTAATGGAGAGAAGGTCATAAACGAAATGACAGAGATGAAAACCATGAAACCAGAAATATGTGACAAATCCACAAGCTTCAGTAACGGACTCGATCAACTGGAAGAAAGAGTATCAGTGATTGAGGATTAAATGAATGAAATAAAGCAAGAAGAGAAACCAAAAGAAAAAAGAAGTTAAAAGAAATGAACAAAGCCTGCAAGAAGTATGGGATTATGTAAAAAGACCAAATCTATGTCTGATTGGGGTGCCTGAAAGTGAGGGGGAAAATGGAACCAAGTTGGAAAACACTCTTCAGGATATCATCCAGGAGAAATTCCCCAACCTAGTAGGGCAGGCCAACATTCAACATCAGGAAATACAGAGAACACCACAAAGATACTCCTCCAGAAGAGCAACTCGAAGACACATAATTGTCAGATTCACCAAAGTTGAAATGAAGGAAAAACTGTAAAGGGCAGCCAGAGAGAAAGGCCGGGTTACCCACAAAGGGAAGCCCATCAGAATAACAGCAGACCTCTTGGCAGAAATTCTACAAGCTAGAAGACAGTGGGGACCAATATTCAACATTCTTAAAGAAAAGAATTTTCAACCCAGAATTTCAGATCCAGCCAAACTAACTTTCATCAGTGAAGGAGAAATAAAATCCTTTACAGATAAGCAAATGCTTAGAGATTTTGTCACCACCAGGCCTGCCTTACAAGAGACCCTGAAGGAAGCCCTAAACATGGAAAGGAACAACCGGTACCAGCCATTGCAAAAACATGCCAAATTGTAAAGACCATCGAGGCTAGGAAGAAACTGCATCAACTAAAGAGCAAAATAACCAGTTAATATCATAATGACAGGATCAAGTTCACACATAACAATATTAACCTTAAATGTCAATGGACTAAATGCTCCAATTAAAAGACACAGACTGGAAAACTGGATAACGAGTCAAGACCCATCAGTCTGCTGTATTTAGGAGACCTATCTCACATGCAGCGACATACATAGGCTCAAAATAAAGGGATGGAGGAAGATCTACCAAGCAAATGGAGAACAAAACAAACAAAAAAAAAAGGCAGGGGTTGCAATCCTAGTCTCTGATAAAATAGACTTTAAACCATGAAAGATCAAAAGAGACAAAGAAGGTCACTACATAATGGTAAAGGGATCAATTCAACAGGAAGAGCTAACTATCCTAAATATATATGCACCCAATACAGGAGCACCCAGATTCATAAAGCAAGTCCTTAAAGACTTACAAAGAGACTTAGACTCCCATACAATAATAATGGGAGACTTCAACACCCCACTGTCAACATTAGACAGATCAACGAGACAGAAAGTTAACAAGGATATCCAGGAATTGAACTCATCTCTGCACCAAGCGGACCTAATAGACATCTACAGAACTCTCCACCCCAAATCAACAGAGTATACATTCTTCTCAGCACCACATCACACTATTCCAAAATTGACCACATAATTGGAAGTAAAGCACTCCTCAGCAAATGTACAGGAAGAGAAATTATAACAAACTGTCTCTCAGACCACAATGCAATCAAACTAGAACTCAGGATTAAGAAACTCAATCAAAACTGCTCAACTACATGGAAACTCAACAACCTGCTCCTGAATGACTACTGGGTACATAACCAAATGAAGGAAGAAATAAAGATGTTTTTTGAAACCAATGAGAACAAAGATATAACATACCAGAAACTCTGGAACAGAGGGAAATTTAGAGCACTAAATACCCTAAAGAGAAAGCTGGAAAGATCTAAAATTGACACTCTAACAACACAATTAAAAGAATTAGAGAAGCAAGAGCAAACACATTCAAAAGCTAGCAGAAGGCAAGAAATAACTAAGATCAGAACAGAACTGAAGGAGATAGAGACACAAAAAACCCTCCAAAAAATCAATGAATCCAGGAGTTGGTTTTCTGAAAAGATCAACAAAATTGACAGACCGCTAGCAAGACTAATGAAGAAGAAAAGAGAGAAGAATCAAATAGACGTGATAAAAAATGATAAAGGGGATATCACCACCGACCCCACAGAAATACAAACTACCATCAGAGAATACTATACACACCTCTACACAAATCAACTAGAAAATCTAGAAGAAATGGATAATTTCCTGGACACTTACACTCTTCCAAGACTAAACCAGGAAGAAGTTGAATCCCTAAATAGACCAATAGCAGGCTCTGAAATTGAGGCAATAATTAATAGCCTACCAACCAAAAAAAGTCCAGGACCAGATGGATTCACAGCTGAATTCTACCAGAGGTACAAGGAGGAGATGCTACCATTCCTTCTGAAACCACTCCAATCAATAGAAAAAGAGGGAATCCTCCTTAACTCATTTTATGAGGCCAACATCATCCTGATACCAAAGCCTGGCAGAGATACAACAAAAAAAGAGAATTTTAGACCAATATCCCTGATGAACATCGATGCAAAAATCCTCAATAAAATACTGGCAAATCGGATTCAGCAGCACATCAAAAAGCTTATCCACCATGATCAAGTGGGCTTCATCCCTGGGATGCAAGGCTGGTTCAACATATGCAAATCAATCAATGTAATCCAGCATATAAACAGAACCAAAGACAAAAAACACATGATTATCTCAATAGATGCAGAAAAGGCTTTTGACAAAATTCAACAGCCCTTCATGCTAAAAACGCTCAATAAATTTGGTACTGATGGAACGTACCTCAAAATAATAAGGGCTATTTATGACAAACCCACAGCTAATATCATACTGAATGGGCAAAAACTGGAAAAATTCCCTTTGAAAACTGGCACAAGACAGGGATGCCCTCTCTCACCACACCTATTCAACATAGTGTTGGAAGTTGTGGCTAGGGCAATCAGGCAAGAGAAAGAAATCAAGGGTATTCAGTTAGGAAAAGAAGAAGTCAAATTGTCGCTGTTTGCAGATGACAGGATTGTATATTTAGAAAACCCCATTTTCTCATCCCAAAATCTTTTTAAGCTGATAAACAACTTCAGCAAAGTCTCAGGATACAAAATTAATGTGCAAATATCACAAGCATTATTATACACCAGTAACAGAAAAACAGAGAGCGAAATCATGAATGAACTTCTGTTCACAATTGCTTCAAAGAGAATAAAATACCTAGGAATCCTACTTACTAGGGATGTCAAGGACCTCTTCAAGTAGAACTACAAATCACTGCTCAGTGAAATAAAAGAGGACAGAAACAAATGGAAGAACATACCATGCTCATGGATAGGAAGAATCAATATCGTGAAAATGGCCATACTGCCCAAGGTCATTTATAGATTCAATGCCATCCCCATCAAGCTACCAATGAGTTTCTTCAGAGAATTGGAAAAAACGGCTTTAAAGTTCATATGGAACCAAAAAAGAGCCCGCATTGCCAAGACAATACTAAATCAAAAGAACAAAGCTGGAGGAATCACGCTACTTGACTTCAAAGTATACTACAAGGCTACAGTAACCAAAACAGCATGGTACTGGTACCAAAACAGAGATATAGACCAATGGAACGGAACAGAGTCCTCAGAAATAATACCACACATCTACAGCCATCTGATCTTTGACAAACCTGACAAAAACAAGAAATGGGGAAAGGATTCCATATTTAATAAATGGTGCTGTGAAAATTGGCTAGCCATAAGTAGAAAGCTGAAACTGGATCCTTTCCTTACTCCTTATACGAAAATTAATTCAAGATGGATTAGAGACTTAAATGTTAGACCTAATACCATAAAAACCCTAGAAGAATACCTAGGCAATACCATTCAGTACATAGGCATGTGCAAGGACTTCATGTCTAAAATCAATGGCAGCAAAAGCCAAAATTGACAAGTGGGATCTAATTAAACTAAAGAGCTTCTGCACAGCAAAAGAAACTACCATTAGAGTGAACAGGCAACCTACAGAATGGGAGAAAATTTTTGCAATCTACTCATCTGACAAAGAGCTAATATCCAGAATCTACAAAGAACTCAAACAAATTTATAAGAAAAAAGCAAACAACCCCATCAAAAACTGGGCAAAGGATATGAACAGTCATTTCTCTAAAGAAGACATTCATACAGCCAACAGACACATGAAAAAATGCTCATCGTCACTCGCCATCAGGGAAATCAAATCAAAACCACAATGAGATACCATCTCACACCAGTTAGAATGTCAATCATTAAAAAGTCAGGAAACAATAAGTGCTGGAGAGGAAGTGAAGAAATAGGAACACTTTTACACTGTTGGTGGGATTGTAAATTAGTTCAACCATTATGGAAAAGAGTATGGCAATTCCTCAAGGATCTAGAACTAGATGTACCATGTGACCCAGCCATCCCACTACTGGGTATATAACCAGAGGATTATAAATCAAGCTGCTATAAAGACACATGCACACGTATGTTTATTGTGGCACTATTCACAATAGCAAAGACTTGGAATCAGCCCAAATGTCCATCAGTGACAGACTGGATTAAGAAAATGTGGCATATATACACCATGGAATATTATGCAGCCATAAAAAAGGATGAGTTTGCGTCCTTTCTAGGGACATGGATACAGCTGGAAACCATCATTCTTAGCAAACTATCACAAGAACAGAAAACCAAACACCGCATGTTCTCACTCATAGGTGGGAACTGAACAATGAGATCACTTGGACTCGGGAAGGGGAACATCACACATTGGGGCCTATCATGGGGTGGGGGAGGGGGGAAGGATTGCATTAGGAGTTATACCTGATATAAATGACGAATTGATGGGTGCTGACGAGTTGATGGGTGCAGCACACCAACATGGCACAAGTATACATATGTAACAAACCTGCACGTTAAAAAGTAAAAATACAAAATAAATAAATAAATAAATAATGGAGAAGGGGAAAAAAATAAAAATAAAAATAAAAAAGATAATGTGATAGGCTTACTCCATTAAGTAGAATAATCTTGTATTTATTTTCTGTCTTTTCTGGTAAATATTCTACCAAATTCCATTATTGAGTATTTTTATTCCCTTAACTGGATATACTAAAATTTTTTCTTTTGCTTTAAGTTCTTGGATATGTGTGCAGAATGTGCAGGTTTGTTACATAGGTACACATGTGCCATGGTGGTTTGCTGCACCTGTCAAGCCGTTATCTAGGTTTTAAGCCCCAAATGCATTAGCTATTTGTTCTAATGCTCCTCCCAACCCACAACAGGCCCCAGTGTGTGCTGTTCCCCTCCCTGTGTCCACGTGTTCTCATTGTTCAACTCTCACTAATGAGAACATGCAGTGTTTGGCTTTCTGTTCCTGTGTTAGTTTGCTGAGAATGACGGTTTCCAGCTTCATCCATGTCCTGCAAAGGACATGAACTCGTTCTTTTTTTTTTTTTTTTTTTTTTTTATTATACTTTAAGTTCTAGGGTACATGTGCATGACGTTTATATCATGTATAACTCCCCAATGCAATCCCTCCCTCCTCCCCCCTCCCCATGATAGGCCCCAGTGTGTGATGTTCCCCTTCCCGAGTCCAAGTGATCTCATTGTTCAGTTCCCACCTATGAGTGAGAACATGCGGTGTTTGGTTTTCTCTTCTTGTGATAGTTTGCTAAGAATGATGGTTTCCAGCTGCATCCATGTCCCTACAAGGACGCAAACTCATCCTTTTTGATGGCTGCATAGTATTCCATGGTGTATATGTGCCACATTTTCTTAATCCAGTCTGTCACAGATGGACATTTGGGTTGATTCCAAGTCTTTGCTATTGTGAATAGTGCCGCAATAAACATACGTGTGCATGTGTCTTTGTAGTAGAGTAATTTATAATCCTTTGGGTATATACCCAGAAGTGGGATGGCTGGGTCATATGGTACATCTAGTTCTAGATCCTTGAGGAATCGCCATACTGTTTTCCATAATGGTTGAACTAGTTTACAATCCCACCAACAGTGTAAAAGTGTTCCTATTTCTCCACATCCTCTCCAACACCTGTTGTTTCCTGACTTCTTAATGATTGCCATTCTAACTGGTGTGAGATGGTATCTCATTGTAGTTTTGATTTGCATTTCTCTGATGGCGAGTGATGATGAGCATTTTTTCATGTGTCTGTTGGCTGTATGGATGTCTTCTTTTGAGAAATGTCTGTTCATATCCTTTGCCCACTTTTTGATGGGGTTGTTTGTTTTTTTCTTGTATATTTGTTTGAGTTCTTTGTAGATTCTGGATATTAGCCCTTTGTCAGATGAGTAGGTTGCAAAAATTTTTTCCCATTCTGTAGTTGCCTGTTCACTCTGATGGTAGTTTCTTTTGCTGTGCAAAAGCTCTTTAGTTTAATGAGATCCCATGTGTCAATTTTTGCTTTTGCTGCCGTTGCTTTTGGTGTTTTAGACATGAAGTCCTTGCCCATGCCTATGTCCTGAATGGTACTACCTAGATTTTCTTCTAGGGTTTTTATGGTATTAGGTCTAACATTTAAGTCTCTAATCCATCTTGAATTAATTTTCGTATAAGGGGTAAGGAAAGGATCCAGTTTCAGCTTTCTACTTATGGCTAGCCAATTTTCCCAGCACCATTTATTAAATAGGGAATCCTTTCCCCATTTCTTGTTTTTGTCAGGTTTGTCAAAGATCAGATGGCTGTAGATGTGTGGTATTATTTCTGAGGACTCTGTTCTGTTCCATTGGTCTATATCTCTGTTGTGGTACCAGTACCATGCTGTTTTGGTTACTGTAGCCTTGTAGTATAGTTTGAAGTCAGGTAGCGTGACGCCTCCAGCTTTGTCCTTTTGACTTAGGATTGTCTTGGCAATGCGGGCTCTTTTTTGGTTCCATATGAACTTTAAAGCCGTTTTTTCCAATTCTGTGAAGAAACTCATTGGTAGCTTGATGGGGATGGCATTGAATCTATAAATCACCTTGGCAGTATGGCCATTTTCACGATATTGATTCTTCCTATCCATGAGCATGGTATGTTCTTCCATTTGTTTGTGTCCTCTTTGATTTCACTGAGCAGTGGTTTGTAGTTCTCCTTGAAGAGGTCCTTTACATCCCTTGTAAGCTGGATTCCTAGGTATTTATTCTCTTTGAAGCATTGTGAATGGAAGTTCATCCTGATTTGGCTCTCTGCTTGTCTGTTACTGGTGTATAAGAATGCTTGTGATTTTTGCACATTAATTTTGTATCCTGAGACTTTGCTGAAGTTGCTTATCAGCTTAAGGAGATTTTGGGCTGAGACGATGGGGTTTTCTAAATATACAATCATGTCATCTGCAAACAGGGACAATTTGACTTCTTCTTTTCCTAACTGGAATACCCTTGATTTCTTTCTCTTGCCTGATTGCCCTAGCCAGAACTTCCAACACTATGTTGAATAGGAGTGGTGAGAGAGGGCATCCCTGTCTTGTGCCAGTTTTCAAAGGAATTTTTCCAGTTTTTGCCCATTCAGTATGATATTAGCTGTGGGTTTGTCATAAATAGCTCTTATTATTTTGAGGTACGTTCCATCAATACCAAATTTATTGAGCGTTTTTAGCATAAAGGGCTGTTGAATTTTGTCAAAAGCCTTTTCTGCATCTATTGAGATAATATGTGGTTCTTGTCTTTGGTTCTGTTTATATGCTGGATTACGTTTATTGATTTGCGAATGTTGAACCAGCCTTGCATCCCAGGGATGAAGCCCACTTGATCATGGTGGATAAGCTTTTTGATGTGCTGCTGAATCCGGTTTGCCAGTATTTTATTGAGGATTTTTGCATCGATGTTCATCAGGGATATTGGTCTAAAATTCTCTTTTTTTGTTGTGTCTCTGCCAGGCTTTGGTATCAGGATGATGTTGGCCTCATAAAAAGAGTTAGGGAGGATTCCCTCTTTTTCTATTGATTGAAATAGTTTCAGAAGGAATGGTACCAGCTCCTCCTTGTACCTCTGGTAGAATTCAGCTGTGAATCCATCTGGTCCTGGACTTTTTTTGGTGGGTAGGCTATTAATTGTTGCCTCAATTTCAGAGCCTGCTATTGGTCTATTCAGGGATTCAACTTCTTCCTGGTTTAGTCTTGGGAGAGTGTAAGTGTCCAGGAAATTATCCATTTCTTCTAGATTTTCTAGTTGATTTGCGTAGAGGCATTTATAGTATTCTCTGATGGTTGTTGTATTTCTTTCTGTGGGGTCGGTGGTGATATCCCCTTTATCATTTTTTATTGCGTCTATTTGATTCTTCTCTCTTTTCTTCTTATTAGTCTTGCTAGCAGTCTGTCAATTTTGTTGATCTTTTCAAAAAACCAACTCCTGGATTCATTGATTTTTTGGAGGGTTTTTTGTGTCTCTATCTCCTTCAGTTCTGCTCTGATCTTAGTTATTTCTTGCCTTCTGCTAGCTTTTGAATGTGTTTGCTCTTGCTCTCTAGTCTTTTAATTGTGATGTTAGAGTGTCAATTTTAGATCTTTCTGCTTTCTCTTTGGGCATTTAGTGCTCTAAATTTCCCTCTGTTCCAGAGATTCTGGTATGTTATATCTTTGTTCTCATTGGTTTCAAAAAACATCTTTATTTCTGCCTTCATTTCGTTATGTACCCAGTAGTCATTCAGGAGCAGGTTGTTCAGTTTCCATGTAGTTGAGCGGTTTTGATTGAGTTTCTTAGTCCTGAGTTCTAGTTTGATTGCACTGTGGTCTGAGAGACAGTTTGTTATAATTTCTCTTCTGTACATTTGCTGAGGAGTGCTTTACTTCCAATTATGTGGTCAATTTTGGAATAGTGTGATGTGGTGCTGAGAAGAATGTATATTCTGTTGATTTGGGGTGGAGAGTTCTATAGATGTCTATTAGGTCCGCTTGGTGCAGAGATGAGTTCAATTCCTGGATATCCTTGTTAACTTTCTGTCTCGTTGATCTGTCTAATGTTGACAGTGGGTGTTGAAGTCTCCCATTATTATTGTATGGGAGTCTAAGTCTCTTTGTAGGTCTCTAAGGACTTGCTTTATGAATCTGGGTGCTCCTGTATTGGGTGCATATATATTTAGGAGAGTTAGCTCTTCCTGTTGAATTGATCCCTTTACCATTATGTAATGGCCTTCTTTGTCTCTTTTGATCTTTGATGGTTTAAAGTCTGTTTTATCAGAGACTAGGATTGCAACCCCTGCTTTTTTTTGTTCTCCATTTGCTTGGTAGATCTTCCTCCATCCCTTTTTTTGAGCCTATGTATGTCTCTGCATGTGAGATGGGTCTCCTGAATACAGCAGACTGATGGGTCTTGACTCTTTATCCATTTGCCAGTCTGTGTCTTTTAATTGGAGCATTTAGTCCATTGACATTTAAGGTTAATATGTTTGTGTGAACTTGATCCTGTCATTATGATATTAACTGGTTATTTTGCTCGTTAGTTGATGCAGTTTCTTCCTAGCCTCGATGGTCTTTACATTTTGGCATGTTTTTGCAATGGCTGGTACCGGTTGTTCCTTTCCATGTTTAGGGCTTCCTTCAGGGTCTCTTGTAAGGCAGGCCTGGTGGTGACAAAATCTCTAAGCATTTGCTTATCTGTAAAGGATTTTATTTCTCCTTCACTGATGAAGCTTAGTTTGGCTGGATATGAAATTCTGGGTTGAAAATTCTTTTCTTTAAGAACGTTGAATATTGCCCCCACTCTCTTCTGGCTTGTAGAGTTTCTGCCGAGAGGTCTGCTGTTATTCTGATGGGCTTCCCTTTGTGGGTAACCCGACCTTTCTCTCTGGCTGCCCTTAAGATTTTTTCCTTCATTTCAACTTTGGTGAATCTGGCAATTATGTGTCTTGGAGTTGCTCTTCTGGAGGAGTATCTTTGTGGCGTTCTCTGTATTTCCTGAATTTGAATGTTGGCCTGCCCTACTAGGTTGGGGAAGTTCTCCTGGATGATATCCTGAAGAGTGTTTTCCAACTTGGTTCCATTTTCCCCCTCACTTTCAGGCACCCAATCAGACGTAGATTTGGTCTTTTTACATAATCCCATACTTCTTGCAGGCTTTGTTCATTTCTTTTTCTTCTTTTTTCTTGGTTTCTCTTCTCGCTTCATTTCATTCATTTGATCCTCAATCGCTGATACTCTTTCCTCCAGTTGATCGAGTCGGTTACTGAAGCTTGTGCATTTGTCACGTATTTCTCGTGTCATGGTTTTCATCTCTGTCATTTCGTTTATGATCTTCTCTGCATTAATTAGTCTAGCTGTCAATTCTTCCACTTTTTTTTCAAGATTTTTAGTTTCTTTGCGCTGGGTACGTAATTCCTCCTTTAGCTCTGAGAGGTTTGATGGACTGAAGCCTTCTTCTCTCATCTCGTCAAAGTCATTCTCTGACCAGCTTTGATCCGTTGCTGGCGATGGGCTGCGCTCCTTTGCAGGGGGATGCGCTCTTATTTTTTGAATTTCCAGCTTTTCTGCCTGCTTCTTCTTCCCCATCTTTGTGGTTTTATCTGTCTCTGGACTTTGATGATGGTGACGTACTGATGGGGTTTTGGTATAGGTGTCCTTCCTGTTTGATAGTTTTCCGTCTGACAGTCAGAAGGACTGTCTGTTGGTCTGTTGGAGATTGCTTGAGGTCCTCCAGACCCTGTTTGCCTGGGTATCAGCAGCAGAGGTTGCCGAAGATAGAATATTGCTGAACAGCGAGTGTACCTGTCTGATTCTTTCTTTGGAAGTTTCCTCTCAGGGGTGACGCCACCCTGTGAGGTGTGGGGTGTCAGACTGCCCCTAGTGGGGGATGTCTCCCAGCTAGGCTACTCAGGGGTCAGGGACCCACCTGAGCAGGCAGTCTGTCCGTTCTCAGATCTCAACCTCCGCGTTAGGAGATCCACGGCTCTCCCCAAAGCTGTCAGACAGAGTCGTTCGGGTCTGCAGCGGCCCCGCTCTTTCCCCTAATGGACTGCAGCTGTGCGCTGTCCGCAGCGGTAGAGTCTACAGAGACAGGCAGGCTTCCTTGAGCTGCTGTGAGCTCCACCCAGTTCGAGCTTCCCAGCGGCTTTGTTTACCTACTTAAGCCTCAGCAATGGCGGGCGCCCCTCCCCCAGCCTCGCTGCTGCCTTGCGGATAGATCGCCGCAGACGGCTGTGTTAGCAGTGAGGGAGGCTCCGTGGGCGTGGGACCCTCCCGGCCAGGTGTGGGATATATTCTCCTGGTGTGCCTGTTTCCTTAAAGCGCAGTATTGGGGTGGGAGTTACCCGATTTTCCAGGTGTTGTGTGTCTCAGTTCCCCTGGCTAGAAAAGGGATTTCCTTCCCCCTTGCGCTTCCAGGTGAGGCGATGCCTCGCCCTGCTTCAGCTCACGCTGGTCAGGCTGCAGCAGCTGACCCGCACCGATTGTCCGGCACTCCCTAGAGAGATGACCCCAGTACCTCAGTTGAAAATGCAGAAATCACCGGTCTTCTGTGTCGCTCGCGCTGGGAGTTGGAGACTGGAGCTGTTCCTATTCGGCCATCTTGCTCCGCCCCCCATGAACCCGTTCTTTTTAGGATGTCCAGTATTCCTGGCGTATAGTGCCTTTTCTTTACGCAGTCTATCATTGATGGCTTTTGGGTTGGTTTCCAAGTCTTGCTATGGAATAGTGCTGCAATAACCTATAGTGCATGTGTCTTTATAGCAGAATGACTTATAATCCTTTGGGTATATACCCAGTAATGGGATTACTCGGTCAAATGGTATTTCTGGTTCTAGATCCTTGAGCAATCGCCACACTGTCTTCCACAATGGTTGAACTAATTTACACTCCCACCAACAGTGTAAAGTCATCCCTATTTCTCCACATCCTCCACATCTTGGCCAGCATTTGTTGTTCCCTGACATTTTAATAATCACCATTCTTTTTTTATATATATACTTTAAGTTCTAGGGTACATGTGCACAACGTACAGGTTTGTTACATATGTATACATGTGTCATGTTGGTGTGCTGCACCCATTAACTCGTCATTTACGAGTAATCTCCTAATTCTATCTCTCCTCTGCCTCCCCACAATAGGACCTGGTGTGTGATGTTCCCCTTTCTGTGTCCAGGTGATCTCATTGTTCAATTCCCACTTATGAGTGATAACATACAGTATTTGGTTTTCTGTTCTTGCGATAGTTTGCTGAGAATGATGGTTTCCAGCTGCTTCCATGTCCCTACAAAGGACAGGAACTCATCCTTTTTTATGACTGCATAATATTCCATGTTGTATATGTGCCACATTTTCTTAATCCAGTCTGTCACTGATGGACATTTGGGCTGATTCCAAGTCTCTGCTATTGTGAATAGTGCCACAATAAACATACGTGTGCGAGTGTCCTTATAGGAGCATGACTTATAATCCTTTGGGTATATCCCCAGTAATGGGATGGCTGGATCAAGAGGTATTTCTAGTTCTACATCCTTGAGGAATCACCACACTGTTTTCCACAATGGTTGAACTAGTTTACAGTCCCACCAACAGTGTAAAAGTGTTCCTCTTTCTCCACATCTCCAGCACCTGTTGCTTCCTGATTTTTTAATGATTGCCATGGCAATCAGGCAAGAGAAAGAAATAAAGGGTATTCAGTTAGAAAAAGAAGAAGTCATCAGGGGGAGGGGGGAGGAGGGAGGGATTGAATTGGGGAGTTATACATGATATAAAAATATACATGGGGGGCGGAGCAAGATGGCCGAATAGGAACAGTTCCAGTCTCCAACTCCCAGCGCGAGCGACACAGAAGACCGGTGATTTCTGCATTTTCAACTGAGGTACTGGGGTCATCTCTCTAGGGAGTGCCGGACAATCGTGCGGGTCAGCTGCTGCAGCCTGACCAGCGTGAGCTGAAGCAGGGCGAGGCATCGCCTCACCTGGAAGGCAAGGGGGAAGGAATCCCTTTTCCTAGCCAGGGGACTGAGACACACAACACCTGGAAAATCGGGTAACTCCCACCCCATACTGCGCTTTAAGGAAACAGGCACACCAGAAGATATCCCACACCTGGCCGGGAGGGTCCCACGCCCACGGCCTCCCTCACTGCTAACACAGCCATCTGCGGCGATCTATCCGCAAGGCAGCAGCGAGGCTGGGGAGGGCGCCCGCCATTGCTGAGGCTTAAGTAGGTAAACAAAGCCGCTGGGAAGCTCGAACTGGGTGGAGCTCACAGCAGCTCAAGGAAGCCTGCCTGTCTCTGTAGACTCTACCGCCGCGGACAGCGCACAGCTGCAGTCCATTAGGGGAAAGAGCGGGGCCGCTGCAGACCCTAACGACTCTGTCTGACAGCTTTGGGGAGAGCCGTGGATCTCCTAACGCGGAGGTTGAGATCTGAGAACGGACAGACTGCCTGCTCAGGTGGGTCCCTCACCCCTGAGTAGCCTAGCTGGGAGACATCCCCCACTAGGGGCAGTCTGATACCCCACACCTCACAGGGTGGCGTCACCCCTGAGAGGAAACTTCCAAAGAAAGAATCAGACAGGTACACTCGCTGTTCAGCAATATTCTATCTTCAGCAACCTCTGCTGCTGATACCCAGGCAAACAGGGTCTGGAGTGGACCTCAAGCAATCTCTAACAGACCAACAGACAGTCCTTCTGACTGTCAGATGGAAAACTATCAAACAGGAAGGACACCTATACCAAAAGCCCATCAGTACGTCACCATCATCAAAGTCCAGAGACAGATAAACCACAAAGATGGGGAGAAGCAGGGCAGAAAAGCTGGAAATTCAAAAATAAGAGCGCATCTCCCCCTGCAAAGGAGCGCAGCCCATCGCCAGCAACGGATCAAAGCTGGTCAGAGAATGACTTTGACGAGATGAGAGAAGAAGGCTTCAGTCCATCAAACCTCTCAGAGCTAAGGAGGAATTACGTACCGAGCGCAAAGAAACTAAAAATCTTGAAAAAAGTGGAAGAATTGACAGCTAGACTAATTAATGCAGAGAAGATCATAAACGAAATGACAGAGATGAAAACCATGACACGAGAAATACGTGACAAATGCACAAGCTTCAGTAACTGACTCGATCAACTGGAAGAAAGAGTATCAGCGATTGAGGATCAAATGAATGAAATGGCGAGAAGAGAAAACCAAAAGAAAAAGAAGAAAAAGAAATGAACAAAGCCTGCAAGAAGTATGGGATTATGTAAAAAGACCAAATCTACGTCTGATTGGGGTGCCTGAAAGTGAGGGGAAAATGGAACCAAGTTGAAAACACTCTTTAGGATATCATCCAGGAGAACTTCCTCAACCTAGTAGGGCAGGCCAACATTCAAATTCAGGAAATACAGAGAACGCCACAAAGATACTCCTCCAGAAGAGCAACTCCAGACACATAATTGCCAGATTCACCAAAGTTGAAATGAAGGAAAAAATCTTAAGGGCAGCCAGAGAGAAGGTCGGGTTACCCACAAAAAGGAAGCCCATCAGAATAACAGCAGACTCTCGGCAGAAACTCTACAAGCCAGAAGAGAGTGGGGGCCAATATTCAACGTTCTTAAAGAAAAGAATTTTCAACCGAGAATTTCATATCCAGCCAAACTAAGCTTCATCAGTGAAGGAGAAATAAAATCCTTTACAGATAAGCAAATGCTTAGAGATTTTGTCACCACCAGGCCTGCCTTACAAGAGACCCTGAAGGAAGCCCTAAACATGGAAAGGAACACCGGTACCAGCCTTGCAAAAACATGCCAAAATGTAAAGACCATCGAGGCTACGAAGAAACTGCATCAACTAACGAGCAAAATAACCAGTTAATATCATAATGACAGGATCAAGTTCACACATAACAATTAACCTTAATGTAAATGGACTAAATGCTCCAATTAAAAGACACAGACTGGCAAACTGGATAAGAGTCAAGACCCATCAGTCTGCTGTATTCAGGAGACCCATCTCACATGCAGAGACATACATAGGCTCAAAATAAAGGGATGGAGGAAGATCTACCAAGCAATGGAGAACAAAAAAAAGCAGGGGTTGCAATCCTAGTCTCTGATAAAACAGACTTTAAACCATCAAAGATCAAAAGAGACAAAGAAGGCCATTACATAATGGTAAAGGGATCAATTCAACAGGAAGAGCTAACTCTCCTAAATATATATGCACCCAATACAGGAGCACCCAGATTCATAAAGCAAGTCCTTAGAGACCTACAAAGAGACTTAGACTCCCATACAATAATAATGGGAGACTTCAACACTCCACTGTCAACATTAGACAGATCAACGAGACAGAAGTTAACAAGGATATCCAGGAATTGAACTCATCTCTGCACCAAGCGGACCTAATAGACATCTATAGAACTCTCCACCCCAAATCAACAGAATATACATTCTTCTCAGCACCACATCGCACTTATTCCAAAATTGACCACATAATGGAAGTAAAGCACTCCTCAGCAAATGTACAAGAACTGAAATTATAACAAACTGTCTCTCAGACCACAGTGCAATCAAACTAGAACTCAGGACTAAGAAACTCAATCAAAACCGCTCAACTACATGGAAACTGAACAACCTGCTCCTGAATGACTACTGGGTACATAACGAAATGAAAGCAGAAATAAAGATGTTCTTTGAAACCATGAGAACAATGATACAACATACCAGAATCTCTGGGACACATTTAAAGCAGTGTGTAGAGGGAAATTTATAGCACTAAATGCCCACAAGAGAAAGCAGGAGATCTAAAATTGACACTCTAACATCACAATTAAAAGAACTAGAGAGGCAAGAGCAAACACATTCAAAAGCTAGCAGAAGGCAAGAAATAACTAAGATCAGAGGAGAACTGAAGAGATAGAGACACAAAAAACCCTCCAAAAAATCAATGAATCCAGGAGTTGGTTTTTTGAAAAGATAAACAAAATTGACAGACCGCTGGCTAGACTATTAAGAAGAAAAGAGAGAAGAATCAAATAGACGCAATAAAAAATGATAAAGGGATATCACCACCGACCCCACAGAAATACAAACAACCATCAGAGAATACTATAAATGCCTCTACGCAAATCAACTAGAAAATCTAGAAGAAATGGATAATTTCCTGGACACTTACACTCTCCCAAGACTAAACCAGGAAGAAGTTGAATCCCTGAATAGACCAATAGCAGGCTCTGAAATTGAGGCAACAATTAATAGCCTACCCACCAAAAAAAGTCCAGGACCAGATGGATTCACAGCTGAATTCTACCAGAGGTACAAGGAGGAGCTGGTACCATTCCTTCTGAAACTATTTCAATCAATAGAAAAAGAGGGAATCCTCCCTAACTCTTTTTATGAGGCCAACATCATCCTGATACCAAAGCCTGGCAGAGACACAACAAAAAAGAGAATTTTAGACCAATATCCCTGATGAACATCGATGCAAAAATCCTCAATAAAACTGGCAAACCGGATTCAGCAGCACATCAAAAAGCTTATCCACCATGATCAAGTGGGCTTCATCCCTGGGATGCAAGGCTGGTTCAACATTCGCAAATCAATCAACGTAATCCAGCATATAAACAGAACCAAAGACAAGAACCACATATTATCTCAATAGATGCAGAAAAGGCTTTTGACAAAATTCAACAGCCCTTTATGCTAAAAACGCTCAATAAATTTGGTATTGATGGAACGTACCTCAAAATAATAAGAGCTATTTATGACAAACCCACAGCTAATATCATACTGAATGGGCAAAAACTGGAAAAATTCCCTTTGAAAACTGGCACAAGACAGGGATGCCCTCTCTCACCACTCCTATTCAACATAGTGTTGGAAGTTCTGGCTAGGGCAATCAGGCAAGAGAAAGAAATCAAGGGTATCCAGTTAGAAAAAGAAGAAGTCAATTGTCCCTGTTTGCAGATGACATGATTGTATATTTAGAAAACCCCATCGTCTCAGCCCAAAATCTCCTTAAGCTGATAAGCAACTTCAGCAAAGTCTCAGGATACAAAATTAATGTGCAAAAATCACAAGCATTCTTATACACCAGTAACAGACAAGCAGAGAGCCAAATCAGGAATGAACTTCCATTCACAATTGCTTCAAAGAGAATAAAATACCTAGGAATCCAGCTTACAAGGGATGTCAAGGACCTCTTCAAGGAGAACTACAACCACTGCTCAGTGAAATCAAAGAGGACACAAACAAATGGAAGAACATACCATGCTCAGGATAGGAAGAATCAATATCGTGAAAATGGCATATACTGCCCAAGGTTATTTATAGATTTAATGCCATCCCTATCAAGCTACCAATGACTTTCTTCACAGAATTGGAAAAAACGGCTTTAAAGTTCATATGGAACCAAAAAAGAGCCCGCATTGCCAAGACAATCCTAAGTCAAAAGGACAAAGCTGGAGGCGTCACGCTACCTGACTTCAAACTATACTACAAGGCTACAGTAACCAAAACAGCATGGTACTGGTACCACAACAGAGATATATACCAATGGAACAGAACAGAGTCCTCAGAAATAATACCACACATCTACAGCCATCTGATCTTTGACAAACCTGAGAGAAACAAGAAATGGGGAAAGGATTCCCTATTTAATAAATGGTGCTGGGAAAATTGGCTAGCCATAAGTAGAAAGCTGAAACTGGATCCTTTCCTTACCCCTTATACGAAAATTAATTCAAGATGGATTAGAGACTTAAATGTTAGACCTAATACCATAAAAACCCTAGAAGAAAATCTAGGTAGTACCATTCAGGACATAGGCATGGGCAAGGACTTCATGTCTAAAACACCAAAAGCAATGGCAGCAAAAGCAAAAATTGACACATGGGATCTAGTTAAACTAAAGAGCTTTTGCACAGCTAAAGAAACTACCATCAGAGTGAACAGGCAACCTACAGATGGGAAAAAATTTTTGCAACCTACTCATCTGACAAAGGGCTAATATCCAGAATCTACAAAGAACTCAAACAAATATACAAGAAAAAAACAAACACCCCATCAAAAAGTGGGGAAAGGATATGAACAGACATTTCTCAAAAGAAGACATCCATACAGCCAACAGACACATGAAAAAATGCTCGTCATCACTTGCCATCAGAGAAATGCAAATCAAAACCACAATGAGATACCATCTCACACCAGTTAGAATGGCAATCATTAAGAAGTCAGGAAACAACAGGTGTTGGAGAGGATGTGGAGAAATAGGAACACTTTTACACTGTTGGTGGGATTGTAAACTAGTTCAACCATTATGGAAAACAGTATGGCGATTCCTCAAGATCTAGAACTAGATGTACCATATGACCCAGCCATCCCACTACTGGGTATATACCCAAAGGATTATAAATTACTCTACTACAAAGACACATGCACACGTATGTTTATTGCGGCACTATTCACAATAGCAAAGACTTGGAATCAACCCAATGTCCATCTGTGACAGACTGATGAAGAAAATGTGGCACATATACACCATGGAATACTATGCAGCCATAAAAAAGGATGAGTTTGCATCCTTTGTAGGGACATGGATGCAGCTGGAAACCATCATTCTTAGCAAACTATCACAAGAAGAGAAAACCAAACACCGCATGTTCTCCCTTATAGGTGGGAACTGAACAATGAGATCACTTGGACTCGGAAGGGCAACATCACACACTGGGGCCTATCATGGGGAGGGGGGAGGAGGGAGGGATTGCATGGGGGAGTTATACATGATATAAACGTCATGCACATGTACCCTAGAACTTAAAGTATAATAAAAAAAAACAAAAAAAAATATACATGATAAAACGTTATGCACAGTACCTTAGAACTTAAAGTATAATAAAAAAATAAAAAAAAAAAGAAAAAGAAGAAGTCAAATTGTTCCTGTTTGCAGATGACATGATTGTATATTTAGTAAACCCTATTGTCACAGCCCAAAATCTCCTTAGGCTGATAAGCAACTTCAGCAAAGTCTCATGATGCAAAATCAATGTGCAAAAATCACAAGCATTCTTATACACCAGTAACAGACAAACAGAGAGCCAAATCATGAATAAACTCCCATTCACAATAGCGTCAAAGTGAATAAAATACGTAGGAAAATTGGCTAGCCATAAGTAGAAAGCTGAAACTGGATCCGTTCCTTACCCCTTATATGGAAATTAATTCAAGATGGATTAGAGACTAAATATTAGACCTAAAACCATAAAAACCCTAGAAAAAACCTAGGTAATACCATTCAGGTAAGGCATGGGCAAGGACTTCATGTCTAAAACACCAAAAGCAACGCAACAAAAACCAAAATTGACAAATGGGACCTCATTAAACTAAAGAGCTTCCGCAGAGCAAAAGAAACTTTCATCAGAGTGAACAGGCAACCTACAGATAGAGAAAACTTTTGCAATCTACTCATCTGAGAAAGGGCTAATATCCAGAACCTATAAGGAACTCAATCAAATTTACAAGAAAAAAATGAACAACCCCATCAAAAAGTGGGCAAAGGATATGAACAGACATTTCTCAAAAGAAGACATTCATGCAGCCAACAGACACATGTAAAAATGCTCATCATCACTCGCCATCAGAGAAATAACCACCATTCTAACTGGCATGAGATGGTATTTCATTGTGGTTTTGATTTGCATTTCTCTAATGACAAGGAATTATTAGCTTTTTTCACATGTTTGTTGACTGCATAAATATTTTCTTTTGAGAACTGTCTGTTCATATCTACATTAAATGTTTTCTGTTTTGTTTTTGTTTTTGTATTTTCTCTTATGTTGCTCACTAAAAAATAGTTTTAAAATAATGTTAGATGAGGCCATAGCAGTTAACAAATATTGAGTAATAATTATAAGTCAAGCATTCTTCCAAACTCCTCATGTATAATAAATTCATTTAATTTTCAGAACAATCTTGTGAGGTAGGTGCTATCTTTATCACTGTTGTAGAGATGAAGAAACTAAAGCGCAGAGGATTTAAATTATATCCCAAGGCTACTCAGCTAAAGTGTTAAAATTCAAATCCACTTGATAATACCAGAAGACCATGTAGGTTAATTTTCACTATATAATGAAATGAATATGTAAAATACAAAAATTCAAAGGTTATGTCAATTTAAAAAACGTAAACAATACTGAATTATTTAACTCAGCACTATCTTCTTTCAAATACCACTATTCACATAACAACAAATTACACGAAAGTTAAGACACAAGGAGCTTCTATCTTGATATCTTGAAACAGAATTTGGCATTTTGTTTTAAAGACAAAACCAGTTGAAAGTTTCTTCTAAGCAGAAGTGTATATGGTAAATTTCATACTATGCAGAGTTATGTTCAACATCAGAGAGATTTGAGAAACCTCCTAAAGATTCCTCAGGGACCAACTTAAAAAATAACCCACTTTACGAAGATCTCACCCTCAACAAAACCAGTAGCATCTTTGTCAGTAATCAAATAAATAGAGAAATAAGTAATTCAAAGATGGGTAGGTACCCTTTCTCTCAACAGGAGCCAACAAAATCTGACTGAAGACTACCCTCAGTAATACCTCCGTCACAGTATGAGCAGCTCATCTCTGAAGCAAACTTGCTTATGAAGATGCTGAAGGTAACATTGGCAGAACTTCAGAAAGAGATTAGAAAAAGCCCAGTAGGAATCATGGCGACTCATGCTAGAAAATAAAGAGACTCCTTGAAGAGGTCCTTTACATCCCTTGTAAGCTGGATTCCTAGGTATTTTATTCTCTTTGAAGCAATTGTGAATGGAAGTTCATTCCTGATTTGGCTCTCTGCTTGTCTGTTACTGGTGTATAAGAATGCTTGTGATTTTTGCACATTAATTTTGTATCCTGAGACTTTGCTGAAGTTGCTTATCAGCTTAAGGAGATTTTGGGCTGAGACAATGGGGTTTTCTAAATATACAATCATGTCATCTGCAAACAGGGACAATTTGACTTCTTCTTTTCCTAACTGGATACCCTTGATTTCTTTCTCTTGCCTGATTGCCCTAGCCAGAACTTCCAACACTATGTTGAATAGGAGTGGTGAGAGAGGGCATCCCTGTCTTGTGCCAGTTTTCAAAGGGAATTTTTTCCAGTTTTTGCCCATTCAGTATGATATTAGCTGTGGGTTTGTCATAAATAGCTCTTATTATTTTGAGGTACGTTCCATTAATACCAAATTTATTGAGCGTTTTTAGCATAAAGGGCTGTTGAATTTTGTCAAAAGCCTTTTCTGCATCTATTGAGATAATTATGTGGTTCTTGTCTTTGGTTCTGTTTATATGCTGGATTACGTTGATTGATTTGCGAATGTTGAACCAGCCTTGCATCCCAGGATGAAGCCCACTTGATCATGGTGGATAAGCTTTTGATGTGCTGCTGAATCCGGTTTGCCAGTATTTTATTGAGGATTTTTGCATCGATGTTCATCAGGGATATTGGTCTAAAATTCTCTTTTTTTGTTGTGTCTCTGCCAGGCTTTGGTATCAGGATGATGTTGGCCTCATAAAAAGAGTTAGGGAGGATTCCCTCTTTTTCTATTGATTGAAATAGTTTCAGAAGGAATGGTACCAGCTCCTCCTTGTACCTCTGGTAGAATTCAGCTGTGAATCCATCTGGTCCTGGACTTTTTTTGGTGGGTAGGCTATTAATTGTTGCCTCAATTTCAGAGCCTGCTATTGGTCTATTCAGGGATTCAACTTCTTCCTGGTTTAGTCTTGGAGAGTGTAAGTGTCCAGGAAATTATCCATTTCTTCTAGATTTTCTAGTTGATTTGCGTAGAGGCATTTATAGTATTCTCTGATGGTTGTTTGTATTTCTGTGGGGTCGGTGGTGATATCCCCTTTATCATTTTTTATTGCGTCTATTTGATTCTTCTCTCTTTTCTTCTTTATTAGTCTAGCTAGCGGTCTGTCATTTTGTTTATCTTTTCAAAAACCAACTCCTGGATTCATTGATTTTTTGGAGGGTTTTTTGTGTCTCTATCTCCTTCAGTTCTGCTCTGATCTTAGTGATTTCTTGCCTTCTGCTAGCTTTTGAATGTGTTTGCTCTTGCCTCTCTAGTTCTTTTAATTGTGATGTTAGAGTGTCAATTTTAGATCTCTCCTGCTTTCTCTTGTGGGCATTTAGTGCTATAAATTTCCCTCTACACACTGCTTTAAATGTGTCCCAGAGATTCTGGTATGTTGTATCATTGTTCTCATTGGTTTCAAAGAACATCTTTATTTCTGCTTTCATTTCGTTATGTACCCAGTAGTCATTCAGGAGCAGGTTGTTCAGTTTCCATGTAGTTGAGCGGTTTTGATTGAGTTTCTTAGTCCTGAGTTCTAGTTTGATTGCACTGTGGTCTGAGAGACAGTTTGTTATAATTTCAGTTCTTGTACATTGCTGAGGAGTGCTTTACTTCCAATTATGTGGTCATTTTGGAACTACAAACCACTGCTCAGTGAAATCAAAGAGGACACAAACAAATGGAAGAACATACCATGCTCATGGATAGGAAGAATCAATATCGTGAAAATGGCCATACTGCCCAAGGTGATTTATAGATTCAATGCCATCCCCATCAAGCTACCAATGAGTTTCTTCACAGAATTGGAAAAAACTGCTTTAAAGTTCATATGGAACCAAAAAAGAGCCCGCATTGCCAAGACAATCCTAAGTCAAAAGGACAAAGCTGGAGGCGTCACGCTACCTGACTTCAAACTATACTACAAGGCTACAGTAACCAAAACAGCATGGTACTGGTACCACAACAGAGATATAGACCAATGGAACAGAACAGAGTCCTCAGAAATAATACCACACATCTACAGCCATCTGATCTTTGACAAACCTGACAAAAACAAGAAATGGGGAAAGGATTCCCTATTTAATAAATGGTGCTGGGAAAATTGGCTAGCCATAAGTAGAAAGCTGAAACTGGATCCTTTCCTTACCCCTTATACGAAATTAATTCAAGATGGATCAGAGACTTAAATGTTAGACCTAATACCATAAAAACCCTAGAAGAAAATCTAGGTAGTACCATTCAGGACATAGGCATGGGCAAGGACTTCATGTCTAAAACACCAAAAGCAACGGCAGCAAAAGCAAAAATTGACTAATGGGATCTAATTAAACTAAAGAGCTTTTGCACAGCTAAAGAAACTACCATCAGAGTGAACAGGCAACCTACAGAATGGGAAAAAATTTTTGCAACCTACTCATCTGACAAAGGGCTAATATCCAGAATCTACAAAGAACTCAAACAAATATACAAGAAAAAAACAAACAACCCCATCAAAAAGTGGGGAAAGGATATGAACAGACATTTCTCAAAAGAAGACATCCATACAGCCAACAGACACATGAAAAAATGCTCATCATCACTCGCCATCAGAGAAATGCAAATCAAAACTACAATGAGATACCATCTCACACCAGTTAGAATGGCAATCATTAAGAAGTCAGGAAACAACAGGTGTTGGAGAGGATGTGGAGAAATAGGAACACTTTTACACTGTTGGTGGGATTGTAAACTAGTTCAACCATTATGGAAAACAGTATGGCGATTCCTCAAGGATCTAGAACTAGATGTACCATATGACCCAGCCATCCCACTACTGGTATATACCCAAGGATTATAAATTACTCTACTACAAAGACACATGCACACGTATGTTTATTGCGGCACTATTCACAATAGCAAAGACTTGGAATCAACCCAAATGTCCATCTGTGACAGACTGGATTAAGAAAATGTGGCACATATACACCATGGAATACTATGCAGCCATAAAAAAGATGAGTTTACATCCTTTGTAGGGACATGGATGCAGCTGGAAACCATCATTCTTAGCAAACTATCACAAGAAGAGAAACCAAACACCGCATGTTCTCACTCATAGGTGGGAACTGAACAATGAGATCACTTGGACTCGGGAAGGGGAACATCACACACTGGGGCCTATCATGGGGAGGGGGGAGGAGGGAGGGATTGCATTGGGGAGTTATACATGATATAAAAGTCATGCACATGTACCCTAGAACTTAAAGTATAATAAAAAAAAAAAAAAAAAAAAAAAAAAAGAAAATAAAGAGACTCGGTTTGCCAGTATTTTGTTGAGGATTTCTGTATTGATGTTCATCAAGGAAATTGGTCTAAAATTCTCTTTTTTTGTTGTGTGTCTGCCAGCCTTTGGTTGATGGTGCTAGCCTCATAAAATGAGTTAGGGAGGATTCCTTCTTTTTCTACTGATTGGAATAGCTTCAGAAGGAATGGTAACAACTAGTCCTTGTACCTCTGGTAGAATTTGGCTATGAATCCATCTGGTCCTGGATTTATTTTTTGGTTGGTAGGCTATTAATTATGGCCTCAATTTCAGAGCCTGTTATTGGTCTATTCAACTTCTTCCTGATTTAGTCTTGGGTGGGTGTATGTGTCCAGGAATTTATCCATTTCTTCTAGATTTTGTAGTTTATTTGTGTAGAGGTGTTTATAGTATTCTCTGATGGTTGCTCGTATTTCTGCTGGTGAATATCCTTTATTGGTGGATATCCCCTTTATCATTTTTTTGTGGTGATATCCCTTTATCATTTTTTATTGTATCCATTGATTCTTCCCTCTTTTCTTCTTTATTAGTCTTGCTAGCGGTCTATCAATTTTGTTGATCTTTTGAAAAAACAAACTCCTGGATTCATTTACTTTTTGAAGGTTTCTTGTGTCTCTATCTCCTTCAGTTCTGCTCTGATCTTAGCTATTTCTTGCCTTCTGCTAGCTTTTGAATGTGTTTGCTCTTGCTTCTCTAGTTCTTTTATTTGTGATGTTACGGTGTCAATTTTAGATCTTTCCTGCTTTCTCTTGTGGGCATTTAGTGCTATAAATTTCCCTCTACACACTGCTCTAAATGTGTCCCATAGATTCTGGTATGTTGTGTCTCTGTTCTCATTGGTTTCAAAGAACATCTTTATTTCTGCCTTCATTTCGTTTTGTACCCAGTAGTCATTCAGGAGTAGGTTGTTCAGTTTCCATGCAGTTGAGCAGTTTTGACTGAGTTTCTTAATCCTGAGTTTTAGTTTGATTGCACTGTGGTCAGAGACAGTTTGTTATAATTTCTATTCTTTTACATTTGCTGAGGAGTACTTTACTTCCAACTATGTGGTCAATTTTGAAATAAGTGTGATATGGTGCTGAGAAGAATGTATATTCTGTTGATTTGGGGTGGAGAGTTCTGTAGATGTCTATTAGTTCTGCTTGGTGCAGAACTGAGTTAAACTCCTAGATACTCTTGTTAACTTTCTGTCTCATTGATCTGTCTAATGTTGACAGTAGGGTGTTAAAATCTCCCATTATTATTGTATGGGAGTCTTGGTCTCTTTGCAGGTCTCTGAGAACTTGCTTTATGAATTTGGGTGCTCCTGTACTGTGTGCATATATATTTAGGATAGTTAGGTCTTCTTGTTGAATTGATTCCTTTACCATTATGTAGTGACCTTCTTTGTCTCTTTTGATCTTTGTTGGTTTAAAGTCTATTTTATCAGAGACTAGGATTGCAACCTCTGCTTTTTTTGTTTTCCATTTGATTGGTAGATCTTCCTCCATCCCTTTATTTTGAACCTATATGTATCTCTGCACGTGAGATGGATGTCCTGAATACAGCACAATGATGGGTCTTGATCCTTTATCCAATTTGCCAGTCTGTGTCTTTTGGTTGGAGTATTTAGTCCATTTACATTTAAGGTTAATATTGTTATGTGTGAATTTGATCATATCCTTATGATATCAGCTGGTTGTTTTGCTCATTAGTTGATGCAGTTTCTTCCTAGCATCAATAGTCTTTACAGTTTGGCATGTTTTTTCAGTGGCTGGTACCAGTTGTTCCTTTCCATGTTAAGTGTTTCCTTCAGGAGCTCTTGTAGGTAGGCCTGGTGGTGACAAAATCTCTCAGCATTTGATTCTCTGTAAAGGATTTTATTTCTCCTTCACTTATGAAACTTAGTTTGGTTGGATATGAAATTCAGGGTTGAAATTGTTTTCTTTAAGAATGTTGAATATTGGACCCCACTCTCTTCTGTTTCTGCTGGGAGATCCGCTGTTATTCTGATGGGTTTCCTTTTGTGGTAACCCAACCTTTCTCTCTTTCTGCCCTTAATATTTTTTCCTTCATTTCAACTTTGGTGAGTCTGACAATTGTGTCCCGCTGTTGCTCTTCTCGAGGAGTATCTTTGTGGTATTCACTGTATTTCCTGAGTTTTAATGTTGGCCTGCCTTGCTAGGTTGGGGAAGTTCTCCTGGATAATATCCTGCAGAGTGTTTTCCAACTTGGTTCCATTCTCCAGGTGACTTTCAGGTACATCAATCAGAAGTAGATTTGGTCTTTTCACATAGTCCTATATTTCTTGAAGGTTTTGTTCATTTTTTTTCTCTAAACTTCTCTTCTTGCTTCATTTCATTCATGTGATCTTCAATCACTGATACCCTTTCTTTCAGTTGATCAAATCAGCTACTGAAGCTTGTGCATTCATCACGTAGTTCTCATGCCATGGTTTTCTGCTCCATCAGGTCATTTAAGGACTTCTCTACACTGGTTAGTCTAGTTAGCCATTCATCTAATCTTTCTTCAAGGATTTTAGCTTCTTTTTGATGGGTTTGAACTTCCTCCCTAAGCTCGGAGAAGTTTGATCATCTGAAGCCTTCTTCTCTCACTGTCAAAGTGATTCTCCATCCAGCTTTGTTCCATTGCTAGCGAGAAGCTGTGTTCCTTTGCAGTGGGGTAGGCACTCTGATTTTTAGAATTTTCAGCTTTGCTGCTCTGTTTTTTCCTCATCTTTGTGATTTTATCTACCTTTGGCCTTTAATGATGGTTACAGAAGGGGTTTTGGTGTAGATGTCGATCCTGTTTGCTATTTCTCCTTCTAACAGTCAGGACCCTCAGTTGTAGGTCTGCTGGAGTTTGCTGGAGGTCCACTCCAGACCCTGTTTGCCTGGGTAAGCCAAATCCATCAGCACATCAAAAAGCTTATCCACCATGATCAAGTGGGCTTCATTCCTGGGATGTAAGGCTGGTTCAACATATGCAAATCAATAAAAGTAATCCAGCATAAACAGAACCAAAGACAAAAACCACATGATTATCTCAATAGATGCAGAAAAGGCCTTTGACAAAATTCAACAGCCCTTCATGCTAAAAACACTCAATAAATTCAGCATTGATGGGGCGGATCTCAAATAATAAGAGCTATTTATGACAACCCACAGCCAATATCATACTGAATAGGCAAAAACTGGAAGCATTCCCTCTGAAAACTAGCACAAGACGTGGATGCCCTCTCTCATCACTCCTATTCAACATAGTGTTGGAATTTCTGGTCAGGGCAATCAGGCAGGAGAAAGAAATAAAGGGTATTCAATTAGAAGAGGAATTCAAATTTTCCCTGTTTGCAGGTGACATGATTATATATTTAGAAAACCCCATCATCCCAGAAAAAAAATATCCTTGAGCTGATAAGCAACTTCAGCAAAGTCTCAGGATACAAAATGAATGTGCAAACATCACAAGCATTCTTATACACCAGTAACAGACAAACAGAGAGCCAAATCATGAGTGAACGCCCACTCACAATTGCTTCAAAGAGAATAAAAAAACTAGGAATTCAACTTACAAGGGATGTGAAGGACTTCTTCAGGGAGAACTACAAACCACTGCTCAACTAAATAAAAGAGGACAAAAACAAATGGAAGAATATTTCATGCTCGTGGGTAGGCAGAATCAATATCACGAAAATGACCATACTGCCCAAGGTAATTTAAAGATTCAATGCCATCCCCATCAAGCTACCAATGACTTCCTTCACAGAATTGGAACTGCTTTAAAGTTCACATGGAACCAAAAAAGACCCCGCATTACCAAGACAATCCTAAGCCAAAAGAACATGGCTGGAGACATCACGCTACCAGACTTCCACTATACTACAAGGCCACAGTACCAAAACAGTATGGCACTGGTACCAAAACAGAGATATAGACCAATGGAACAGAACAGAGCGCTCAGAAATAATACCACACATCTACAACCATCTGATCTTTGACAAACGTGACAAAAACAAGAAATGGAGAAATGATTCCCTGTTTAATAAATGGTGCTGGAAAATTGGCTAGCCATATGCAGAAAGCTGAAATTGGATCCCTTCCTTACACCTTGTACAAAAGTTAATTCAAGATGGATTAAAGACTTAAGTGTTAGACCTAAAACCATAAAATCCTAGGAGAAAACCTAGACAATACCATTCAGGACACAGGCATGGGCAAGGACTTCATGTCTAAAACACAAAAGCAATTGCAACAAAAGCAAAAATTGACAAATGGCATCTAATTAAGCTAAAGACCTTCTGCACAGCAAAAGAAACTACCAAGAGAGTGATCAGGCAACCTACAGAATGGGAGAAAATTTTTGCAATCTACTCATCTGACACAGGGCTAATATCCAGAATCTACAAAGAACTCAAACAAACGTACAAGAAAAAAACAACCCCTTCAAAAAGTGGGTGAAGGATATGAACAGACCCTTCTCAAAAGAAGACATTTATGCAGCCAACAGACACATGAAAAAATGCTCATCATAACTGGACATCAGAGAAATGAAAATCAAAATCACAATGAGATACCATCTCACACCAGTTAGAATGGTGATCATTAAAAAGTCAGGAAACAACAGGTGCTGGAGAGGATGTGGAGAAATAGGAATGCACTGTTGGTGGGACTGTAAACTAGTTCAACCACTATGGAAGACAGTGTGGTGATTCCTCAAGGATCTAGAACCAGATATACCATTTGACCCAGCAATCCCATTACTGGGTATATATCCAAAGGATTATAAATCTTGTTACTATAAAGACACATGTGCACGCATGTTAATACAGCACTATTCAAAATAGCAAAGACTTGGAACCAACCCACATGTCCGCCAATGATAGACTGGATTAAGAAAATGTGGCGCATACACACCATGGAATACTATGTAGCCATAAAACAGGATAATTTCATTTCCTTTGCAGGGACATGGATGAAGCTGGAAACCATCATTCTGAGCAAACTAATGCAAGGACAAAAAAAAAAAAAAAACACTGCATATTGTCACTCATAGGTGGGAATTGAACAATGAGAACCCTTGGAAACAGTAAGGAGAATATCACACACTGGGGCCTGTTGTGGGGTGAGGGGAGAGGGAAGGGATAGCATTAGGAGATATACCTAATGTAAATGATGAGTTAAACGGTGCAGCACACCAACATGGCACATGTATACATATGTAACAAACCTGCACGTTGTGCACATGTACCCTAGAACTTAAAGTATAAAAATAAAAAAAGAATACTATGAAAAAAAAAAAGAAAATAAACAGACTCACAGGAAGAGGTGATTGTGTATACAGGACACAAGCACAAAGACAAATAGTGAAAGAAAAGCAAAACATTAAAGATTGAACAATTCATTTTTGAAAAGAATTAATATTAGCTCAAACATTGCAATCATCTGATAACCTTTGGCAAATAATGATAAATGGTTAAGTAAAGTAAAGGTTTAAAAAAGTAATTTGTGAAAATTCTAAGAAGTAGTACAATATGAAGTGACTGTGATAACTAAAATGCATACTGTACACACTAGAATAACCACTAAATAGACTAAAGAGGTGTAACTAATAAGGCAAGAGAGGAGAAAAAATGAAGCACTAAAAAAATCACTTAGGGGGCGGAGCAAGATGGCTGAATAGGAACAGCTCCAGTCTCCAGCTCCCAGCACGAGCGACACAGAAGACAGGTGATTTCTGCATTTTCAACTCAGGTACTGGGTATATCTCACTAGGGAGTGCAGGACAATGGGTGCTGGTCAGCTGCTGCAGCCTGAACAGCAAGAGCTGAAGCAGGGCGAGGCATTGCCTCACCTGGGAAGTGCAAGGGGGAAGGGAGTCCCTTTTCCTAGCCAGGGAAACTGAGACACAAAACATCTGGAAAATCTGGTAACTCACACCACAAAACTGCGCTGTACCAAGGGTCTTAGCAAACGGGCACACCAGGAGATTATATCCCACACCTGGCCAGGAGGGTCCCATGCCCATGGAGCCTCCCTCATTGCTAGCACAGCAGTCTGTGACCTAACTGCAGAACAGCAACGAGGCTGGGGGAGGAACACCCGCCATTGCTGAGGCTTAAGTAGGTAAACAAAGCCTCTGGGAAGCTCGAATTGGGTGGAGCTCACAGCAGCTCAAAGAGGCCTGCCTGTCTCTATAGACTCCAACTCTGGGGACAGGGCACAGCTAAACAACAACAACAACAACAACAACAAAAAGCAGCAGAAACCCCTGCAGACGCAAACGACTCTGTCTGACAGCTTTGAAGAGAGCAGTGGATCTCCCAACATGGAGGTTGAGATCTGAGAACAGACAGACTGCCTGCTCAAGTGGGTCCCTGACCCCTGAATAGCCTAACTGGGAGACATCCTCCACTAGGGGCAGACCAAAACCCCACACCTCACACGGTGGAGTACACCCCTGAGAGGAAGCTTCCAAAGCAAGAATCAGACAGGTACACTCACTGTTCAGCAATATTCTATCTTCTGTAACCTCTGCTACTGATACCCAGGCAAACAGGGTCTGGAGTGGACCTCAAGCAATCTCCAACAGACCTACAGCTGAGGAGCCTGATGGTTAGAAGTAAAACTAACAAACAAGAAGGACACCCACACCAAAACCCCATCAGTATGTCACCATCATCAAAGACCAGAGGCAGATAAAATCACAAAGATTGGGAAAAAGCAGGGCAGAAAAGCTGGAAAATCAAAAAATAAGAGCGCACCTCCCCCTCCAAAGGAAGGCAGCTCATCGCCAGCAATGGATCAAAGCTGGACGGAGAATGACTTTCACGAGATGAGAGAATAAGGCTTCAGTCCATCAAACTTCTCAGAACGAAAGGAGGAATTACGCACCCAGCACAAAGAAACTAAAAATCTTGAAAAAAGAGTGGAAGAATTGATAACTAGAATAAATAATGCAGAGAAGGCTACAAACGAAATGACAGAATAAAACCATGACATGAGAAATACGTGACAAAGGCACAAGCTTCAGTAACCGACTCCATCAACTGGAAGAAAGAGTATCAGCAATTGAGGATCAAATGAAAGAAATGAAGCAAGAAGAGAAGTCTAAAGAAAAAAGAAGAAAAGAATGAACAAAGCCTGCAAGAAGTATGGGATTATGTAAAAAGACCAAATCTACGTCTGATTGGGGTGCCTGAAAGTGAGGGGGACAATGGAACCAAGCTGGAAAACACTCTTCAGGATATCATTCAGGAGAACTTCTCCAACCTAGCAGGGCAGGCCAACATTCAAATTCAGGAAATACAGAGAATGCCACAAAGATACTCCTCAAGAAGAGCAACTCCAAGACACATAATTGCCAGATTCATCAAAGTTGAAATGAAGGAAAAAATCTTAAGGGCAGCCAGGGAGAAAGGTCGGGTTACCCACAAAGGGAAGCCCATCAGCCTAACAGCAAATCTCTCAGCAGAAACTCTACAAGCCAGAGGAGAGTGGGGACCAATATTCAACATTCTTAAAGAAAATAATTTTCTCTTTTTTTTTATTATACTTTTTAAGTTCTAGGGTACATGTGCATAACGTGCAGGTTTCTTACATATGTATACTTATATCATGTTAGTGTGCTGCACCCATCAACTCGTCAGCACCCATCAATTCATCATTTATACCATGTATAACTCCCCAATGCAATCCCTCCCTCCTCCCCCCTCCCCATGATAGGCCCCAGTGTGTGATGTTCCCCTTCCCGAGTCCGAGTGATCTCATTGTTCAGTTCCCACCTATGAGTGAGAACATGCTGTGTTTGGTTTTCTGTTCTTGTGATACTTTGCTAAGAATGATGGTTTCCAGCTGCATCCATGTCCCTACAAAGGACACAAACTCATCCTTTTTTATGGCTGCGTAGTATTCCATGGTGTATATGTGCCACATTTTCTTAATCCAGTCTGTCACAGATGGACATTTGGGTTGATTCCAAGTCTTTGCTATTGTGAATAGTGCCGCAATAAACATACGTGTGCATGTGTCTTTGTAGTAGAATATTTATAATCCTTTGGGTATATACCCAGTAGTGGGATGGCTGGGTCATATGGTACATTTAGTTCTAGATCCTTGAGGAATTGCCATACTGTTTTCCATAATGATTGGAATAGTTTACAATCCCACCAACAGTGTAAAAGTGTACCTATTTCTCCACATCCTCTCCAACACCTGTTGTTTCCTGACTTCTTAGTGATTGCCAATCTAACTGGTGTGAGATGGTATCTCGTTGTGGCTTTGATTTGCATTTCTCTGATGGTGAGTGATGATGAGCATTTTTTCATGTGTCTGTTGGCTGTATGAATGTCTTCTTTAGAGAAATGTCTGTCCATATCCTTTCCCCACTCATTGATGGGGGTTTTTTTTTTTCTTGTATATTTGTTTGAGTTCTTTGTAGATTCTGGATATTAGCCCTTTGTCAGATGAGTAGGTTGCAAAACTTTTCTCCCATTCTGTAGGTTGCCTGTTCACTCTGATGATAGTTTCTTTTGCTGTGTAGAAGCTCTTTAGTTTAATTAGATCCCATTTGTCAATTTTGGCTTTTGGTGCCATTGCCTTTGGTGTTTTAGGCATGAAGTCGTTGCCAATGCCTATGCCCTGAATGGCACTACCTAGACTTTCTTCTAGGGTTTTTATGGTATTAGGTCTAACATTTAAGTCTCTAATCCATCTTGAATTAATCTTCGTATAAGGGGTAAGGAAAGGATCCAGTTTCAGCTTTTTACTTATGGCTAGCCAATTTTCCCAGCACCATTTATTAAATAGGGAATCCTTTCCCCATTTCTTGTTTCTCTCAGGTTTGTCAAAGATCAGATGGCTGTAGATGTGTGGTATTATTTTTGAGGACTCTGTTCTGTTCCATTGGTCTATATCTCTGTTTTGGTACCAATACCATGCTGTTTTGGTTACTGTAGCCTTGTAGTCTAGTTTGAAGTCAGGTAGCGTGACGCCTTCAGCTTTGTCCTTTTGACTTAGGATTGTCTTGGCAATGCGGGCTCTTTTTTGGTTCCATATGAACTTTAAAGCAGTTTTTTCCAATCCTGTGAAGAAACTCATTGGTAGCTTGATGAGGATGGCATTTAATCTGTAAATAACCTTGGGCAGTATGGCCATTTTCACGATAGTGATTCTTCCTATCCGTAAGAATGGTATGTTCTTCCATTTGTTTCTGTCCTCTTTGATTTCACTGAGCAGTGGTTTGTAGTTCTCCTTGAAGAGGTCCTTGACATCCCTTGTAAGTTGGATTCCTAGGTATTTTATTCTCTTTGAAGCAATTGTGAATGGAAGCTCATTCATAATTTGGCTCTCTGCTTGTCTGTTACTGGTGTATAAGAAAGCTTGTAATTTTTGCACATTAATTTTGTATCCTGAGACTTTGCTGAAGTTGCTTATCAGCTTAAGGAGATTTTGGGCTGAGACGATGGGGTTTTCTAAATATACAATCATGTCATCTGCAAACAGGGACAATTTGACTTCTTCTTTTCCTAACTCAATACCCTTGACTTCTTTCTCTTGTCTTATTGCCCTAGCCAGAACTTCCAACACTATGTTGAATAGGAGTGCTGAGAAGTTTGATGGACTGAAGCCTTCTTCTCTCATCTCATCAAAGTCATTCTCTGACCAGCTTTGATCCGTTCCTGGCGATGGGCTGCGCTCCTTTGCAGGGGGAGATGCACTCTTATTTTTTGAATTTCCAGCTTTTCTGCGCTGCTTTTTCCCCATCTTTGTGGTTTTATCTGTCTGATGCAGTTTCTTCCTAGCCTCGATGAGGACCATTTTGGCATGTGTTTTTGCAATGGCTGGTACCGGTTGTTCCTTTCCATGTTTAGTGCTTCCTTCAGGGTGTCTTGTAAGGCAGGCCTGGTGGTGACAAAATCTCTTAGCATTTCCTTGTCTGTAAAGGATTTTATTCTCCTTCACTGATGAAACTTAGTTTGACTGGATATGAAATTCTGGGTTGAAAATTCTTTTCTGAACAAAGAAAAATCTCGGGGCAGAGCAAGATGGCCGAATAGGAACAGCTGCAGTCTCCAACTCCCAGCATGAGCGACACAGAAGACCGGTGATTTCTGCATTTTCAACTGAGGTACTGGGGTCATCTCACTCGGGAGTGCCGGAAAATCGGTGCTGGTCAGCTGCTGCAGCCGGACCAGAGAGAGCTGAAGCAGGGCGAGGCATCGCCTCACCTGGAAGTGCAAGGGGGAAGGGAATCCCTTTTCCTAGCCAGGGGAACTGAGACACACAACACCTGGAATATCGGGTAACTCCCACCCCAATACTGCGCTTTAAGCAAACAGGCACACCAGGAGAATATATCCCACACCTGGCCTGGAGGGTACCATGCCCACGGAGCCTCCCTCATTGCTAACACAGCAGTCTGCGGCGATCTATCCGCAAGGCAACAGCGAGGCTGGGGGAGGGGCGCCCACCATTGCTGAGGCTTAAGTAGGTAAACAAAGCCGCTGGGAAGCTCGAACTGGGTGGAGCTCACAGCAGCTCAAGGAAGCCTGCCTGTCTCTGTAGACTCCACCTCTGTGGACAGTCCACAGCTGAAGACCAACAGGGGAAGCAGTGGGGCCTGTGCAGACGCGAAGGACTCTATCTGACAGCTTTGGGGAGAGCCTGGATCTCCCAATGCGGAGGTTGAGATCTGAGAACGGACAGATGCCTGCTCTGGTGGGTCCCTGACCCTTGAGTAGCCTAACTGGGAGACATCCCCCACTAGGGGCTGTCTGACACCCCACACCTCACAGAGTGGAATACACTCCTGAGAGGAAGCTTCCAAAGGAAGAATCAGACAGGTACACTCGCTGTTCAGCAATATTCTATCTTCTGCAACCTCTGCTGCTGATACCCAGGCAAACAGGGTCTGGAGTGGACCTCAAGCAATCTCCAACAGACCTATAGCTGAGGGTCCTGACTGTCAGAAGGAAAACTATCAAACAGGAAGGACACCTATACCAAAACCCCATCAATACGTCACCATCATCAAAGACCAGAGACAGATAAAACCACAAAGATGGGGAAAAAGCAGGGCAGAAAAGCTGGAAAATCAAAAAATAAGAGTGCATCTCCCCCTGCAAAGGAGCGCAGCCCATCGCCAGGAACGGATCAAAGCTGGTCAGAGAATGACTTTAACGAGATGAGAGAAGAAGACGTCAGTCCATCAAACTTCTCAGAGCTAAAGGAGGAATTACGTACCCAGTGCAAAGAAACCAAAAATCTTGAAAAAAGAGTGGAAGAATTGACAGCTAGACTAATTAATGCAGAAAAGGTCATAAACGAAATGACAGAGATGAAAACCATGACACGAGAAATACGTGACAAATGCACAAGCTTCAGTAACCGACTCGATCAACTGCAAGAAAGAGTATCAGCGATTGAGGATCAAATGAATGAAATGAAGCGAGAAGAGAAACCAAAAGGAAAAAGAAGAAAAAGAAATGAACAAAGCCTGCAGGAAGTATGGGATTATGTAAAAAGACCAAATCTACGTCTGATTGGGGTGCCTGAAAGTGAGGGGGAACCAAGTTCGAAAATACTCTTCAGGATATCATCCAGGAGAACTTCCCCAACCTAGTAGGGCAGGCCAACATTCAACATCAGGAAATACAGAGAACACCACAAAGATACTCCTCCAGAAGAGCAACTCCAAGACACATAATTGCCAGATTCATCAAAGTTGAAATGAAGGAAAAAATCTTCAGGGCAGCCAGAGAGAAAGGTCGGGTTACCCACAAAGGGAAGCCCATCCGACTAACAGCAGATCTCTCAGCGGAAACTCTACAAGCCAGAAGAGAGTGGGGGCCAATATTCAACATTCTTAAAGAAAAGAATTTTCAACCCAGAATTTCAGATCCAGCCAAACTAAGTTTCATAAGTGAAGGAGAAATAAAATCCTTTACAGATAAGCAAATGCTTAGAGATTTTGTCACCACCAGGCCTGCCTTACAAGAGACCCTGAAGGAAGCTCTAAACATGGAAAGGAACAACCAGTACCAGCCATTGCAAAAACATGTCAAATGTAAAGACCATCGAGGCTAGGAAGAAACTGCATCAACTAATGAGCAAAATAACCAGTTAATATCATAATGGCAGGATCAAGTTCACACATAACAATATTAACCTTAAATGTAAATGGACTAAATGCTCCAATTAAAAGACACAGACTGGCAAACTGGATAAACAGTCAAGACCCATCAGTCTGCTGTATTCAGGAGACACATCTCACATGCAGAGACATACATAGGCTCAAAATAAAGGGATGGAGGAAGATCTACCAAGCAAATGGAGAACAAAAAAAGCTGGGGTTGCAATACTAGTATCTGATAAAACAGACTTCAAACCATAAAAGATCAAAAGAGACAAAGAAGGCCATTACATAATGGTAAAGGGATCAATTCAACAGGAAGAGCTAACTCTCCTAAATCTACATGCACCCAATACAGGAGCACCCAGATTCTTAAAGCAAATCCTTAGAGACATGCAAAGAGACTTAGACTCCCATACAATAATAATGGGAGACTTCAACACCCCACTGTCAACATTAGACAGATCAACGAGACAGAAAGTTAACAAGGATATCCAGGAATTGAACTCAGCTCTGCAGCAAGCAGACCTAATAGACATCTACAGAACTCTCCACCCCAAATCAACAGAGTATACATTCTTCTCAGCACCACATCACACTATTCCAAAATTGACCACATAATTGGAAGTAAAGCACTCCTCAGCAAATGTACAGGAAGAGAAATTATAACAAACTGTCTCTCAGACCACAGTGCAATCAAACTAGAACTCAGGATTAAGAAGCTCAATCAAAACCACTCAACTATATGGAAACTGAATAACCTGCTCCTGAATGACTATTGGGTACTTAACGAAATAAAGGCAGAAATAAAGATGTTCTTTGAAACCAATGAGAACAAAGATACAACATACCAGAATTTCTGGAACTCATTTAAAGCAGTGTGTAGAGGGAAATTTATAGCACTAAATGCCCACAAGAGAAAGCTGGAAAGATCTAAAATTGACAATCTAATGTCACAATTAAAAGAACTAGAGAGGCAAGAGCAAACACATTCAAAAGCTAGCAGAAGGCAAGAAATAACTAAGATCAGAGCAGAACTGAAGGAGACAGAGATACAAAAAACCCTCCAAAAAAGCAATGAATCCAGGAGTTGGTTTTTTGAAAAGATCAACAAAATTGATAGACCGCTAGCAAGACTAATAAAGAAGAAAAGAGAGAAGAATCAAATAGATGCGATAAAAAATGATAAAAGGGATATCACCACCGACCCCACAGAAATACAAACTACCATCAGAGAACACTATAAACACCTCAACGCAAATAAACTAGAAAATGTAGAAGAAATGGATAATTTCCTGGACACTTACACTCTCCCAAGACTACACCAGGAGGAAGCTGAATCCCTGAATAGACCAATAGCAGGCTCGGAAATTGAGGCAATAATTAATAGCCTACCCACCAAAAAAAGTCCAGGAACAGATGGATTTACAGCTGAATTCTACCAGAAGTACAAGGCGGAGTTGGTACCATTCCTTCTGAAACCACTCCAATCAATAGAAAAAGAGGGAATCCTCCTTAACTCATTTTATGAGGCCAACATCATCCTGATACCAAAGCCTGGCAGAGACACAACAAAAAAAGAGAATTTTAGACCAATATCCCTGATGAACATCGATGCAAAAATCCTCAATAAAATAATGGCAAACCAGATCCAGCAGCACATCTAAAAGCTTATCCACCATGATCAAGTGGGCTTCATCCCTGGGATGCAAGGCTGGTTCAACATATGCAAATCAATCAATGTAATCCAGCATATCAACAGAACCAAAGACAAAAAACACATGATTATCTCAATAGATGCAGAAAAGGCTTTTGACAAAATTCAACAGCCCTTCAGGCTAAAAACGCTCAATAAATTCGGTATTGATGGAACGTACCTCAATTAATAAGGGCTATTTATGACAAACCCACAGCTAATATCATACTGAATGGGCAAAAACTGGAAAAATTCCCTTTGAAAACTGGCACAAGGCAGGGATGCCCTCTCTCACCACTCCTATTCAACATAGTGTTGGAAGTTGTGGCTAGGGCAATCAGGCAAGAGAACGATATCAAGGGTATTCAGTTAGGAAAAGAAGAAGTCAAATTGTCCCTGTTTGCAGATGACATGATTGTATATTTAGAAAACCCTATCGTCCCATCCCAAAGTCTCCTTAAGCTGATAAGCAACTTCAGCAAAGTCTCAGGATACAAAATTAATGTGAAAAATCACAAGCATTCTTATACACCACTAACAGTCAAACAGAGAGCCAAATCATGAATGAACTTCCATTCACAATTGCTTCAAAGAGAATAAAATACCTAGGAATCCAACTTACAAAGGATGTCAAGGACCTCTTCAAGGAGAACTACAAACCACTGCTCAGTGAAATAAAAGAGGACACAAACAAATGGAAGAACGTACCATGCTCATGGATAGGAAGAATCAATATCGTGAAAATGGCCATACTGCCCAAGGTCATTTATAGATTCAATGCCATCCCCATCAAGCTACCAATGAGTTTCTTCACAGGATTGGAAAAAAGTGCTTTAAAGTTCATATGGAACCAAAAAGGAGCCTGCATTTCCAAGACAATCCTAAGTAAAAGGAACAAAGCTGGAGGAATCACGCTACCTGACTTCAAACTATGCTACAAGTCTACAGTAACCATAACAGCATGGTACTGGTATCTAAATAGAGATATAGACCAATGGAACAGAACAGAGTCTTCAGAAATAACACCACACAACTACAGACACCTGATCTTTGACAAACTTGATGAAAACAAGAAATGGGGAAAGGATTCCCTATTTAATAAATGGTGCTGAGATAATTGGCTAGCCAAAAGTAAAAAGCTGAAACTGGATCCTTTCCTTACTCCTTATCGGAAAATTAATTCAAGATGGATTAGAGACTTAAATGTTAGACCCAATACCATAAAAACCCTAGAAGAAAACCTAGGTAATACCATTCAGGACATAGGCATGGGCACGGTCTTCATGTATAGAACACCAGAAGCAACGGCACCAAAAGCCAAAATTGACAAATGGGATCTAATTAAACTAAAGAGCTTCTGCACAGCAAAAGAAACTACCATCAGAGTGAACAGGCAACCCACGGAATGGGAGAAAATTTTTGCAATCTACTCATCTGACAAAGGGCTAATATCCAAAACCTACAAAGAACTCAAGCAAATTTAGAAGAAAAAAACAAACAACCCCATCTAAAAGTGGGCAAAGGATATGAACAGACACTCTCAAAAGAAGACATTCATACAGCCAACAGACACATGAAAAAATGTTCATCATCACTTGCCATCAGAGAAATGCAAATCAAAACCACAATGAGATACCATCTCACACCAGTTAGAATGGCAATCATTAAAAAGTCAGGAAACAACAGGTGCTGGAGAGGATGTGGAGAAATAGGAACACTTTTACACTGTTGGTGGGATTGTAAACTAGTTCAACCATTATGGAAAACAGTGTGGCGATTCCTCAAGGATCTAAAACTAGAAGTACCATATGACCCAGCCATCCCATTACTGGGGATATACCCAAAGGATAATAAATCATGCTGCTATAAAGACACATGCACATGTATGTTCATTGCGGCACTATTCACAATAGCAAAGACTTAGAATCAACCCAAATGTCCATCAATGACAGACTGGATTAAGAAAATGTGGCACATATACACCATGGAATACTATGCAGCCATAAAAAAGGATGAGTTCGTGTCCTTTGCAGGGCCATGGATGCAGCTGGAAACCAACATTCTCAGCAAACTATCACAAGAACAGAAAACCAAACACTGCATGTTCTCACTCATAGATGAGAATTGAACAATGAGGTCACTTGGACTCGGGAAGGGGAACATCACACATCGGGGCCTATCATGGGGTGGAGGGATTGCATTTGAAGTTTTACCTGATGTAAATGACGAGTTGATGGGTGCTGACGAGTTGATGGGTGCTGACGAGTTGATGGGTGCAGCACACCAACATGGCACAGGTATACATATGTAACAAACCTGCACATTATGCACATGTACCCTAGAACTTAAAGTATAATAATAATAAAATAAAATTTTAAAAAATCACTTAATCTGTAAAAGACAATGAAAGAGGAAAAGAGGAACAAAAGAACAAGCAAAACACAGAACAAAAGAAAAAAGAAATAAACAGCAGATTTAAATCCAATAATATAGAAAATTACATTAAATGTAAATGATCTGAATATTTGCATTCGATAATTAATAGTTGTCTCTATTCACTGACATGATAGTAAACATTGAAAATTACAAGAATCCTACAAAAGAAATACTAGTACTAACAAGGTCACAAAATACATAGTCAACATGGAAAAGCAATTATATGCTATATACTAACAAAGAAAGATGGGGAAATAAAATTTGAAAAATATATATATTATAATAGCATTCAAAAGTTTAGGGATAAATTTAAGATAACATGTGCAAGTCCTGTGCACTGAAAGCTACAAAACTTTGCTAAGAGAACTTTAAGAGGACCTAAACAGATGAAGAATTATACCTACAGATTGGGTTTGTTGTATACTGATCAAGAGATGGGTTACTAAAATCTCACAAATCACCACTAAAGAACTTGACGCATGTAAGCAGATACCACCCATTCCCCCAAAAACCTATGGAAATAAAAAAAAAGAAATGCTGAAGATTATTAATATGCCAGTTCACAATTTGATATGTAAATTCAATATGATCTTACTCAAAAATCCGAGAAAAAACGTTTTTTAATATTGGGGCTTTTTTTGGTTGCTTTAGTTGCTTTGTTTTTCAGCAGTAATTGAAAGATAATTCTAAAATTTATGTAGAAATGCAATGTACCTAGATTAACCAAGTTATTTTTGAAAAGAACAAAGTTGGAGCATTTATATTATCCGACTTCAAGACTTATTATAAAGCTATGGTATCTGGGGCAATGTAATATTTTATTAAGCATAGACATACAGATCAACAAAACAGAATAGAGTGTTCATAAATGGATCTATAAATAGGTAGTTAATGGATATTCACAAAGGGTCCCAAAATAATTTAACAGTGTAAACATAGACTTTTTCAATGACTGGTGGTGCTGAAACAGATGGATATATGAGGGGCAAAAGGGAGTCTTTATCTTTACATCATACCATACACAAAAATTAAGTTTAAAAAATGGATCATAGAACTAAACATAAAATCTCAGCTTATAAATCTTCAGTACCAAAAGAAAAGTGTATAACTATAATTGCCTGCACAAAAAAAAAAACTTCAAATAACAATCTATTGATGCATCTTAAAGAACTAGAAAAGCAAGAGAGTCAAACCCAAAATTAGTAGAAGAAAAAAATAAAAAGATTATAACAGCAATAAATGAAATTGAAATGAAGAAAACATTACAGAAGATCAATGAAAGCAAAAGTGGTTTTTCTCAGACACATGAAAAAATGCTCATCATCACTGGCCATCAGAGAAATGCAAATCAAAACCACAATGAGATACCATCTCACACCAGTTAGAATGGCAATCATTAAGAAGTCAGGAAACAACAGGTGTTGGAGAGGATGTGGAGAAATAGGAACACTTTTACACTGTTGGTGGGATTGTAAACTAGTTCAACCATTATGGAAAACAGTATGGCGATTCCTCAAGGATCTAGAACTAGATGTACCATATGACCCAGCCATCCCACTACTGGGTATATACCCAAAGGATTATAATTACTCTACTACAAAGACACATGCACACGTTTGTTTATTGCGGCACTATTCACAATAGCAAAGACTTGGAATCAACCCAAATGTCCATCTGTGACAGACTGGATTAAGAAAATGTGGCACATATACACCATGGAATACTATGCAGCCATCAAAAAGGATGAGTTTGCGTCCTTTGTAGGGACATGGATGCAGCTGGAAACCATCATTCTTAGCAAACTATCACAAGAAGAGAAAACCAAACACCGCATGTTCTCACTCATAGGTGGGAACTGAACAATGAGATCACTTGGACTCGGGAAGGGGAACATCACACACTGGGGCCTATCATGGGGAGGGGGGAGGAGGGAGGGATTGCATTGGGGAGTTATACATGATATAAACGTCATGCACATGTACCCTAGAACTTAAAGTATAATAAAAAAAAAAAAAAAAAAAAAAGTGGTTTTCTGAAAAGTTAAACAAAATCAACAAACCTTTAGACTAATTAAAAAAAAAGATCCAAATAAAGAGACATTATATCTGATACCACAGAAATAATCAGTGGCTACTATGAGCAACTATATGACAATAAGTTGGAAAATTTAGAAGTAAACAAATTCCTAGACACATACAATATACCAAGATTGAACCAGAAAGAAATCCAAAAGCTGAATAGACTAATAGCAAGTAACAAGATTGAAACTGTAAGAAAAAGTCCTGCAGTAAAGAGTAGCCCAGAACCCAAAGACTTCAATTTGAATTCTACCAAAAATTTAGAGAAGAACGAACACCAATCCTACTGAAACTATTCCCCCAAAAAATAGAGGACGGCCTAGTTCCAAACTCATTCCATGGGGCTAATATTACCTTTATACCCAAACCAGACAAAGACACATCAAAAAAAGAAAACTACAAGCCAATATCCTTGATGAACATTAATGCAAAAATTCTCAATAAAAAGTACCAATCTGAATTCAACAATATATTGAAAAGATCATTTATTATGACTTAGTGGGATTTATCCCTGGGATACAAGGATGGTTCCACATACACAAATCAATCACTGTAATACATTGCATCAACAGAATGAAGGACAAAAACCATATGATCATTTCAAGTGATGCTTGAAAAGCTATTTAATAAAATTCAGCATCCTTTCATGATAAAAACCCTCAATAAATGAGGGTAGAGAGAACATACCTCAACATAATAAAAGCTGTATGTGACAGACCAATAGCTGCTGTCATACTGAATGGCAAAAAACTGAAAGTCTTTCATCTAAGATCTGGAATATGACAAGGATGCTCACTGTCACCACTGTTGTTCAAAATAGTACTGGAAGTCCCAGCTAGAGCAATCAGACAAGAGAAATTTGCACTGAAAGTGGTCAAATTGTCCTCTTGTATGGATAATATGATCTTATATTTGGAAAAACCTAAAGAACCCCCCAAGAAAGCTCTTAGAATTGATAAAGAAATACAACAAAGTTGCAGGACACAAAGTCAACATATAAAAATCAGTAGCATTTCTGGATGCCAAGACTGACCAAACTGAAAAAGAACCAAAAAGTTAATCACGTTTATAATAGTCACATGTAAAATTAAATACCTAGGAATTAACTTAACCTCTATAATGAAAACGATAAGAACTGATGAAAGAAGTTGAAAACAACACCAAAATAATGGAAAGATATTCCATGTGCATGGATTGGAAGCATAAATATTGTTAAAATGTCCATACTACCCAAAGCAATCTACAGAGTCAATCCAATCTCTATCAAATTACCAATGGCATTCTTTACAGAAATAGAGAAAATAATCCTAATATTTACTTGAAACCACAAAAGATCCCAAATAGCCAAAACTATCATAAGCAAAAAGAAAAAACAAAAACTGGGTTGATGTGGTAGCTCACGCCTGTAATTCCAGTACTTGGGAAGGTTGAGGCAGGTGGATCACTTGAGGTCAGGAGTGCAAGACCAGCTTGACCAACATGTTGAAACCCTATCTCTACTAAAATTACAAAAAATTAGCTGTGCATGGTGGCATGTGCCTGTAATCCCAGTTATTTGAGAGGCTAAGACAGGAAAATTCCTTGAACCCAGGAAATGGAGGTTACAGTGAGCCAAGATCTCCCCACTGCACTCCAGCCTGGGTGACAGAGTGAGATTCTATTTAAAAAAAAAAAAAAAAAAAAAAAACAGGAGAAATCATATTACCTAACTTCAAATTATACTACACAGCTACAGTAACCAAACAGCATGATAATGACATAAAAAACAGACACATCAACCAATTGAACAGAATAGAGTACCCAGAAACAAATTCACACACCTACAGTGAACACAGTTTTGACAAAGGTACCAAGAATATACACTAGGGAAAATACAATCTCTTCAATAAATGGTGTTGGGGAAAACTGGATATTCATATGCAGAAAAATCAAGCCAGACCACTATCTCTTGCCACATAAAAAATGAAATCAAAATGAATTAAAGATTTAAATCTAAGACCTCACACTATGAAATTACTACAAAAAAAACCCTCGGGGAAACTCTCCAGGACATTAGTCTGGGCAAAAACTTTTAAGTAATACCCCACAAGCAAAGGAAACCAAAGCAATCATGGACAAATGGGATTACATCAAGTTAAAAAGCTTCTGCACAGCAAAGGAAACAATTAATAAAGTGAGGAGATAATCTGCAGAATGGGAGAAAATATTTGTAAAGTACTCATCTGACAAGGGATCAATAACCAGAGTATATATAAGGAGATCAAACAATTCTATAGGGGAAAAAAAAAATAATAATCTGATTTTAAAACAGGCAAAACATCTGAAAAGACATTTCTCAATAGATGACATAAAAATGGCAAACAGGCATATGAAAAGGTGCTCAACATCATTGATTATTAGAGAAATGTAAATCAAAACTACAACGCTATATCATCTCACCCCAGTAAAATGACTTATGTCCAAAAGACAGGCAATAACAAGTGCTAGCAAGGATATGGAGAAAAGGGAACCTGTATTTGCTGTTGGTAAGAATGCAAAAATGTACATTAGTTTGGAGGTTCCTCAAAAAAATCATAACTAGATCCGTTACAAGACACCAAATGGGAACGCCTCCAGTCTGTAGCTCGCAGTGTGATCAATGCAGAAGACAGGTGATTTCTGCATTTCCAACTGAGGTACCTGGTTCATCTCATTGGAACTGGTTGGACAGTGGGTGCAGCCCACGGAGGGTGAGCCAAAGTAAGGCGGGGCACCACCTCACTTGGGAAGCACGAACAGTCGGGGGATGTCCTTCTCCTAGCCAAGGTAAGCCATGACAGACTGAACCTAAAATAATGGAACACTCTCTCCAAAATATTGCACTTTTCCCAAGGTCTTAACAACCAGCAGACAAGGAGATTCTCTCCTATTCCTGGCTCAGTGGGTCCCATGCCCACGGAGACTTGCTCACTGCTAGTGCAACAGTCTGAGATCCACCTGTGAGGCAGCAGCCTGGCTGGGGGAGGGGCGTCCATTGCTGAGTCTTGAGTAGGTAAACAAAGCAGTCTGGAAGCTCAAACTGGGCTCCAGACACACAACTCCACAAGGACTCTGCCTCTATAGACTCCAAATCTGTGGGCAGGGCATAGCTGAACAAAACGCAGCAGACAAATTCTGCAAACTTAAACGTCCCTGTCTGACAGCTCTGAAGAGAGAAGTGGTTCTCCCAGCACAGTATTCGAGCTCTGAGAAAGGACAGTCTGCCTCCTCAAGTGGGTCCCTAACCCCCATGTAGGGTATCTGGGAGAAATCTCCTAGTAGGGGCTGAAAGACACCTCATATAGGTGGGAGCCCTCTAGGACAAAGCTTCCAGAGGAAGGACCAGGCAGTAATATTAGCTATTCTGTAATATTTGTTTTCTCCAGTCTCCACTGGTTATACCCAGGTAAAAAGGGTCTGGAGTGGACCTCAAGCAAATTCCAACTGAACTGCAGCTGAGAGATCTGACTGCTAGAAAGAAAACTAACAAACAGGAGGGAATAGCACCAACATCACTAAAAAGCACATCTACCCCAAAACCCCATCTGTAGGTCACCTACATCAAGGTAGATAAAAACAAAAAAGATGGGGAGAAACAAGAACAGAAAAGTTGAAAATTCTAAAAAGCAGAACACCTATTCTCCTCCAAAGGATCACAGCTCCTCACCAACAATGGAAGAAAGTTGGATGGAGAATGACTTTGATCAGTGGACGGAAGTAGGCTTCAGAAGGTCGGTAATAAAAAACATCTCTAAGCTAAAGGAGCATGTTCCAACCCATCTCAAGGAAGGTAAAAACTTGAAAAAGGGTTAAACAAATGGCTAACTAGAACAAACAGTGTGGAGAGACCTTAAAGGACCGGATGGAGATAAAAACCACAGCAAGAGAACTGCATGACACATGCACAAGCTTCAATAGCCAATTCAATCAAGTGAAAGAAAGGCTATCAGTGATTGAAGATCAAATTAACAAAATAAAGCAAAAAGTCAAGGATAGATAAAAAATAGTAAAAAGAAAAGAAAAAAATCCTCCAAGAAGTATGGGACTATGTGAAAAGACCAAATCTACGTTTGATAGGTGTACCTGAAAGTGATGTGGAGAATGAAACCAATTTGGAAAATACTCTTCGGGATATTATCCAGGAAAATTTCCCCAACCTAGCAAGGCAGGTCAACATTCAAATTCAGGAAATATGGAGAGCACCACTAAGATACTCCTTGAGAAGAGTAACCCCAAGACAAATAATTGTCAGATTCAACCAGGTGGAAATGAAGAAAAAAAATGTTAAGGGAAGCCAGAGAGAAAGGTCAGTTTACTCACAAAGGGAAGCCCATGAGATTAACAGTGAATCTCTCAGCAGAAACCCTAAAAGCCAGAAGAGAGTGGGGGCCAATATTCAACATTCTTAAAGACCAACCCAAATGTCCATCAATGACAGACTGGATTAAGAAAATGTGGCATATATACACCATGGAATACTATGCAGCCATAAAAAAATATGAGTTCATGTCCTTTGTAGGGACATGGATGCAACTGGAAACTATAATTCTCAGCAAACTATTGCAAAAACAGAAAACCAAACACCACATGTTCTCACTCACTGGTGGGAATTGAACAATGAAAACATTTGGACACAGGAAGGGGAACATCACATACCAGGGCCTGTTGTGGGGTGGGGGGGAGGGATAGCATTAGGAGATATACCTAATGTAAATAACGAGTTAATGGGTGCAGCACACCAACATGGCACATATATACATATGTAACAAACCTGCATGCTGTGCACATGTATCCTAAAACTTAAAGTATAATAAAAAAAAAGAAAAGATTTTTCACCCAGAATTTAATATTCAGTCAAATTAGGCTTTATAGGTGAAGGAAGGAGAAATAAAATCCTTTGCACAGAAGCAAATGCTGAGAGATTTTTGTCACCGCATGACCCACCTTACAAGAGCTCCTGAAGGAAGCACAAAACATGGAAACAATAAACCAGTACCAGCCACTGCAAAAACATGCCAAATTATCAAGACCACCAATGCTATGAAGTAACTGCATCAATTAATGAGCAAAATAACAAGCTAACATCATAATGACAGGATCAAATTCACACATAACAATGTTAATATTAAATGTAAACGGGCTAAATGCCGCAATTAAAAGACAGAGACTAATTGGATAAAGAGTCAAGACCCATCAGTGTGCTGTATTCAGGAGACACATCTCACATGCAGAGACATATATAGGCTCAAAATAAAGGGATGGAGAAAGATCTACCAAGCAAATAGAAAGCAAAAAAAAAGAGAAGGGGTTGCAATCCTAGTCTCTGATAAAACAGACTTTAAACCAACAAAGATCAAAAGAGACAAAGAAGTCCATTACATAATGGTAAAGGGATCAATTAAACAAGAAGAGGTAAGTATCCTGAACACATATGCACTCAATACAGGAGCACCCAGATTCATAAAGCAAGTCCTTAGAGGCTTACAAAGAGACTCAAACTCCCACACAATAATAATGGGAGACTTTAACACCCCACTGTCAATATGAGACAGATTAATGAGACAGAAGGTTAACAAGGATATCCAGGACCTGAGATCAGCTTGGCACCAATCAGACCTAATAGACATCTACAGAACTCTCCACCCCAAATCAACAGAATATACATTCTTTTCAGTACCACATCACACTTATTCCAAAATTGACCACATAATTGGAAGTAAAGCACTCCTCCGCAAATGTAAAACAACAGAAATCACAATAAACTGTCTCTCAGACCACACTGCAATCAAATTAGAATTCAGGATTAAGAAACTCACTCAAAACCACACACCTACAGGGAAACTGAACAACCTGCTAATGCATGACTACTGGGCAAATAACGAAATGAAAGCAGAAATAAAGATGTTCTTTCAAACTAATGAGAATAAAGACACAATGTATCAGAATCTCTGGAACACATTTAAAGCAGTGTGTAGAGGGAAATTTATAGCACTAAATACCCACAAAAGAAAGGAGGAAAGATCTAAAATTGACAGCCTAACATCACAATTAAAAGAACTAGAGAAGCAAGAGCAAACAAATTCAAAAGTTAACAGAACTTGATAACATGATTGTATATTTAGAAAACCCCATCATCTCAGCCCAAAATCTCCTTAAGCTGGCAAGCAAATTCAGCAAAGTGTCAGGACATAAAATCATTGTGCAAAAATCACAAGCATTCCTATACACCAATAACAGACAAATAGAGAACCCAATCATGAGTAAAGTCCCATTCACAATTGTTTCAAAGAGAATAAAATACCCAGGAACCCAACTTACAAGGGATGTGAAGGACTTCTTCAAGGAGAACTACAAACCACTTGTCAACAAAATAAAAGAGGACACAAACAAATGGAGTAACATTCCACGCTCATGAAGAATCAATATCATGAAAATGGCCATACTGTCCAAGGTAATTTATAGGTTCAATGCCATTCCCATCAAGCTACCAATGACTTCCTTCACAGAATTGGAAAGAAGTACTTTAAAGTTCATATGGAACCAAAAAGAGCCCTCATTGCCAAAACAATCCTAAGCAAAAAGAACAAAGCTGGAGGCATCACGCTACCTGACTTCAAACTACAATACAAGGATACCATAATCAAAACAGCAAGGTACTGGTACCAAAACAGAGATATAGACAAATGGAACAGAACAGAGCTCTCAGAAATAATACCACACAGATATAACCATCTGATCTTTGACAAATCTGACAAAAACAAGAAATGGGGAAACGATTCCCTATTTAATAAATGGTGCTGGGAAAACTGGCTAGCCATAGGTAAAAAGCTGAAACCGGATCCCTTCCTTAAACCTTATACAAAAATTAATTCAAGATGGATTAAAGACTTAAATGTTAGACCTAAAACCATCAAAACCCTAGAAGAAAACCTAGGCAATACCATTCGGGACATAGGTATGGGCAAGGACTTCATGTCTAAAACACCAAAAGCAACGGCAACAAAAGTCAAAATTGACAAATGGGATCTAATTGAACTAAAGAGATTCTGCACAGCAAAATAAACTACCATCAGAGTGAACAGGCAACCTACAGAAAGGGAGAACATTTTTGCAATCTACCCATCTGACAAAGGGATAATATCCATAATCTACAAAGAACTTCAACAAATTTACAAGAAACAGACAACCACATTAAAAAGTAGGCAAAGGCAGTGAATAGAGACTCTTCAAAGGAAAACATTTATGAAGCCAATAGACACATGAAAAAATGCTCATCATCAACTGGTCATCAGAGAAATGCAAATCAAAATCACAATGAGAAACCATCTCATGTCAATTAGAATGGTGATCATTAAAAAGTCAGGAAACAAGAGGTGCTGGAGAGGATGTGGAGAAATAGCAACACTTTTACACTGTTGGTGGGAGTGTAAACTAATTCAACCATTGTGTAAGATAGTGTGGTGATTTCTTAAGGATCTAGAAGTAGAAATACCATTTGACCCAGCCATCTCATTACTGGGAATATACCCAAAGGATTATAAATAATGCTACTACAAAGACACATGCACACATATGTTTATTGTGGCACTATTCACAATAGCAAAGACTTGGAACCAACCCAAATGTCCACCAATGACAGACTGGATTAAGAAAATGTGGGAAATATATACCATGGAATACTATGCAGCCATAAAAAAGGATGAGTTCATGTCCTTTGCAGGGACATGGATGAAGCTGGAAAACATCATTCTCAGCAAACTATCACAAAGACAGAAAACCAAACACCACATGTTCTTACTCATAGGTGGGAAGTGAACAATAAGAACACTTGGATACAGTGCAGGGAACATCACACACCAGGGTCTGTCAGTGGGTGGCAGGCTGGGAGAGGGATAGCATTAGGAGAAATACCTAATGTAAATGACAAGTTGATGGGTGCAGCAAACCAACATGGTAATGTATACCTACATATCAAACCTGTGTGTTGTGCACTTGTACCCTAGTGCTGAAAGTATAATAATAATGATAATTAATAATAATAATAATAATAGAGCTACCATACAATCCAACAATCCCACTGCTGGGTATATATTCAAAGGAAAGGAGATCAGTATATTGAAGAGATACCTGCACTCCCATGTTTGTTGCAGCACTGTTCAAATTAGCCCAAATTTGGAAGCAACCTAAGTGCCCATCTGCATGAATGGATAAAGAAATTATGTTACTTACTCACAATGGCGTAATAATCAGTCATAAAAAAGAATGATACCCTGTCATTTGTAACAAGATGAATGGATTTGGAGGTCATTATGCTAAGTGAAATAAGCCAGGCACAGAAAGAAAAACAGCAAATGTTTTCACTTATTTTCAGGATCTAAAAGTCAAAACAATTGAATTCGTGGTCATAGAGAGTAGAAGGATGGTTACCAGAGGCTTGCAAGGGTAGTGACAGGGTAAGGGGAAGATGGAGATGATTAACTTGTACAAAAAGAAATAGAAAGAATGTATAAGACCTACTATTTGATAATACAACAGGGTGACCATAGTCAATGATAACTTAATTGTACATTTTAAAATAAAGAGTGTAATTGGATTGTTTGTAACTCAAAGGATAAATGTTTGACGGAGATAGACACCCTATTCTTCATGATGTGCTTATTTCACATTGCATAGCTGTATCAAAACATCTCATGTACCCCATAAATATATACACCTACTATGTACCCAGAACAATTAAAACATAAACTAATTAAATTTAATTTTAAATTTCTCTAAAAATAATTTTTAAGTAAAGAAAAAGGGAAATTACAGACTTGGAGAAAGTATTTCCACCATTTTTGACAAATAATATGTACCAAGAATACAAAAATAACTAAAACTCAATAATTAAAAAATACAAAATTCCTAAATTTTTAAATAAGCAAAAGACTTGAATGAACTCTTCACTACAGAGGATACACAAATGGCCAATAAACATGTTTAAAAATGCCTATCATTAGACTTCAGTAAAATGCACATTAAATTTACAATGAGCTATCATTACAAGATTAAAATTTGGAAGACTGATAACAAAAAGTGTTGGCAAGGAACATTGTTGACAAGTAAGTAGAACACTTGGAACTCTCATATATTGAAGGGGAAATATAAAACGGTACATTCACATCAGAGAATTTTTTGGCAGTTTTTCATAAATTTAAACTTATATGAGTAAAAAGTCTCACTCCTAGGTATTTACCAAGAGAAATTAAAAGATATGTCTATCAAGACACTTGAAAACAAATACCCATAGGAGCTTTTTTCTGATAGCCCAAATCTAGAACAACTCAAATGTCCAGCAGCACTTGAATGAATAGACAGAAGGTGATTCATTCAAATTGTGGAATATTGCTCAGCTATAAAAAGAAACAAATTACAAATACATAGAACATGAATGAATGAATCTCAGAAACAAAATGCTTAGTTAAAAAAAGAAACAAGAGTATGAATTATATTATTCCATTAGTGAAATTCTGAAAGAGGCAAATCTAATCTATAGCACTATAAAGTTAATCAGTGGTTGGCTAGGTCTAGTGAAATAATGGTCAATTACAAAGGCCGTGAAGAAGAATTTGGACTGGTAGAAATATATATTTTGAGTAGAGAGGTGGCTACATGGATAATTGATCAAACTCACTTAAAAGTTTATGTAAAATTAGTTCACCTTGTTGTATGTATCTCAAAAAAGTTGATTTTTAAAGAAAAATGTTTATTCTATACATAAATGCTAAAAGGAAAAGGACTAGGTCATTGGAGATATGGATATTATCTCAAAAACAAATAATCTAACTAAAAACAGATCAATCTCCGTCACTTCATTCTTTCAACATTGTGGTATATTTGTATATTTATAAATGTCAATTTGATTAAGCTGGAAATTTTCCCCCAGAATTCACACTATACAGTCCTCATTTAGTGTTATCCAAAAGAGGAATTTGTCTCGGAAGGCAGAAGTGAGACAGCAGTCTTACTTTCTAAAGGTCATTGTGGTTTTATATATAGTGATGGTTCCAAATTGTCTTTGCTTTCTTGTACCTCACATCAAGCTCCTCTTCCTAATAACCGACCCTGCTGAATATTGGTAAGTCAGAACCACAACTGGGCACTTGTTGTGGAACCACAGAAATTAAAGCTACCCCGAAGCACCACTCATTTCTCCCCACATACTTTTGTCTTCCCTTTGGAATACCATTTTGGCATCTGAACATGATAGATTTCTCAGGTAAACTGATAATTTCTTCTCTCATCACCCAACTTCTCTTCTGCACCTTAACTTTTGCAATCCCTCCTACTATTGTGTGAAGTTTAATTCTTATGAAAAATCTTCAATGACAGGAGTGGGCAAAACTGTTTGTAAAGAGTCAGATAGCAAATATCTTAGTCTTTCTAAGCCATGAGGCAAAATCAAGGACATTATGTAGGTACTTATATAACAAGAAACATCTGCTAATGAAATTCAAAACAAAATAATTATAATTGAGTATAATTTTTGTAATTCAGATCTATTCATGAGAAGAACAAAAATGTTTTGGGTAGAAAAAAGTCATTCCTGTGCCAGTGAACACAAGATATTTAAGAATACTCATAACTTACAAGGCATTTATTAGATTCTTCTCTTGATATTTGCTTTTTAGCATGTTATTATGTTGAATATTAGTTAATTCCAACTGAAAGGTAAGTGAAACCTCTTCCTTTGCACAGTTAAATGGATTTTGAAATATGGAAATTCCTTTTGCTTTTGCTTTTGCGCCAAGGTCTAAAAAGTACTTGTTAAGAGTGGGAGAAAATATTTGCAAAGCATATATCTAATATGGGAATACCCAGAATATAAAAAGAGTTCCTACAACAGAACAACAATAACAATAACTAACTAACTAACTAAATAAATAAATAAATAAATAAATAAATGCCCCAATTCACTAATAGGCAAAGGACTTAGATAGACATTTTTCCCAAGAAGATACACAAATAGCAAAGAAGAACATGAAAAGATAATCAACATCTCTAATCATTAGAGAAATGTAATCAAAACCACGGTGAAATACCACTTCACACCAATTAGGATGGTTATTATTTAAGAAAAAAACAAACAGAAGGTAACAACTGCTAGCAAAGACATGGATAAATTAGAACCTTGTGTGTTGCTAATGAGAATGCAAAACTGTGCATCACTGTGGAAACCAGTTTGGTAGTTTCCTGAAAAGTTAAACGTAGAATTACCATATGGTTCAGCAATGCAAATTCTAAGTATATACCAAAAATAAATGAAGGCAGGACTGAAACAAAAATTGTACACCAATGATTATAGCAGCATTATTCACAAGTTAAAATATGGAAACAACTCCAATGTCCAACAGATGAACAGATAAGCTAAATGTATTATATACACACATTATTCAGCTTTTCAACATTCTGATATACACTATAGCAAGGATAAACCTTGAAAATATTATGCTAAGTGAAATAAGTCAGACAAAAGGGAAAAATATTGTATGATTCCATTTATTTGAGGTACTCAGGATAGGTAAATTCATAGAGGCAGAAAGTAGAATAGAAGTTACCAGAGGCTGTGGGGAAAAGCAAATGGAGAGTTATGTTTAATGGGCATGCAGTTTCTGTTTGGGATGAGGAAACAGTTCTGGCAATGGACAGTGGTGATGGTTGTACCACAGTGTAAATGTACTTAATGCCATTGAATTGTTCACTTAAAATGAGTAAATAATAAATATTATTATATGTATATTTTAGTGCAATAACAAAAAATATTAGGGGTTGCTATAACTATAGTTTGAGCTCAGAAAATGTATCTGCTCCAAGTTTGTAATGAAGATCTTACTTCTTGCTTTACCTTTGAGAGCACCTAAGTGTACAATGTAGTTTAACATTACTCATTATTGAAACAATGTTAGTTAACACTCAAATAACTTATCCAGAGTGTAAATTTATCATATAAACGCTTTCTGCCTCTCGGGGGAACCAGTCCCCAATATTTCAATGTAGGTTCTTTCTATTTTCCATAAATGTCAGCAAGCTGAGAAATAAAGAGAAAGAGTATATAGGGAGGAATTTTACAGCTGGGCCTCTGGGGGTGACATCACATATTGGTAGGACAGTGATGCCCACCTAAGCTGCAAAACCAGCAGGTTTTTATTAAGGGTTTTAAACGGGGAGGGGATGTATGAATGGGGAGTAGGTCACAAAGATCACATGCTTCGAAGGGCAAAAAGGAGAACAAAGAGAATTAGTTCTTTCCTCACATGCTTCTGAGGAAACAGGACAAAAGGCAAAACAGAACTACTGATAAGGGTCTATGTTCAGCTGTGCATGTATTGTCTTGATAAACATCTTAAATAACAGAAAACAGAGTTTGAGAGCAGAGAACCAGTCGGACCTCAAATTTACCAGGGCAGGGTTTCCCAATCCTAGTAAGCCTGAGGGTACTGCAGGAGACCAGGGTGTATTTCCTTATCTCAACCACATAAGACAGACACTCCCAGAGTGGCCGTTTATAGACCTCCTCCAAGGAATACATTCCTTTCCCAGGGTCTTAATTATTAATTTTCCTTGCTAGGAAAAGAATTTAGTGATATCTTCCCTACTTGCACATCCATTTATAGGCTCTCTGTAAGAAGAAAAATATGGCTCTATTCTGCCTGACTCCACAGGCAGTCAGAATCTATGATTGTTTTCCCTTGTTCCCTGAAAATCACTGTTACTCTGTTTGTTTACAAGGTGCACTGATTTCATATTGTTTAAACACACATGTTTTACAATCAATTTGTACAGTTAACACAATAGTGGTCCTGAGGTGATGTACGTTCTCAGCTTATGAAGATAACAGGATTAAGAGATTAAAGTAAGACAGGCATAAGAAATTATAAAAGGATTAATTTGGGGAACTGATATATGTCCATATTAAAATGAAATCTTCACAATTTATGTTCAGAGATTGAAGTAAAGACAGGCATAAGAAATTATGAAAGTATTTGGGAACTAACATATGTTCATATTAAAATGAAATCTTCACAATTTATGTTCCTCTACCGTGGCTCCAGCCAGTCCCTCCTTTCAGGATCCCTGCCTCCCTACAACATCTGCCTATGTAATTTCAGGTTGAATTCCTTTAGAAACATTATCAACTCTTCAGCACAAACTAAATTCCAATGTCATCTATAATGTAGGAACACAGCATGTGGATAGTTCTTCAGAAAAAATCCAGTCATTTCCATTTATGAATTCAAAATATCCATAGTAAAATTAAATCACTGCTAAGCCATTGAATTGCTGTGTGGTATGGAAAATTAGAATATCCAATTTATATTTCTGGCAAAAATTAATGTAATTGACAGTGGTTAATTCCAGAATAACTAATGAATCTCCAGTGTGGGTTCAATAATACATGATAGATTCAATTATTTTCCCAAAAAGTGCTTCTAGTGAATAATAGAATGAAGAACCAAACTTAAAATACCTGTTTTATTATTTTAATTTTTAATTTTTATTTTTTTCCTTTTTTAAAAAATTATATTTTAATTTCTAGGGTACGTGAGCAGAACATGCAGGTTTGCTGCATAGCTATACATGTGCCATGTTGGCTCACTGCACCCATCAACTCGTCATTTACATTAGGTATTTCTCCTAATGCTATTCCTCCCCAAGGCCCCCAACCCCTGAAAGGTCCTGGTATGTGATGTTCCCTGCCCTGTGTCCAAGTACCCTCATTGTTCAATTCCCACCTATGAATGAGAACATGCGGTGTTTGGCTTACTGTCCTTGTGATAGTTTGCTGAGAATGATGGTTTCCAGCTGCATCCATGTCCCTGCAAAGGACATGAACTCATCCTTTTTAATGGCTGCATAGTATTCCATGGTATATATGTGCCACATTTTCTTAATCCAGTCTAACATTGATGGACATTTGGGTTGGTTCCAAGTCTTTGCTATTGTGAATAGTGCCACAATAAACATACGTGTGCATGTGTCTTTATAATAGCTTGATTTATAATCCTTTGGGTATATTCCCAGTAAAGGAATCGCTGAATCAAATGGTATTTCTAGTTCTAGATCCTTGAGGAATCACCAAACTGTCTTCCACAATGGTGTTTTAGTCATGAAGTCTTTGCCAATGCCTATGTCCTGAATGGTATTGCCTAGGTTTTCTTCTAGGGGTTTTATGGTTTTAGGTCCTACATTTAACTCTTTAACCCATCTTGAATTAATTTTTGTATAATTTTCCCAGCACCATTTATTAAATAGAAAATCCTTTCCCCATTTCTTGTTTTTGCCAGGTTTGTCAAAGATCAGATGGTTGTAGATGTGTGGCTTTATTTCTGAGGCCTCTGTTCTGTTCCACTGGTCGACATATCTGTTTTGGTACCAGTACTTTGCTGTTTTGGTTACTGTAGCCTTGTAGTATAGTTTGAAGTCAGGTAGCGTGATGCCTCCAGCTTTGTTCTTTTGGCTAAGGGTTGTTTTGGATATGTGGGCTCTTTTGTGGTTACATATGAACTTAGTTTTTCCAATTCTGTGAAGAAAGCCATTGGTAGCTTGACATGGATGGCATTGAATCTATAAATTACCTTGGGCAGTATAGCCATTTTCACAATATTGATTCTTCCTATACATGAGCATGGAATGCTCTTCCATTTATTTGTGTCCTCTTTTATTTTGTTCAGCAGTGGTTTGTAGTTCTCCTTGAAGAGGTCCTTCACATCCCTTGTAAGTTGGATTCCTAGGTATTTTATTCTCCTTGTAGCAATTGTGAATGGGAGTTCACTCATTATTTGGCTCTCTGTTGTCTGTTATTGGTGTATAGAATGTTTGTTATTTTTACACATTGATTTTGTATCGTGAGCCTTTGCTGAAGTTGCTTATCAGCTTAAGGAGATATGGGGCTGAGACGATGGGGTTTCTTAAATATACAATCATGTCATCTGCAAATGGGGACAATTTGACTTCCTCTTCTCCTAACTGAATACCCTTTATTTCTTTCCCTTGCCTGATTGCCCTGGCCAGAACTTCCAACACTATGTTGAATAGGAGTGGTGAGAGAGGGCATCCTTGTCTTGTGCTGGTATTCAAAGGGAATGCTTCCAGTTTTTGCCCATTCAGTATGATATAGGCTGTGGATTTGTCACAAATCACTCTTATTATTTTGAGATATGTTCCATCAATACCTAGTTTATTGAGAGTTTTTAGCACGAAGGGATGTTGAAATTTGGCAAAGGACTTTTCTGCATCTATTGAGATAATCATGTGGTTTTTTTCGTTGGTTCTGTTTATGTGATGGATTACGTTTATTGATTTGCATATGTTGAACCAGCCTTGCATCCCAGGGATGAAGCTGACTTGATCGTGGTGGATAAACTTTTTGATATACTGCTAGATTCGGTTTGCCAGTATTTTACCGAGGATTTTTGAATCAATATTCATCAGGGATATTGGTCTAAAATACTTTTTTGGTGTGTCTCTGCCCGGCTTTGGTATCAGGATGATGCTTGCCTCATAAAATGAGTTAGGGAGGATTCCCTCTTTTTCTATCGATTGGAATAGTTTCAGAAGGATTGGTACCAGCCCCTCTTTGTACTTCTGGTAGAATTCAGCTGTGAATCTGTCTGGTCCTGGACTTTTTTTGGTGGGTAGGCTATTAATTATTGCTTCAATTTCCAAGCCTGTTATTGGTCTATTCAGAGATTCACCTTCTTCCTGGTTTAGTCTTGGGAGGGTGTATGTGTCCTGGATTTTATCCATTTCTTCTAGATTATCTAGTTTATTTGCACAGAGGTGTTTCTACTATTCTCTGATGGTAGTTTGTATTTATCTCCTTTATCACTTTTGTTCCATCTATTTGATTCTTTTGCTTTTCTTCTTTATCAGTCTGACTACTGGTTTATCTATTTTGTTGACCTTTTCAAAAAAGCACCTCCTGGATGCACTGATTTTTTTCAAGGGTTTTTTGTCTCTATCTGTGTCAGTTCTTTTCTGCTTAGTTTTTTCTTGCCTTCTGCTAGCTTTTGAATTTGTTTGCTTTTGCTTCTCTAGTTCTTTTAATTGTGATGTTAGGGTGCCAATTTTAGAACTTTCCTGCTTTATCTTTTGGGCATTTAGTGCTATAAGTTTCCCTCTACACACTGCTTTAAATATATCCCAGAGATTCTGGTATGTTGTGTCTTTGTTCTCATTAGTTTCAAAGAACATCTTTATTTCTGCTTTCATTTCATTATTTACCCAGTAGACATTCAGGAACAGGTTGTTCAGTTTCCATGCAGGTGTGCGGTTTTGAGTGAGTTTCTTAATCCTGAGTTCTAATTTGATTGCACCGTGGTCTGAGAGACAGTTTGCTGTGATTTCTGTTGTTTTACGTTTGCTGAGGACTGCTTCACTTCCAATTATGTGTTCAATTTTAGAATAAGTGTGATGTGGTGCTGAAAATAATGTATATTCTGTTGATTTGGGGTTCAGAGTTCTGTAGATGTCTATTAGGTCTGCTTGGTGCAGAGCTGATTTCAAGTCCTGGATATCCTTGTTAACCTTCTGTCTCATTGATCTGTCTAATATTGACAGTGGGGTGTTAAAGTCTCCCATTATTATTGTGTGGGAATCCGGGTCTCTTTGTATGTCTCTAAGGACTTGCTTTATAAATCTGGGTGCTCCTGTATTGGGTGCATATATATTCAGGATACTTAGCTTTTCTTGTTGAATTGATCCCTTTACGATTATGTAGTGGCCTTCTTTGTCTCTTTTGACCTTTGTTGGTTTAAAGTCTGTTTTATCAGAGACCAGGATCACAACCCCTTCCTTTCTTTGCTTCCCATTTCCTTGGTAGATCTTCCTCCATCCCTTCATTTTGAGCCTATATGTCTCTGTGCACGTGAGATGGGTCTCCTGAATACAACACAATGATGGGTCTTGACTCTTTGTCCAATTAGCCAGTCCGTGTCTTTTAATTGGGGCATTTAGCCCAGTTACATTTAAGGTTAATATTGTTATAATGTGAACTTGATCCTGTCATTATGATGTTAGCTAGTTATTTTGCCCATTAATTGATGCAGTTTCTTCATAGCATCAGTGGTCTTTACATTTTGGCATGTTTTTGCAGTGGCTGGTACCAGTTGTTCCTTTCCGTGTTCAGTGTTTTTTTTAGGAGCTCTTGTAAAGCAGGCCTGGTAGTGACAAAAGCTCTCAGCATTTGCTTGTCGGTAAAGGATTTTATTTCTCCTTCACTTATTAAGCTTAGTTTGACTGGATATGAAATTCTGGGCTGGAAATTCTTTTCTTTAAGAATGTTGAATATTGGCCCCCACTCTCTTCTGAATAGGGTTTCTGCTGAGAGATCCACTGTTAGTCTGAAGGACTTCCCATTGTGAGTAACCCAACCTTTCCCTCAGGCTGCCCTTAACATTTTTTCCTTCATTTCAACCTTGTGAATCTGACAAGTATGTGTCTTGGGGTTGCTCTTCTCAAGAATTATCTCTGTGGTGTTCTCTGTATTTCCTGAATTTGAATGTTGGCCTGCCTTTGTAGGTTGGGGAAGTTCTCCTGGATAATATCCTGAACAGTGTTTTCCAACTCAGTTCTATTCTCCCTGTGACTTTCAGATACACTAATAAAATGTAGATTTGGTCTTTTCACAAAGTCCCATATTACTTGAAGGCTTTGTTCATTTGTTCATTTCTTTTTACTCTTTTTTCTCCAATCTTGTCTCCTCACTTTATTTCATTAATTTGATCATCAAGCACTGATATCCTTTCTTCCACTTGATCAAATTGGCTATTGAAGCTTATGTATGCATCACGAAGTCCTCATGCCATAGTTTTCAACTCCATCAGGTCATTTAAGGTCTTCCCTACACTGTTTATTGTAGTTATGCATTCATTTAACCTTTTTTCAAGGTTTTTAGCTTCCTTGAGATGGGTTATAACATGCTCCTTTAGCTTAGAGAAGTTTGTTATTACTGACCTTCTGAAGCCTACTTTTGTCAACTCATCAAAGTCATTCTCCATCCAGCTTTCTTCCATTGCTGGTGAGGAGCTGCAATCCTTTGGAGGAGAAGAGGTACTCTGCTTTTTAGAATTTTCACCTTTTCTGCTCTGCTTTCTCCCCATCTTTGTGGTTTTATCCACCTTTGGTCTTCGATGTTGGTGACCTACAGATGGGGTTTTGGTGTGGATGTCCTTTTTGTTGATGCTGATGCTCTTCCTTTCTGTTTGTTAGTTTTCCTTCTAGCAGTAAGGTCCCTCAGTTGCAGGTTTGTTGGAATTTGCTGCAGGTCCACTCCAGACCCTATTTCTCTGGGTTATCACCAGCGGATGCTGCAGAACAGCAAATATCGTTGCCTGATCCTTCCTCTGGAAGCTTCATTTCAAAGGGGCACCTACCTATATTAGGTGTCTTTCAGCCCCTAATGGGAGGTGTCTTCCAGTCAGGCTACATGGGGGTCAGGGACCCACTTGAGGAGGCAGTCTGCCTGTTCTCAGAGCTCAAATACCATGCTGGTAGAACCACTGCTCTCTTCAGAGCTGTCAGACAGGGCCGTTTAAGTCTGCAGACATTGTCTGCTGCATTTTGTTCAGCTATACCCTGCCACAGAGGTGGAGTTTATGGAGGCAGTAGGCATTGCTGAGCTGTGGTGGGCTCCACCGAGTTCCAGCTTCCATGTCGATTTTTTTACCTACTCAAGCCTCAGCAATGGCAGATGGCCCTCACCCCACCTGGCTGCAGCCTCGCAGGTCAATCTCAGACTGCAGCACTAGCAGTGAGCAAGGCTCTATGGGCATGGACCCCACCAAGTCAGGCATGGGAGAGAATCTCCTGGTCTGCCAGTTACTAAGACCATGGGAAAAGTGCAGTATTTGGGCAGAAGTGTGCCGATTTTCCAGGTGCAGTCTGTCACAGCTTCCCTTGGCTAGGAAAGGGAAATACCCAGACCCCTTGTGCTTCCTGTGTGAGGAAACACCACACCCTGCTTTGGCTCACCCTCCGTGGGCTGCACCCACTGTCCAACTGGTCCCAATGTGATGAACCAGGTAGCTCAGTTGGAAATGCAGAAATCACCCATGTTCTGCATCGATCACACTGGGAGCTGCTGACTGGAGCTGTTCCTAGTCAGCCATCTTGGAACAGAAGCAAAACACCTTACCTTTTAATAAACTTTGTACATTTGTCCAACTAAGTCTTTTTCTGATCCACATGTGTTTTATCTCCATAAGATGTAACATATCTTAGCAAATTCCACTGCAACTTGTACTGAATAAGTGTTTCTCAACTTCTTTGAAAACATTCTCATCTAGAGTTTTCCCACACAGACCACTAATAGTAGTTCATTATGTAGCCACTTTAAACTTGGCATTCACTTGGTATTTACTTCAAATAAACAACTGAGGAACATTGGTAACATCTATTGACTCATCAAAGCCAATGAAAACCAATTAGAATCATTTGCCTTGTTTTTTAATTGACTGTTGATGTTGCTCCCAATGTCCTTGACTCTTTCAGAAACCGTTCTTGTCAAAAGATTAGTAATGTTAAACAGTTATTTTCTCTGAACACATTTCTTCAGTTGCTATTGTCAAACAGCATTTAATTAAATCATCATTGTTAAACAGCTTTCCTTGCCTTACTAACAAATGAAACACCCAGACACTTTGGTTTTAGACTCATTTTCAATTTTGCTTTTGTGAACAAACTCTTCTGTGATGAGATCTTTCATTTTAAATGTTCTAATTTTTCTGTCCATTGCATTCCTGAGTTGGAAATATTGTAACGAGCACTTAGTCTCAAAATGCTGATATATATTGTAGCCTTAGCACAGCTATAGTGTTATTACACAGAAACTACAATGCTTTGCCATGTAATTTGATCAGAAAATAATATACATTCCATGGGCCCTTAAATGACAATATCCAAAGTCTAATTTTCTTGTTTTGGTTCAGTGAATATGCAGTGGTAATTAAAAACAAACAAAATGTTGCAATCTGACAAAATATGTGGCAACTGAAACACTGTCCAGTTATAATTGCATCCCTGCCAATGGCAGCAGGGTAAACCAATGAGAGCACTACATTTGGTTTCCCTTGCAACCACTAAACTCTACCACTATAGCATGAACACGTCCATCAATAATATGTACATGAATGGACGTGGCTGTCTTCCAATAGCACTTTATTTATGGGCACTGAAATTTGAATTTCATAATTTTCACATCATGAAATATTATTTTGATTTTTTGTATTCTATATCACTGTAGAATGACTACAGTTAATAATATATAATTTCAAAGAGCAAAAAGGAATATATAAAATGTTTCCAACACAAGGAAATGACAAATGTTTGAGATGATGGGTGGATATACTAACTATCCGGGTCTGATCACTATAATTAAATGTATCAAGACATCATTATGTACCCCATGAACATGTACAATTATTATTTGTCAATTTTTTTAAAGTAAAAAACCACCCTTAGCTCAAAAGCTGTACAAAGACAGGTAGTGGATCATATTTGACTGGTAAGTTATCATTTGCTAAGTTATGCCATAACATAACAGTAGTTATACTTCCCTGATTAAGACTTGATTAACACAACATAGTTCAGTGCCAGTGATGTGTCAGACGTCTACCAGGTAAAGAAGATGCAAAGATGAATGTTGCAGGGTCTCTCTCCTCAAAAGATCAATATATACTCAATAGATTCAATTATACAATAAAATTTAACAAGTATTTCCCTGTCATCTACTACACACATGGCATATTGCCTGAGATACCAAGAACTTCAGTCCTTTAGGCCTTTCCACCCTTGTTTGGAGAAAAAACTTGCCAGTATTTTCTATATACTGCTGTGTAATTACTGCAAATCAAGCAGCTTAAAACAGCATTCATTTATTATCTCACAGTTTCTGTGGGTCAGGAATTCAGGCATAGTTTAAGTGGCTGGGTTGCTCATAGTCGCACAAAACTGCAACCAATATGTTAATTAAGCTGCCTTCTCATCTGAAAGCTCAACTGAGGGAGACTCTGTTCCCAAGCTCACTTGGGTTATTGGTATAATTTATTTCCTTGTGGCTCTAGGAATGTGATTCTTCATTCCAGATGGAGTTTGACACAAAATAACATAATCAAGGGAGTAACAACCCATTACCTTTTCTATATTCTATTGGTTAGTAGCAAAACACAGTTACCACTCACACTTAGAGAATAAATTATACAACAGCATGAACATCAGGAAACACATATCATGGGAGTTTGGGAGGTGGTACTTCAAGAGTCTTCCACATGCCCAAAGAGTAATACAATAAAGTGTGCACTCAAAAGGAAAATGGTATGATACAGACCATTGCTTTGTAAGCACTTAAATAATTGAGAGAACAGTACGGACCAGAATTACTGGATAAGACCTCATGGAGAAGGAAAGGTCTCAGCTTGTCTTTGCAGATTATATAGGCAAAAGCACACACAAAAAATAAGAATTCACTGGGCAATGACACCATTCATGATAATACAATAGCAGAAACAAAATTGTACACTTACAGTAAAATGCTAAGACCCACCAAAAATTTTTAACTACTTTTCAAGAAAACTTCACATCATTACCAATTTTGTCAAATGTTAGAATGTGAAACAAATGTACCAGTGGTACAAATCCAGAATAAATCCAGCTCTCCCAAATAAAAACCCTGTTTAAATGGTCTCATTACTAATTAAAAGAATGAAATAAAACACAATTTGCAATGGCAGAAAAATGTGGAACCTGCCCAAATTCACATTAATCAATTAGTGGATAAAGAAACTATGGTATATATACAATGGAATACTACTCAGCCATAAAAAGGAAAGAATTAAAGGCATTCATAGTAACCTGGATGGGATTGGTGATTATTATTCTAAGTGAAGTAACTCAGGAATGGAAAATCAAACATTGTATTTTCTCACTCATAAGTGGGAGATAAGCCATGAGGATTCAAAGGCATAAGAACAATATAATGGACTTTGGGGATTCCAAGGGAGAGAGCGGGAAGGTGGTGAAAGATAAAAGACTACAAATTGGGTCCAGTGTATACTGCTCAGGTGATGGGTGCACCAAAATCTCACAAATCACTACTAAAGAAATTACTCATGTAAGCAAAACCACCTGGTCCCCAAAAACTTATGGAAATAAAAATTTTTTAGAAGGAATGAAATAATAATTTTATCCGTTCCAGTCCTACCTTCTTTTATGTAAATAATTTAATAAGAATAATGTTACAGGACTCGGGGAGGAAGACGGCCAAATAGGAACAGCTCCAGCCTCCAGCCCCCAGTGCGAACGACACAGAAGATGGGTGATTTCTGCATTTTCAACTGAGGTACCAGGTTCATCTCACTGGGGAGTGCCGGACAATTGGTGCTGGTCAGCTGGTGCAGCCTGATCAGCGAGAGCTGAAGCAGGGCGAGGCATCACCTCACATAAGAAGCGCAAGGGGGAAGGGAATCCCTTTTCCTAGCCAAGGGAAACTGAGACACACAACACCTGGAAAATTGGGTAACTCCCACCCTAATACTGCACTTTACAAAGGGTCTTAGCAAACAGCACACCAGGAGATTATATCCCACACCTGGCCTGGAGGGTCCCACACCCATGGAGCCTCCCTCATTGCTGAGTCTGAGATCTAACTGCAAGGCTGCAGTGAGGCTGGTGGAGGGGCGCCTGCCATTGCTGAGGCTTAAGTAGGTAAACAAAGCCTCCCAGAAGCTCGAATTGGGTGGAGCCCACCACAGCTCAAGGAGGCCGGATTGTCTCTGTAGACTCCACCTCTGGGTGGAGCCTGACAGCTGTCTGACAGCTTTGAAGAGAGAAGGGACAGACTGCCTGCTCAAGTAGGTCCCTGACCCCTGAGTAGCCTAACTGGGAGACATCCTCCACTAGGTGCAGACCGACACCTCACATCTCACACAGCAGGGTACACCCCTGAGACAAAGTTTCCAGAGCAAGTATCAGAGAGCAGTACTCACTGTTCAGCAGTATTCTATCTTCTGCAGCCTCTGCTACTGATATCCAGGCAAACAAGGTCTGGAGTGGACCTCAAGCAATCGCCAACAGACCTGCAGCAGAGGGTCCTGACTGTTAGAAGGAAAACTAACAAACAGGAAGGACATCCACACCAAAACCCCATCAGTAGGTCACCAGCATCAAAGACCAAAGGCAGATAAAACCACAAAGATGGGGAAAAAGCACCGCAGAAAAGCTGGAAATTCAAAAAATCAGAGTGCATCTCCCCCTCCAAAGGAATGCAACTCATCGCCAGCAACAAATCAAAGCTGGATGGAGAATGACTTTGACGAGTTGAGAGGAGAAGGCTTCAGTCGATCAAACTTCTCAGAGCTAAAGGAAAATTATGTACCCAGAACAAAGAAATTAAAAATCTTGAAGAAAGAATGGAAGAATGGAAAACTAGAATAATCAATGCAGAGAAGACTGTAAACGAACTGATAGAGATAAAAACCATGACACAAGAAATACATAACAAATGCATAAGCTTCAGTAACTGACTCAATCAACTGGAAGAAAGAGTATCAATGATTGAACACCAAATGAATGAAATGAAGCCAGAAGAGAAGTCTAGGGGAAAAAAAAGAAAAAGAAATAAACAAAGCCTCCAAGAAATATGGATTATGTGAAAAGACCAAATCTACGTCTGATTGGTGTGCCTGAAAGTGACAGGGGGAATGGAACCAAGTTGGAAAACACTCTGCAGGATACCATCCAGGAGAACTTCCCCAACTTAATAAGGCAAGCCAACATTCAAATTCGGGAAATACAGAGAATGCCACAAACATACTCCTCGAGAAGAGCAACTCCAAGACACATAATTGCCAGATTCACCAAAGTTGAAATGAAGGAAAAACTGTGAAGGGCAGCCAGAGAGCAACGTTGGGTTACCCACAAAAGGAAGCCCATCAGACTAACAGCAGATCTCTCGGCAGAAACTCTCCAAGCCAGAAGAGAGTGGCAGCCAATATTCAACATTCCTAAAGAAAAGAGTTTTCAACCCAGAATTTCATATCCAGACAAATCAAGTTTCATAAATGAAGGAGAAATAAAATCCTTTACAGATAAGCAAATGCTTAGAGATTTGGTCACCACCAGGCCTGCCCTACAAGAGATCCTGAAGGAAGCACTAAACATGGAAAGGAACAACAGGTAACAGCCATTGCAAAAAAAAAGTCAAAATGTAAACTCCATCGAGGCTAGGAAGAAACTGCATCAACTAACGAGCAAAATAACCAGTTAATAACACAATGACAGGATCAAGTTCACATAATAATATTAACCTTAAATATAAATGCACTAAATAGTCCAATTAAAAGCCACAGACTGGCAAATTGGATAAAGAGTCAAGACCCATCAGTTTGCTGTATTCAGGAGACCTATCTCACATGCAGGAACACACATAGGCTCAAAATAAAGGGATGGAGGAAGATCTACCAAGCAAATGGAAAACAAAAAAAAGCAGGGGTTGCAATCCTAGTCTCTGATAAAAAAGACTTTAAACCATCAAAGATCAAAAGAGACAAAGAAGGAAATCACATAATGGTAAAGGGATCAATTCATCAGGAAGAGCTAACTATCCTAAATATACATGAACCCAATACAGGAGCACCCAGATTCATAATGCAAGTCCTTAGAGACTTACAAAGAGACTCAGACTCCCATACAATAATAATGGGAGACATCAACACCCCACTGTCAACATTAGACAGATCAATGAGACAGAAAGTTAACAAGGATATCCAGGAATTGAACTCAACTCTGCACCAAGAAGACTTAATAGCCATCTACAGAACTCTCCACCGCAAATCAACAAAATATACATTATTCTCAGCACCACATTGCACTTATTCCAAAATTGACCACATAGATGGAAGTAAAGCATTTCTCAGCAAATGTAAAAGAACAGAAATTATAACAAACTGTCAATCAAACTAGAACTCAGGACTAAGAAACTCAATCAAAACCGCTCAACTACATGGAAACCAAACAACCTGCTCCTGAATGACTACTGGGTACATAACGAAATGAAGTCAGAAATAAAGGTGTTCTTTGAAACCAATGAGAACAAAGATACAACATACCAGAATCTCTGGGACACATTTAAAGCAGTGTGTAGAGGGAAATTTATAGCACTAAATGCCCACAAAAGAAAGCAGGAAAGATCTAAAATTGACACCCTAACATCACAATTAAAAGAACTAGAGAAGCAAGAGCAAACACATTCAAAAGCTAGCAGAAGGCAAGAAATAACTAAGATCAGAGCAGAATTGAAGGAGACAGAGACACAGAAAACACCCTCCAAAAAATCAATGAATCCAGGAGTTGGATTTTTGAAAAGATCAGCAAAATTGACAGACCGCTAGCAAGACTAATAAAGAAGAAAAGACAGAAGAATCAAATAGACACAATAAAAAATGATAAAGGGAATATCACCACCGACCCCACAGAAATACAAACTACCATCAGAGAATACTATAAACACCTCTACGCAAATCAACTAGAAAACCTAGAAGAAATGGATAATTTCCTGGACACTTACACTCTCCCAACACTAAACCAGGAAGAAGTTGAATCCCTGAACAGGCCAATAGCAGGCTCTGAAATTGAGGTAATAATTAATAGCCTACCAACCAAAAAAAGTTCAGGACCAGACAGATTCACAGCTGAATTCTACCGGAGGTACAAGGAGGAGATGGTACCATTCCTTCTGAAACTATTCAAATCAATAGAAAAAGAGAGAATCCTCCCTATCTCATTTTATGAGGCCAACATCATCCTGATACCAAAGCCTGGGAGAGACATAACAAAAAAAGAGAATTTTAGACCAATATCCCTGATGAACATCGATGCAAAAATCCTCAATAAAATACTGGCAAACCGAACCTAGCAGCACATCAAAAAGTTTATCCAGTGGCCTTCATTGCTGGGATGCAAGACTGGTTCAACATACACAAATCAGTAAACATAATCCAGCATATAAACAGAACCAAAGAAAAAAAACACACGTTTATCTCAATAGATGCAGAAAAGGCCTTTGACAAAATTCAACAGCCCTTCGTACTAAAAACTCTCACTAAATTCGGTATTGATGGAACGTACCTCAAAATAATAAGAGCCATTTATGACAAACCCACAGCCAATATCAGACTGAAAGGGCAAAAACCGAAGCATTCCCTTTGAAAACTGGCACAAGACAGGGATGCCCTCTCTCACCACTTCTATTCAACAAAGTGTTGGAAGTTCTGGCTAGGGCAATCAGGCAAGAGAAAGAAATCAAGCGTATTCAGTTAGGAAAAGAAGAAGTCAAATTGTCCCTGTTTGCAGATGACATGATTGTATATTTAGAAAACCCCATCATCTCATCCCAAAATCTCCTTAAGCTGATAAGAAACTTCAGCAAAGTCTCCGGATACAAAATTAATGTGCAAAAATCACAAGCATTCTTATACACCAGTAACAGACAAACAGAGCCAAATCATGAATGAACTCCCATTCACAATTGCTTCAAAGAGAATAAAATGCCTAAGAATCCAACTTACAAGGGATGTAAAGGACTTCTTCAAGGAGAACTACAAACCATTGCTCAGTGAAATAAAAGAGGACACAAATAAATGGAAGAACATTCCATGCTCATGGATAGGAAGAATCAGTATCGTGAAAATGGCCATACTGCCCAAGGTAATTTATAGATTCAATGCCATTCCCATCAAGCTACCAATGACTTCCTTCACAGAATTGGAAAAAACTACTTTAAACTTCATATGGAACCAAAAAGACTCCGCAATGCCAAGACAATCCTAAGTCAAAAGAACAAAGCTGGAGGCATCACACTACCTGACTTCAAACTATACTACAATGCTACAGTAACCAAAACAGCATGGTACTGGTACCAAAACAGAGATATAGACCAATGGAACAGAACAGAGCCCTCAGAAATAATACCCCACATCTACAGCCATCTGATCTTTAACAAACCTGACAAAAACAATAAATGGAGAAATGATTCCCTATTTAATAAATGGTGCTGGGAAAATTGACTGGTCATAAGTAGAAAGTTGAAACTGGATCCTTTCCTTATTCCTTATATGAAAATTAATTCAAGATGGATTACAGACTTAAATGTTAGACCTAAAACCATCAAAACCCTAGAAGAAAACCTAGGTAATACCATTCAAGATATGGGCATGGGTAAGGACTTCATGTCCAAAACACCAAAAGCAATGGCAACAAAAGCCAAAATTGACTAATGGGATATATTTAAACTAAAGACCTTCTGCACAGCAAAAGAAACTACCATCAGAGTGAACAGGCAACCTACAGAATGTGAGAAAATTTTTGCAATCTACTCATCTGACAAAGAGCTATTATCCAGAACCTACGAAGAACTCAAACAAGTTTACGTGAATAAAACCAACAACCCCATCAACAATTGGGCAAAGGATATGAACAGACATTTCTCAAAAGAAGACATGCCTATGGGCCACAGATACATGAAAAAATGCTCGTCATCACTGGCCATCAGAGAAATGCAAATCAAAACCACAATGAGATACCATCTCACACCAGTTAGAATGGCAATCATTAGAAAGTCAGGAAACAACAGGTGCTGGAGAGGATGTGGAGAAATAGGAACACTTTTACACTGTTGATGGGATTGTAAACTGGTTCAACCATTGTGGAAAACAGTATGGCCATTTCTCAAGGATCTAGAACTAGAAATACCATATGACCCAGCCATCCCATTACTGGGGATATACCCAAAGGACTATAAATCATGTTGCTATAAAGACACATGCACACATATATTTATTGCAGCACTATTCACAATAGCAAAGACTTGGAATCAACCCAAATGTCCATCAGTGACAGACTGGATTCAGAAAATATGGCACATATACACCATGGAATGTTATACAGCCATAAAAAAGGATGAGTTTGTGTCCTTTGTAGGGACATGGATGCAGCTGGAAGCCATCATTCTCAGCAAACTATCGCAAGAACAGAAAACCAAACACTGCGTGTTCTCACTCATACGTGGGAATTGAACAATGAGATCACTTGGACCCTGGAAGGGGAACATCACACACCGGGGCCTATTATGAGGAGGGGGGAGGGGGGAGGGATGGCATTGGGAGTTATACCTGATGTAAATGATGAGTTGATGGGTGCTGACGAGTTGATGGGTGCAGCACACCAACATGGCATAAGTATACATATGTAACAAACCTGCACGTTGTGCACATGTACCCTGGAACTTAAAGTATAATAAAAATAATAATAATAATGTTATATTATTCACCTTTCAATTTATCAGACACAGGAGGAAAAAGGGAAAGAAATACAATACAGAAAGATTATTTTTATTTTTCCAACATTCTTACAGAACAGTTATACTGCTGCAAATAATGGGTCCAAATATGGAGACACTAGTGAACCACTAACACAGACTACACAATGCAACTGATCACCATAATGCATGTTTACAATTCTTTATAGTCAACAGAAGTAGTTTTGTAATTAAAGGTAGTGGGCATTTCTGGCTTCTGAAATTCAAATCTTATTTTTTATTCACTTCTAACTTCCTTATTTAGACATTCTTTTTTCCCAAATTAGCCAAGAGATTCTTTCTCAGTGAGCACAAACCACATGGAAAGTTACAGTTTTTAAGTTGTTCCCATTTCTTAGGTCTCTATGAGCCAAACAGAAATTACATTGATTCAGATCCAGAAATCTAACTTTAAAAAATTATATGTGGGTTAATAAAGGCATAGAAATTTCCTTCCCCAAAAGCTAATTTTAGGAGATCCATGTGAATTTGTAAATACCCAATTCCACATTCTCAAACCAGATCAAATGATCCAAAATGCTAGATACATTTCTGTATAGACTTTTTGTCATCAATAATTATATTAAGTGATAAATAATTATATTATTGAAATAGAAATGATAAGATCGAAATAGAGATTTAACTTAGTCATGAAAAAAATGGAATTTTCTGCAATAGCAGATAAACCAACACTGTCTAATCTCCCAGATAATGAGTATCTGGGGAAAGGTGTGACTCTGAGTGTACTAAGGAAAAAGCTATTAAAAAAAAAAAAAAAAAAGACGTGGTTTGTTCAGAGTCAAAGTTCCAGACTAGTTGAATCTAGTTATCAAGGCTAAATTCCAAATAATAGCCACTTTAACTATACTATTAATTAAATAAACTTTGTTTTGCATCTGCTAAAGATGATTTGGCTAACCTCTTGACTCATCTTATCACACATGCCCTCAGCCCAAACTTGTGTCTTGATTTCCTTTCCACTACTGATTACAGAAAATTTTTTCTCATTGTGAAAGTTTAATTTCACAGACTATTCTTGAATGCTACCATTTCATCATCCATTCATTCAACCAGACACAAAATCCCTGATAATTTTTTTCTTTTCCAGGCCCACTGCCTTCACACTGGGTTTAGGAACTTATTATCTTATTAAAGGGCTATTATAATTGTCTTGGAACAGCTCACCCTGCTGAATTTTCTCCACCATGTCCTATTCTCCACATTGCTACTTAAATAGATTAATTTCTGTTTTAGTGTAAGCAATAAGAGCTCCTTCTGGCCTATTAAAATGAAACAGGTTCTTGGTCTTTGCTTCCGTGGCATCTGATGCCCCTAAGCACCCCCAAATTTGAGAATATGTTTCCCCAAACTGACCTTTCTCTTTATCTTTATTCCATTTCTATTTATCTTGTTCTTTCCTCCTGTGGGCCCTACTCCATATCCCTCAGTTTAATAGCGTATCTTCCATTAAAATTTTCATAAACATTTCATCTTCCTTTCTTGAATGTGAACATTGTGCACTAATCTCAGTTTTTATCTGAAAATGACTGGTATTGCAATCACTCCTAAGTAAGTCTTACCTTTCTTGCTGTAGTACAAGAAAATTTGTATTGTCTGTGTTTTATTCTTAAATATATTTTAAGCAAAGTTAGTTCTTAAAATTACCCATTGAATGGATGTAATAATCTTCAAAAATCTAATACTATATCTTTTTACATGTGGCTACTTTATAAAAAGATATTCTTAGCTGGGCGTGGTGGCACACGCCCGTACTCCCAGCTACTCCACAAGATGAGACAAGAGAATGGCGTTAACCCGGGAGGCGCAGCTTGCAGTGAGTCGAGATCGCACCACTGCACTCCAACCTGGGGCGACAGAGCGAGACTCCGTCTCAAAAAAAAAAAAAAAAGGATATTATTTAACAAAAAGAAATATAATTATAAGTATAATTAACTGACTCACTGACTCTAGATCAAAAATTATTTATTTCCATTTTAAAAGTTTTTACAGAACTAGTAGAGATAATTGACTATGAATTAATAAACTTGAAGCTACATTACCAAAAAAAAAAAAAAAAAAAAAAAGGCCTACACTACCAAAGTTCAAAATAGACAAAGACAATGCAATAGGGACTCTGTTTGAGCTTTTCTGTAAAACACATACACACTCCAAACTTCAGTCAATCTGCTTCGCATTTCATAAGGGTGGCCATTTAAAATATGACTAGAAATTTTCAACCTAATAACAATCATAGCCTCAATTATTTAGTGCTACTATATGTAGAACTCTGTGCTCAAAGTTTTCCATATATTCTTGTTTAATCCTTACAACAACATTGTGAGAGGAGTGTTATTATCCTCATTTTGTATATGAGGAAACTGAGAATTAGCAAGGTGAAATAACCTTCCCAATACCTCATCATTAGAAAGTGGCAGAGCCAGAATCCAAACCTGTATTGTTCAGACATATCAAGGTTCATTTTCTTATCTACCTCATTTTAATGTAGGTTAGTCCTAATATACTAACACCAAAGGATATTACCTTAAACCTCATTTTTATTTCTTAAGGAATTTGGAGGCTTTTGGCATACCAATCTGCATTTTACAGACATCAATCAGTAAATTACTTTTTCAACCAATGATAATATTTGCAGGGCTAGTATTATTCAGAGATTTGATTTTGTTTAGAATTCAATTACTATTCATGACAACTTTAAGGTAGGTCTCGAAGATGAATTTTTGCATCTTAAGCTTGTTATGAAAAACTACTGAGATCACACAAAACTTAAGTTATATCATGCAAATAAAGCTTACAATAATTGAATATAACTTGATACAAATGCTGAAAATAATAAAATTATGTTATGCCAGTAAGATTCACTGAAAATGAAAACAAAATTATTGTGTAAGAAAAATGTTACAAGTATTAGCACTTACATCAAACTACAAAGTATATATGTGTATATATATGAAAAATAATGCTACTCTGAGAATATTCCAGAAATTTACCACCTTTCAACAATACAAGAATATATTTAGAAATATATTAGTATACCCCTAAATATTTAATAGAACCATTGCTAAAGGAACGCTACTCTATTTTAAAAATTAAGTTTTTTTTAATCAGCTCAATGAAACCTAGAAATTTAAAGTAAAACCCAGTTTCCTAAATGTGCTATTGCTTTATGTACATTGGTTAGGTTCCATGGAATTGTGATTACCTTTTTTTGTTGTCAGTGGAGAAAATGTTTTTATATGTTTGCCATATCCCTAGGAGATATCTATTGATTCAGTCATTCATTCAATAACTAAACTACTTATTTATAGAACACCAAATATGTGCCAGCCATTACTCAAGGTGCCATGTATATAGCAGTGAGCGAGACATATAAAATTCTTGCTGTCATGAAGCTTACCCTCCTAAGGAGACAGTCAGTGAACAAGCACACAAATTAATAAGTAAGGCTTTTTTAACTTTTAAGTTCAGAGGTACATGTGCAAGTTTGTTATGTGGTAAACCCAAGTCATAAGAGTTGGTTGTGCAAATTATCTCATCACCAAGGTATAAGTACTATTAATGGGTAAATAACCCATATTTACTAATAAGTATTTACCCATATTAACTAATGAGTAAATAACTAATATTAAGCCTAATACACATTAGTTATTTTTCTTGATTGTCTCCCTCCTTCCACCTTCCATCCTATGGTAGGCCCCAGTGTCTGTTGTTCTCGTCTATGTGTCCATGTGTTCTCATCATTTAGTTCCCACTTATAAGTGAGAATATGCAGTATTTCATTTTCTGTTTCTGCGTTAGTTTGCAGAACTATCAACAAAATAAACAAACAATCTATAGAGTGAAAGAAGATTTTTGCAAGCTGTGCATCTGGCAATGATCTATGATCTAGCATCTATAAGAAACCTAAACAATTAATTTTCGTATAAGGGGTAAGGAAAGGATCCAGTTTCAGCTTTCTACTTGTGGCAAGCCAATTTTCCCAGCACCATTTATTAAATAGGGAATCCTTTCCCCATTTCTTGTTTTTGTCAGGTTTGTCAAAGATCAGATGGCTGTAGATGTGTGGTATTATTTCTGAGGACTCTGTTCTGTTCCACTGGTCTATTTCTCTGTTGTGGTACCAGTACCATGCTGTTTTGGTTACTGTAGCCTTGTAGTATAGTTTGAAGTCAGGTAGCGTGACGCCTCCAGCTTTGTCCTTTTGACCTAGGATTGTCTTGGCAATGCGGGCTCTTTTTTGGTTCCATATGAACTTTAAAGCAGTTTTTTCCAATTCTGTGAAGAAACTCATTGGTAGCTTGATGGGGATGGCATTGAATCTATAAATCACCTTGGGCAGTATGGCCATTTTCACGATATTGATTCTTCCTATCCATGAGCATGGTATGTTCTTCCATTTGTTTGTGTCCTCTTTGATTTCACTGAGCAGTGGTTTGTAGTTCTCCTTGAAGAGGTCCTTTACATCCCTTGTAAGCTGGATTCCTAGGTATTTTATTCTCTTTGAAGCAATTGTGAATGGAAGTTCATTCCTGACTTGGCTCTCTGCTTGTCTGTTACTGGTGTATAAGAATGCTTGTGATTTTTGCACATTAATTTTGTATCCTGAGACTTTGCTGAAGTTGCTTATCAGCTTAAGGAGATTTTGGGCTGAGACGATGGGTTTTTCTAAATATACAATCATGTCATCTGCAAACAGGGACAATTTGACTTCTTCTTTTCCTAACTGGATACCCTTGATTTCTTTCTCTTGCCTGATTGCCCTAGCCAGAACTTCCAACACTATGTTGAATAGGAGTGGTGAGAGAGGGCATCCCTGTCTTGTGCCAGTTTTCAAGGGAATTTTTCCAGTTTTTGCCCATTCAGTATGATATTAGCTGTGGGTTTGTCATAAATAGCTCTTATTATTTTGAGGTACGTTCCATCAATACCGAATTTATTGAGCGTTTTTAGCATAAAGGGCTGTTGAATTTTGTCAAAAGCCTTTTCTGCATCTATTGAGATCATCATGTGGTTCTTGTCTTTGGTTCTGTTTATATGCTGGATTACGTTTATTGATTTGCGAATGTTGAACCAGCCTTGCATCCCAGGGATGAAGCCCACTTGATCATGGTGGATAAGCTTTTTGATGTGCTGCTGAATCCGGTTTGCCAGTATTTTATTGAGAATTTTTGCATCGATGTTCATCAGGGATATTGGTCTAAAATTCTCTCTTTTTGTTGTGTCTCTGCCAGGCTTTGGTATCAGGATGATGTTGGCCTCCTAAAATGAGTTAGGGAGGATTCCCTCTTTTTCTATTGATTGGAATAGTTTCAGAAGGAATGGTACCATCTCCTCCTTGTACCTCTGGTAGAATTCAGCTGTGAATCCATCTGGTCCTGGACTTTTTTTGGTGGGTAGGCTATTAATTGTTGCCTCAATTTCAGATCCTGTTATTGGTCTATTCAGGGATTCAACTTCTTCCTGGTTCAGTCTTGGGAGAGTGTAAGTGTCCAGGAAATTATCCATTTCTTCTAGATTTTCTAGTCGATTTGCGTAGAGGCATTTATAGTATTCTCTGATGGTTGTTTGTATTTCTGTGGGGTTGGTGGTGATATCCCCTTTATCATTTTTTATTGCGTCTATTTGATTCCTCTCTCTTTTCTTCTTTATTAGTCTTGCTAGCGGTCTGTCAATTTTGTTGATCTTTTCAAAAAACCAACTCCTGGATTCATTGATTTTTTGGAGGGTTTTTTGTGACTCTATCTCCTTCAGTTCTGCTCTGATCTTAGTTATTTCTTGCCTTCTGCTAGCTTTTGAATGTGTTTGCTCTTGCCTCTCTAGTTCTTTTAATTGTGATGTTAAAGTGTCAATTTTAGATCTTTCCTGCTTTCTCTTGTAATTCAAGATGGATTAGAGACTTAAATGTTAGACCTAATACCATAAAAACCCTAGAAGAAAATCTAGGTAGTACCATTCAGGACATAGGCATGGGCAAGGACTTCGTGTCTAAAACACCAAAAGCAACGGCAGCAAAAGCCAAAATTGACAAATGGGATCTCATTAAACTAAAGAGCTTTTGCACAGCAAAAGAAACTACCATCAGAGTGAACAGGCAACCTACAGAATGGGAGAAAATTTTTGCAACCTACTCATCTGACAAAGGGCTAATATCCAGAATCTACAAAGAACAAACAAATATACAAGAAAAAAACAAACAACCCCATCAAAAAATGGGGAAAGGATATGAACAGACATTTCTCAAAAGAAGACATCCATACAGCCAACAGACACATGAAAAAATGCTCGTCATCACTCGCCATCAGAGAAATGCAAATCAAAACCACAATGAGATACCATCTCACACCAGTTAGAATGGCAATCATTAAGAAGTCAGGAAACAACAGGTGTTGGAGAGGATGTGGAGAAATAGGAACACTTTTACACTGTTGGTGGGATTGTAAACTAGTTCAACCATTATGGAAAACAGTATGGCGTTTCCTCAAGGATCTAGAACTAGATGTACCATATGACCCAGCCATCCCACTACTGGGTATATACCCAAAGGATTATAAATTACTCTACTACAAAGACACATGCACACGTATGTTTATTGTGGCACTATTCACAATAGCAAAGACTTGGAATCAACCCAAATGTCCATCAGTGACAGACTGGATTAAGAAAATGTGGCACATATACACCATGGAATACTATGCATCCATCAAAAAGGATGAGTTTGCGTCCTTTGTAGGGACATGGATGCAGCTGGAAACCATCATTCTTAGCAAACTATCACAAGAAGAGCAAACCAAACACCGCATGTTCTCACTCATAGGTGGGAACTGAACAATGAGATCACTTGGACTCGGGAAGGGGAACATCACACACTGGGGCCTATCATGGGGAGGGGGGAGGAGGGAGGGATTGCATTGGGGAGTTATACATGATATAAACGTTATGCACATGTACCCTAGAACTTAAAGTATAATAAAAAATAAAAAAAGAAAAAAAAATAAAAAAAGAAACCTAAACAAACAAGAAAAAAAACAAATAGCCCATTAAAAAGTAGGTAAAAGATCAGGCGCGGTGGCTCACGCTTATAATCCCAGCACTTTGGGAGGCCAATGACTTGAGGCCAGGAGTTTGAGACCAGCCTGGCCAACCTGGTGAAGCCCTGTGTCTACTAAAAATACAAAAATTTGCTGGGTGTTGTGGCAGCTGCCTGCAATCCCAGCTACTCAGGAGGCAGAGATGGCAGTCAGCCGAGATTGCGTCACTGCTCTTCTGCCTGGAAGGCAGAGTGAGACTCCGTCTCAAAAAAAATAAAAAATAAAAAGTGGAGAAAGGACCTGAACATACACTTTCCAAATGAAGGCATACATGTGGCCAACAAGTATACGAAAAAAGCACAACACCACTCATCATTAGAGAAATGCAAATCAAAACCACAATGACATATCATCTCACACCAGTCAGAATGGCCATTATTAAAAAGTCAAAAAATAACAGATGCTAATAAGATTGTGGAGAAAAAGGAATGTTTATACACTGTTAATGAGATTGTAAATATTTTGGAAAACGGTGTGGCAATTCCTCAAGGAGCTACAAACAGAGCTACCATTCAAGTCAGCAATCCCATCATGGGTTATATACCCAAAGGAAAGTAAATCATTCTGTCATTAAGTTAATTTTAGATAGCGTCAAGTATTACAAGGTCATTAAAAGAGTCTAATTTAAGAAAGAGTATCTCAAGGGTAATATTAAATTGGGTGGTCAGGGGAAGTTACTTTGAGATGATGGCCACTGAACTAACAGCTGAGTGAAAATAAGGAGTCAACATCATAAAGACCTGGGGAAGAGAATTCCAGGTGAGGGGGGAGATGCAGGCAAAGGCTCTAAGATGGGAAGGAGCTTAACCAGTTCAAAGAAAAGGAAAAAGGCCAGTGTGAGCAGAGTGTTCTAGGCAGAGGGAGACAGGAGTAGATAAAGCTTAACAGGTAGGAAAGAGTCAACTCAGTGCTTTATTGACCACTTGAAGACCTTTGGTTTTAAACGTGAATTGCAATAGGAAACAAGGGAATAAGGGGGTGAATGATGGGACTTGATATGTACTGTAAAGAAAATTAGCTCCCACAATATTATTGAAACAATTAAACTGTTTATTCTTGGGCATAAAAATAGAATTAAAATAGATGTAATCCCTGGCTTGGATTTGTAGAGTGGCTTTCTCCTGTAGATTTTCTTTGGAAATCACCATCTACTTTATTTTACCAACATATATGTCATTATTCATTTTACAGCTCTGAATTGAGACACAATAAAATTAATTCATTTTCCAATCCCTACAGGTAATAATGACCATCACACCATGTATAATGCATACCAGTAGCAATCTAATGAGAGCAAGTATCTTGCCTTGCTGATTTCATTGAACACGTTTCCTTATCCTTCACTTCTGATGGAAAAATTCCACAGAGTGCTTCTGGAGGACAAAATGCTGCTTGCCAAATTACAAGTAGACAGCCATTCTGCCTTAAATGATGAATGGTCTGAGTGTTACGAGTCACCAAGCTCCAAACCAACTAGCTTTAACCACTTGAAGTATTCAGTCACATCCTAACAACACACTGTAAGAAATGACTGTCTTATTGATTTTAGGAAACAGAATGTATATTTAAAAAAATAAGATGGTATTTAGTGTGCTTTACCAACCTCACAGGACAAACAAGTCAAATAAACACCATCTTCCAGTTTTTCAGCCCAGAGATCAGAAGCTTAAAATAAGTCAATATTGAAAGTCAACCCATTAACCTCTGCCTCTCCATTATCTTGTGTTACACTTTCAGAGAAACTTCTGTATAACTACAGCTCCTTAAACCATGTAATCTCAAGAAGAGCTAAGAGGACTTGAATTGTCATAGGAGATGTTAAAATGTGGGTAGTAGATTTAATGAAAACTTAAAAGACCATAGAAACTTTTTTACAGGCCAGTGAATGTTTTTCTTAATCTCTCAGTGGGCCTTTGTTGGATCTATTCCTTTAATAATACGTCAAAAAAAAAAAAAAAAAAAAAAAAAACATGCCACAGTAGTCCCTCAAAAGGATGTGTTGGCATAATAAGAACACCAAAATGTTTTTGAAGGGATAGGCTTTTAAAAATGTTTTTCTTGAAATTATTAACGGTAAGAAAGTTGTTGTTGGGAGAGACCCTATACTAATCAAGAATCCCTTCATGGCAAAGGATTATGCTAGCAAGGCCCATTTCTTTCTTTTAATGAGCTGAAAGAATAATAACAGCTTCCTGTTGGTGTTCTTAACCTTGTCCACACCTCTGTTCATAGTTCTCTCATTCAATTCTTTCTAATTTGACCGTACCATCTGTTTTCTGTTGAGATCCTGACTGATGCTGTACCAGACCTCTGATCAGACATAGACCAGAATCCTGTTGAAAGTACAGCCTCTAATGATCTTTCTGAACTGTCATGACCATCTTGTTCTTTGTTCTTCACTGCCCTTAATGTTGTTATGCTGTCACACTGATTCTGGGGATCAAGAACTAGTTAAAAATCACAGCTTAGACCAACCAGTATTTCATAAGCAGTTACTATGTGTTGGAAACTATGATGGTAACTGGAAAGACAGAGATGCAGAAAATGTTGGCCCTGCAACATTTCTACATCTACATGCGATCTCAGGATGTCACATTTCATTGGGCAAATATACCCTCTCAAATCTAAAAACCTTCAAGAATCCTTCTCATAGATATTTCTCCCACATCACACCAGCCTGTGTTTGAAGAAAGAAAATGCAGGAGGCCAGCTCTGCAATAATTACAGTCCAGAGACTGCAAATAGTGATGCAGTAATTACAGTCCAGAGACTGCAAGTAGTGATGCAGTAATTACAGTCCAGAGACTGCAAATAGTGATGTTTGGAGAGTTCCAAATACACAGGAATTCAGGTCCATGAGGGAAAGTAGCGGAAAGACAAGGCTAGAGATTGAGTTGAAGTCAGATAATAAAGAGCATTGAATGCCATACAAACTAACTTAATTGGGTATAATTTGATAGGAAATAGTAGATCATTAAAGATTCCCAAACAGAAGAAGGAAATGATCAGATAAAATTTTAGATTTTACTGGAGCAATAAACAATGAACTCAAAATTACAGAAAGATGAGGGAAGAAGAGTAGGCATAAAATCCTTACAACCGTCCCAGTAAAAAGCTATAATAGTGAACACAAAGAGGAAGAAACAAACACGAAAGACTAGAGAATATGAAAAACAAATGGAAACAGCTCATTAATTCTAGCAGTAACAATGAAGAGCAGAAAATTTTGGGTAAATTGTTGCGAGTTACATAATTGTTAACCTAGAAATCTTTGCTCTCAGTTCCAGATTTAGTGATTTTTCTCCTAAACCATATACTACTCATTGCAAATTACTGGCATATTTCCTACTTAGAAATAATTAAACAAAATGTCTGTTTGACCCATTATTGCTCCATTTCAGAAAAGTTTCCAAAATGCATATTTCAATAAAATCATATGGTGATCATCACTCTGTTAGAAAGAATGTAGTGTGGTTTTTCTGTCTTACATCAGACAATAAGGAAAACATTGAAAGCTTTCTAATGAAGAACTGAAGCTGTAATCATGGCTCAAACATGATTCCATCCCATTTCACTTTCTACATAAACTTTCTTTGAAAATGAAATGAGTGAAAGTAGGAAATGATCTTTCTGCTTTTAAAACAAGGGAACAGAAGGTAACATAATTATACAAACACAAGATTAATCAATATCATATAGAAGAAGTTGTTATGATAGTATCAATCATTGTTGAAAGGAAAAATATTAAAGATTGTTTGAACAGCAAACATGTTTCTACTAAAATATAAAATCACCTATACACAATAAGCAATTCTTAAAATTCTTCCTCTCCCATTTGTTTCTCCATATTTAGGCTTCAGAGAAGTATTCTAAGACAAAATCAAGGCTATCATATCTTTAGCATCCTTTAAGTCTCAATTTTTAGCCCTTGACTCTACTCTCTTCATGTCCACTCCAAGAGTTCCTTTATTCCCACAGTTTTCTTTACCATCTCAATATTCTTTAGCTCCAGGCCTGCTTTCTCTAATAAATTGGAACCCAGTTTCTTTTTTTGTCTACTGTAAATTTCCACACAGATTTCTTGCAGGTGCCCCAAACCCAATATATCTAAAGCAGAATCTATCATCTTCTCTTTTCCACCTCTGAATCAGTTCGCCCTTCCATCATCACTATTTGCAAAGCAGTACATTTTCCCATCATTCTTCTAATCGTGAAATCTTGACATCATCTTTTCCCACTCCTCTATTTTATTTGTTCCTATAATATTTCCAATCGAATGTATGTTATCCTTTATCTTGAGGGACTTCACATCTAGATTAGAATGTGTAATAGTTGTGTATACTGTATCATACACTTCACAGCAAAAATGTTATTTTTTAAAAACTGCCTTGAATTTCAAGACTGGCTCTGACCAAAATGTGTAGCCTTAGGCAAATTTAAATTTCTAAATTCCAGTATCCTCATCTATAAAATGGGGATGACAATAGTAATGGCTTTGTAGGGTGGTCAAAAGAATGAGATGACATGTGCATGTAAAAAGACATAGCACCATGCTCTGCAACTAATAAGAATTCAGTAAATTTTAGCTACTTGTATCATAATTACCTCACCCAGATCCAATGCATCATTTATCATAGCCAAGCTAACTTTAATTAAACTTAGATCATGACACTCCTTTGCTGTAATTCCATTTATCATTCATCTAAATCATCAGAATATATTTATCCAAATTTTTCCTCCTGAAATTTGTATTATTTGTGTATAAAACATCTTGCTTATGATAGTATTGAAACATCATACAAAATGCTTCCCTACTTTGTCATCAATAAATCTTAAGTACCCAGGGCCTTGGAAATAACCTTTTTGGGTCCTTCTTCTCACTCAAAACCAAAAAAGGAAATACCAACCTTTGATGCATTTTGCTCTTAAACTAAAGCCTTAAAAGTCCTACTCACATCATTCACTTTTGACTGTGAAAGCCTGGAGTCAGTATCAGGTACGAGTATAGTTTCTTTTTGCATGTGATGCCTGTGGCCTCTTCAGAGACGAAATCCTAGATCGTGGAATCTGAGTAACTGACTCAGTGGTGGTGTTTTCAGGAATATGTGGGGCCCTGCGTGATTTTCTATCTTCAGTGATAAGTGAGTCTGACAACTCTTTGAGGCTAGAAAATGATTCAAACCCTTTTCTGAATGTTGAGGATTTCACATTAGTTTTTCTCTCCGTGTTTAAACTGTATATTGTTTCAATAAAAATTCAGTCCATCTGTTTCTGATTCTTCAAGACACTGTTGTTTTGTAAGAACTATTTGATGTCACAAAGCCTGATGAGTCTCAACAAAGCCATTTGCTTCCCAATAGAAGGCTATAGGTCTCTCCAAGTAATTATGAAACTAGAACCTCAGGCATCTTAGACCTCACAGATCTATCACATTTCTAGAATTTCTCCCAGCTTGAATTTTCTTTTTGAAGAGCATCTCAATAGGAAATCACTCCCAACAGCCTCATTAGCCAGACACTTCAAAATCCAGCTCATGTTTTTCTTTTCAGCACATTTCAATCCTAAGAACTCTGTCACAAATAGGTAACATTCTATCTGAAGAAATAACACCTTGCAATAAATATTTACATTTTCTATTTTAATCCTGTAATTATGACACTTTTCAAAGAAAACAACAGCAACCTCATATGACAGGTCTGAAATAGATTTTTGAGAGAAATAACATATGGGGAAAAAGGGTAACAACAGTGAAAAGACTGTCTTTGACCAAATAACCATTTTAGAAATTTCTAGGAAATAAACGAGTAAATGCAGAAATCACTTCATAAGAATAAGCTGTAGAACACGGTTTTATTTTTCTTAGAGTAAGTTATAATTGCAAATAGAGTCCTGAGGTTCTGAACTGAAGCAATGGGGGAAATTAAATTGCAAAATAATTAAGAAAGATGCAATTTAGCCAAAATATAATTTTGACTTCTTGATGTAACCCAGGCTCTTGTTACTGCTTTCTCAAATAAGTCAGTGAATTAAGAAAGAGGAAATAACTCAAATTAATGTTTGTTTTTAAGTCCATCAATCTAGTAGTAGTATTTTCTATGGAAGCTGAATTTCATCAAATCCTCAAAGAGAATTGTTCATGCTAATGTATTAACATATTATAGTCTGAAAGGACCAGGATTCCAAAATACTTCCTAATTAAGTATAGGAATACAGTTGCATTTCTTTTTATAAAACTTTCCCTCAAAATATATTTACAGTGATTGCTATGTTATAAATATGGAGCCAAGTCTGGGCTCAATTAAATATCAAAATGGCCATTGTCTGGTTACTTGGGCAATACAAGACAACAGTAGGTTACCAGAAATCTATCAATATATGTAAATGGAGATTGCATCTAGTGTTAGTCTTTTCTACTTCACTTGGTAATTTTTTTGTTTTGAAGTATGGGATTATTCCATGAGATAAAATTCCCCAAATTATTTTTCTTTTGCTCAGTTAAATATGTTAAGGCCAATTACCATGTGAAACAGACATCAGTTGAAGTACCTCAAAAGAGAGTGCAGTCTCAGGTGAAACTGCTAAGAAGCAGAACAGATTTCACTTTTACTTAGATCACACAAAGTTATAATACCACAGGATGGGTGGGTGTGTGCACCCAAGACATTGACATCTTGCACGCATTCTTTTTCCTTTGATATAGACAAAATCTAGTTAAAATGGAAATGTATTAGGAAAGTCAAACAATTAATTGATGCAAGAAAGGTTGTTTCATGTTTTGTGTAAATCAAAGCTAAAAATTAATTTAAGGAGCAGCACTGTATTGTAGACTAAACACAATTTGGCCTGAGTATAGGGTTTGGTATGGGTGTCAAAGTTGTTCTGGGCTACACATGGTCAGTAATCCTGAGCAGAAATGTTAACTCAATTTGTCAGTATTATCTTTATGTCAACAGTAATGCTTAAATATTTACAATAGGCATAGTACGCTGAGAGTTAGTAACGTAAGATAAATTGAAAAAATGCTAACAAAATGGATGGTACTGATAGAAAGCCCTGGCACTACGGACCCTGATTTTATATACAAGAGGCTTGACCAAAGGTAAGATTTTATTAGGTTCTATTGTTGATGTGCTGCCCCAAAGTTTCCTTAAAAAATTAAAAAGACTAAAAGCTTTTTAAAAGAAAGTAAAGCAATGAGTTTACTAAATTTATTCTACATAATACAGTCAACATTTGAGTCCAAAGTACATGCTAGCTACTATTTTTAAAATAGACATAAATAATATTGCACAACTTGAACTGCTATGCATTCTCCAGATACACTGCATTCTTAAACTTCCCACAGAATTAAAATAGCTACCATGTTAAAGTATAACAAAAAGCTATGAAGGAAGAGAAAATGCCCTTTTTCTTCTTTGATTTCTCCATTCCTGCTACTGCTGCTACTGTTTGTTGTGTTAAAGAAGTGATATGTGTTTAAATTCTTTATCCTAAGTTCATTGAAAAAAACAGAGATAGATAAAACTAGTAAATACATCTCTTGGATTAAAACACTGCCACTGCACCAACCCACCTAACAAAGAGTTTTATGTTTTGTTGCTCTACACCATTCAAGCTGTCCTGTGTTTTATTGTGACTGTTTGAGGAGAATTGATGGAATATGTGCTGAGAAATGTACAGTGAATTTTTCCTCTGACACCTGCTACAAAGTATAAGATTTCCTGAAGGATTTTATTGTATTTTATCACCAAAAAAGCACATTAGCACTCTATCCCATTGAATCTTCGCTTTCCTTTTCCATAAGGGAAGTTTCAATTCCAGCTGGTAGAGAATGAATCTAATAGGGTAGTTGTCCACGTAGCTTCAAAAGCAACAGCGTTCACTGTTGTAGAACCTTCTTCCTCTTATGTCACATATACTTGGGTGATTATCAAGCTTTTAAGCTTCTAGATACTTTTGAGAGAAGGACTGAATAACCATTAGTATTGATTGTTTAGCCTGGTAACTTATGAGAAAAGAGTAGAACAGACATCATTAAATCCAGTGACTTTTTTCTAAAGAATTCACATTGTAACTAGGCCTGTTACTATTTATTTCCATTTTAATAACATGCCATTTAATATTCATCTTAATTCCTTTATAAGAAATACTTTTAGAGGACTATACATACTGGGTAATAAAGATTAATAGCCAAGTTAACAAATATAGTGGATAAAGAAAGAAAGGGTGACCTATTAGATGTCAGAAAGAGGAAATCCAAGAGAAGATGACCTCTCCAGAAAGGCAGAGCCATGCCTTGTGAAAGACAGTGGTTAACAGAGTTTTAGAGATACCTGGGAAATTGTTGTTCCTCATAGAAGCAATATAATAGGAAAAAAATATTCTTTCTAAGTAGTTAGTGTATAACAATACTACCCAATCACGGAGGGCCATCTTTTTTCTTTTCATATATAAATCTGTACCCCTAATACTGATTAATATTGATTTTGGTTATAACAATTACTCATTATTTGTATTTTTCATTTATTGTTTTTATTACTGTCCATAATGATGACTTCATAAAAGGGACAAACTGACCACAGTTTACTCAAGGACATCCATTGTGAAGTTATGAACAATTAAAGCAGGTCTTCAAATAATGTAATTTCCTTCAACGTCATGCTGTTATAATTTTGATGAGGAAAAAAATCTATTCCCAGCCAGAACATGTTGAAAATTGTACATTCTCCTCATATCTGCATGCGTTTTCTCTGGGTAGCTCAGTTTCCTTCCACATCCCAAAGATGTGCACGTTTGATTAATGTGTATATCTGAATTGTCCCAGTAGAGTGAGTGTGGGTTTGGGTGTGAGTGAGTGTGCTCTGTGATGGGATGGAGTCCTTTCTAGAGCTGGTTTCCATCTTGCATCCTGAGCTGTGGGGATAGACTCCAGCCACTCATGACCCTGAACTGGAATAAGTGGGTAAATAACTATCATACTTGTTTTTATTCATCTTTCTTAACTGTGTGTATAGCTCACATTTACTTAATTTTTTAATGTTAGAAGTGTCTTGGTCTTTATTTAAGAATTTGTTGATGTTTTTGTAACCAGAAATATGCCATAGGAACTTAAGTCTTGTAACAGTGAAATAACCTATAATAAAATTTGTTTCATCCTATGTCATTTCACTTGAAGTATGTTTCCAAGAACCTGTAGATAAGCAAGGACTCACTATACAAACAAACGTGTGTCCTGTGTACATAAAAAGTAAGTTGAATGCCAAAAGTGCCCAAGATTCTTCCCATTGGTCCCAACCAACCACATTCTAGCCCCATCTCCTACAGTTCCTCTTGACTTTTCCTTTGATATACTTCCCTCTTTTTAAACACATTCTTCCCTCTACCTCAGATGTCCTTCACTCCTGTCCACAGGGGAAATTCTTCCCTGTTCTTCAAGAACTTGCTTAAATGTCACCTCCTTTTGCCACACTCTCTCAGGTAGCTGGATGTATTCTCCTCTTGGTTTTTATAGCACTACTTATTATTATTATTATTATTCCAATGGTTTCAGTGTTGCTGGCTTCCACACAAGAAAATGAACACCCTGAGGACAAGGCCATTTATCTGTGTATTCCTGGCACACATCACAGTGTCTGGAATGTAGCAGATTATCTATTACTACAACAATGCTGTGTTACAAATCACCCCAAAACTCAGTGGCTTAAAAAACAATTCACTATTTTTCAAAAGTCTGCAGGTCAACTGAGTGGATTTTTGGGGTCATGACTTGCTTTGTTCACGCATCAGCAGTGTGCAATGGGTTGGATAGGCTCTGTTGTTCTTAGCTATTCTACCACATCTTCAGGGTCAGCTGGTCTCAGCTCTTCCCCATGTGCATTTCACATTTCTTCATCAGGCTGGTTCAGGCACTTACTCATGATGAGGCAGAAATACAAGAAAAAGCAATCTCAGTCTTGCAAAAGGACAAGTGAAAATGCATAGGTGCTTCTTAAGCCTCTGCTTGTGCCACATGTGCTATTATCTATTGGCAAAAGCAAGGCCCATAGCCAAGCTCAGAGTTAGTGTGAGAAGGTGCTATCAAAGGGCTTGGATACAGGGAGGTAAGAAAAATTAAGGTCATGAGTGAAAGTGATGTATTGCAGGAAATGATCAATAAATTCTTGTTATATGAGTAAAGGGCTCTGAGGGACAGATTTATTCATGGAAAGACTGGGTGAAATTGTAAATTAGGCAGTTACTCTTCATCACTCTCTTCATGGCAGCATGATCTAACAAACAAAGAAAGGTCTAGCACAGAACTTGGCCTACTATAAGCACTCATAAATATCAGGTTCCTTCCTCTTCCCCCTCTTCAGCTTTGTTTTCCTTTTTACTTGGTCTTCTATTTCAGCACTTTCTTTCCCAATCCTCTAATGATTTTAAACAAAGAATGATGGAAACTCCTCTCTGAGACAATATCCTCAATTTGCTTCCCTTCTCTTCAAAACTTATCTTTCCTGTATCTAATTTCCCAAGAAGTTATCAAGAATTGGTTATCAGTTCTAATGAGCTAATTTCCAGATGTTAATGACTATATTAATATTTGCATTTTAAATGCCTTGACTTAAACTAATGAGTAATTTCAGGAATAATGAAGGAAAAGTGGAAACTTTGGAGACTTCTAAAATCACTCCAACTCGTGGAGCTCCTATTCCAATTGCCCTAGGTTTTTGATATTGATCTTGAAGAGCCACGGCAGGCAGAAGACATCATAAACCAATAACTTTCATTCCAAAAATGTCTGATTAAGTAGGTTAGATTGTACAATTTTAATATCTTTAGTAAAGATAATATAAGGAAGAAAAAGGAAATATCCATTGAGCACTACCACATACAATAGGAAACTGGGCTTTGAGGAGGATACACAAATAATATAGGATGCTTTTCCTCAATCATTAAAATCTAGATCAGGATACAGACAAGACCTTCAATCTAACCATAGCACAATCTATTGTATGTGTTCCCCAAAAGCCACCTTGCTTTTTTAAGGTACTGTGAGCCTCCAAGGAAAAAATGATTTGTTTCAACTAAAACGAAGAGGAAAGTCTTGAGAAAAAAGATATATTTCTTAGAAATCTTAAACAATGAGTTTGACAGTGGTAATTAGAAGGGCATTTCTGGCTTAGTGAATAATACAAATCAAAAGTGGTATGAAAAAGTTCACTACGGAGCAGTGAGTAATAGAGGGTGGCAAGATACAGAGTGTGAGTGTGAGAGGTTGCCTCCAAGAACAAGTTGGTACTGAGTCTAGCACACAATCAAACTAACCCAAAAACAGAAAACCAAACACCACATGTTCTCACTTATAAGTGAGAGCTGAACAATGAGAACAAACGAACACAGGGAGGGGAACAACACACACTGAGGTCTGTTGGGGGGTGGGGTAGAAGGAGGGAGAGCATTAGGAAAAATAACTAATGCATGCTGGGCTTAATACCTAGGTGATGGGTTGATCTATGCAGCAAACCACCATAGCACATGTTTACCTATGTAACAAACCTGCACATCCTGCACATATTCCCTGGGACTTAAAATAAAAAATTTAAAAAATTAATATTTAACCTTGAGGTCATCTACTATTTCCTCCTTCTTATCCAGTCCATTTGTATAGTAGGTACTGGCAATACAATGGTAAATTTTTTGATATTGTCAGGTCTGTTACTTCTCTTTCCATCCCCACTATGGCCCAAATTGAAGCTATCACATCTCTTGCCCAGATCACATCGTCTTCCTCTGTGGTGCCTCTGCTTTCCTCTTGCTCATCTCCCATCTATTCCCCCAAACAACAGCCAAAATACTTTTAAAAATAAAATATTTTCTTCCTATTACTTAAGAGCTTCCCAGTACCCTTAAGATAAAGTCCCAAATCCCTAACACAGGTCCTACATACATCAGTCCTTGCCTATCTCTCCAGTGATGTCTGTGTCATTCTCAGTCCAACTCGGTATTTTAGCCATCTTGGCCTCTCTTCGATTCCCTTCATGAGTCACATTCTCCCTGTCATCTCTAAACCTTTACATGAACAATTCCCCCTGTAGGAGTATTCTTTCTCTATTTCCTGACCAGTCACGATTCACTAACTTCTATTTTTTCCTCCCTCCTTTTTATATATATGTACCTCCCAAACAAGATGTTAGCTTTTTCATTCTTTTCTCAGGCTCTGTTATCTAGAGAACACGGGCTAAAATAAGAGTCCATGAAAAGGCAGCATGACCTCACAAGAAAAACTGATAAAAGAAACACAAGAAATTGTAGTTATAGAGAACAACAAAAGAAAACAAATTGATTAGCAGACAATCCATAAAATCCAGAGCTACTAACAGAAAAATAATAATGTAACATCAGTATATTACTTTTGAAAGATAATAATGTGCTCATTTCTTTTGCATGAGTATGAAACTACCTCCCTTGTTAGCCTGAAGCATTCATCTACCTAGGGAGAGACTGAGTTTGTTATGGAAGGAATGTGAAAAGAAAGACTTGTATAATACTCAACCTCTGATATTCTGAAATAAAATCTTTTTATACGAAGAAAATCTTACAAGCCCGTTATTGTCTTACGAAAGCATCTGCTCATTTCTTCTGCCTCCCATTTGTCCCATATCAGAACCAAACTTGGAGACCAGGTTCATAGAGCCTCAGCATAATACTGAATGGCTAGGTCATGAGGCATGCTCTTCTGTAGCTCACAACAAAATCACATGAGGGAGAAGGTGTGAGGAAAGCTATTCTCTTGAGACACCAATGTATGAACTGAGAAAGAGAGAGACATACCAGTAGACAAGACTTGGTCCCAATTTTGCCCTGGAAAAGGAAGACAGGTTAGATAAAAGAATTAGCATAGAGAAGCTCAGTCAGGTGTCTTGTGTATATTCCTAATTTGGAACTCAGTACAGGGAGTCCTACAACAAGAAGGTGACCCAGAAAAGTGAAGAAAATAATATATTACAGTCAGGCAGAGAGAAATCCTTAAGTGTGATTTTCCTTGGCTATCATTCCAAGTAGCAAAAATAGAACTGAATCTGAGGCGAGAATTTACAGATGTTGGGGAGTTGGGAGGCTCTCTGTTAAGGGAGACAAAGTACATTACCCAGAGAGGACTTAAAGGGGTCTGGGGCACCATCATCAGATTATCAGATAGGATGCAAGTGAATCTTTCTGGGAGTACCAAGAGCAACACCAACCACTGATTTCAGCTGCAAATGTGAGCAAGACAAATAACAACCATGTAGGCAGGGGATATTAACCCACAGACCAGAGAAACAAGGGACACCTTGCCCAAGGACCCCTAGTTTTTCTTTCTGATACAAACCACTCCCTCATCCTCACCCATTGAACAGATACCATCTTAGAAAGGAGCCAAGAGGAAGAACAGAAGATTTAAACTTTTAAGAGACTGAGCATTTGCTCCTAGAAAGATTGAACTTTACCTAAGTGGAGTATTTAAATTATAGGACCAGACTAAGGTTTAAACAAGTTTGAACATTTAGTCTCATTACTTTGGAGATAGGGGACCCAGTTTCAGAGAGTTTTCTGTTATCTGAGGAGGGTTCAGTAGGGAGATTAGATTAAGTATAGATAAAATTAATAAGTTACATCTTTCCGTACATGTGAGTTATAATATGTGTTAATATTATTTACCCTAGCGTGGTAAATAATAATAGTAATGGTGATATTTTTGGCAATATTGACTGGGTAGGTTTCTTCATCGCCAACTTTAGTAGGTAATACTCACCTGTCATGACATTTTCAACACCAGCAACCACGTGACCTAAAAAAAGAGCCTGGAAAATAGTTTATTGAATGGACAGTGAGTAATAATACAACTAGGACTGGAATAGTGTGTTCATTGAGATGAGTTACTAGAGACGTCACTGAACTTAGGGAAGAAAATGTGGAAAATCTTAAGCATCCAACTAAGGCATTATGTCTATAAGTATTGAGAGTGAATTTATACTTTTAAGAATAAGAATGACATCAGAGAAATCTGTGCTTTAAGATTAACCTGAAAGGTATGTAAGGGATAGTTTGGAGATGGGGTATCAGCATATGTGGGCATCACAGATGGGGCCAAACTTGCAACAGATGAGTCCTAAGACATATTTTAACTAAAATCATCGTGTCATCTCTACTTCCAAAAAATATGGAGCATTTTATTATATAGAATCAAGTGAAAATGAACACTCGGACAGTCTTAAAATGGAAAAGATGGAAAGCATACAATGCAGGCCACTCGAGGGGTGAGTGTAAAAGCAGGAAGGAAGAATGTCTTACAGATGGATGAATGGAGGATGAAAGCCTAGGGGACCATCTATCCTCATCCTACCATCTCATTACCATCTTGCTGAGCTTGCTAATGGCACGGTAGGACAGCCCACCATAGTATGAAATTCACAATGACCTCCCTTTTTATTACATCACAGAAATAGCACTGTAGCAGCAGATTCCATGGGAGATGGCAAAGGCATGGGCAGGGTGACAATCACAAGAATGCAAGAGTGTAGATAAATCTGAGTGATGCTCTGGAGGAGCCACCATCTCAGAAGACAGTTAGGAGGTCCCAGTTAAACTAGAACTGCCATTAACTAGCTACGTGATCCTGAGAAAAGCATTTAATCCCTCTGGAGTGCATTTACTTCCCTTATCAAAATGAGGCATAGTACATGTCTACCAACATTATTTCCAACAGCAGTGACTTTAGGATCTCAAAGGTTCTTCCTGTTTGCTCTAAAATCCACAAATACATACATACCAAAAGTCATGTCTTCCAAAGCCCAACAGAGTATTAACCTTTTCTCTGTAAATCTATAGGTTGAAGATGGATTTCTTTTCAAACAAGTGTCATATGTAGGTTCCACCCTAGTTCCCTGCAAGGAAAATATTCAGACACTGAAATAGAAGTTTACTCAAACAAAGTAATTTCTGAAGTGTTTAAACTCATCACGGAAGAATAATTTTGTTGTTACTTTCATTTTAATCTACCTTATAGGAAACACTCAAAAGTTATTTGTGTAAAAATTTTGAGGATGACATCTCTCATTATATTAATTTTCTATTTAATTTGCTCTATTAAAATTTTTGTGGTAGACTATAATTTAAGCCAACTTTTCTTGTAGTCTAATCATTCAGTAGAATAAATAAAAATCCTACTATAAACATAATCTTCAACTCCAAAATTCTATATCAGCGTCCACTCAAAATGCATGTTATTTCATTTTATTTAACCTGGTTCTATATTAGTTTGATGTGCCACTGCCCCAAAAAAGAAATTAGAAGTTATAATTGGGGCGGAGCAAGATGGCCGAATAGGAACAGCTCTAGTCTCCAGCTCCCAGCGCGAGGGACACAGAAGACAGGTGATTTCTCCATTTTTAACTGAGGAACGCAGCTCATCGCCAGCAACAGATCAAAGCTGGACGGAGAATAACTTTGACGAGATGAGAGAAGAAGGCTTCAGTCTATCAACCTTCTCAGAACTAAAGGAGGAATTACGTACCCAGAGCAAAGAAATTAAAATCTTGAAAAAAGAGTGGAAGAATTGATAACTAGAATAATTAATGCAGAGAAGGCCATAAACGAAATGACAGAGATGAAAGCCATGACACAAGAAAAACATGACAGATGCACAAGCTTCAGTAACCGACTCGATCAACTGGAAGAAAGAGTATCAGCGATTGAGGATCAAATGAATGAAATGAAGCGAGAAGAGAAATCTAAAGAAAAAACGAGAGAAAGAAATGAACAAAGCCTGCAAGAAGTATGGGATTATGTCAAAAGACCAAATCTACATCTGATTGGGGTGACTGAAAGTAAGGGGGAAAATGGAACCAAGTTGGAAAACACTCTTCAGGATATCATCCAGGAGAAATTCCCCAACTTAGTAGGGCAGGACGACATTCAAATTCAGGAAATACAGAGAATGCCACAAAGATACTCCTCGAGAAGAGCAACTCCAAGACACATAATTGCCAGATTCACCAAAGTTGAAATGAAGGAAAAATTCTTAACGGCAGCTAGAGAGAAAGGTTGGGTTATCCACAAAGGGAAGCCCATCAGACTAACAGCAGATCTCTCGGCAGAAACTCTACAAGCCAGAAGAGAGTGGGGGCCAATATTCAACATTCTTAAAGAAAAGAATTTTCAACCCAGAATTTCAGATCCAGTCAAACTAAGTTTCATAAGTGAAGGAGAAATGAAATCCTTTACAGATAAGCAAATGCTTAGAGATTTTGTCACCACCAGGCCCGCCTTACAAGAGACCCTGAAGGAAGCTCTAAATATGGAAAGGAACAACTGGTACCAGCTATTGCAAAAACATGCCAAAATGTAAAGACCATCGAGGCTAGGAAGAAACTGCATCAACTAACGAGCAAAATAACCAGTTAATATCATAATGACAGGATCAAGTTCACACATAACAATATTAACCTTAAATGTAAATGGACTAAATGCTCCAATTAAAAGACACAGACTGGCAAACTGGATAAAGAGTCAAGACTCATCAGTCTGCTGTATTCAGGAGACCCATCTCACATCCAGAGACATACATAGGCTCAAATAAAGGGATGGAGGAAGATCTACCAAGCAAATGGAGAACAAAAAAAAGCAGGGGTTACAATCCTAGTCACTGATAAAACAGACTTTAAACCATCAAAGATCAAAAGAAACAATGAAGGCAATTACATAATGGTAATGGGATCAATTCAACAGGAAGAGCTAACTATCCTAAATCTACATGCACCCAATACAGGAGCACCCAGATTCATAAAGCAAGTCCTTAGAGACTTACAAAGAGAATTAGACTCCCATACAATAATAATGGGAGACTTCAACACCCCACTGTCAACATTAGACAGATCAACGAGACAGAAAGTTAACAAGGATATCCAGGAATTGAACTCAGCTCTGCAGCAAGCAGACCTAATAGACATCTACAGAACTCTCCACCCCAAATCATCAGAATATACATTCTTCTCAGCACCACATCACACTTATTTCAAAATTGACCACATAATTGGAAGTAAAGCACTCCTCAGCAAATATACAAGAACAGAAATTATGACAAACTGTCTCTCAGACCACAGTGCAATCAAACTAGAACTCCGGACTAAGAAACTCCATCAAAACCACTCAATTACATGGAAACTGAATAAACTGTTCCTGATGACTATTGGGTACATAATGAAATGAAGGCAGAAATAAAGATGTTCTTTGAAACCATTGAGAACAAACATACAATATACCAGAATCTCTGGAACACATTTCAAGCAGTGTGTAGAGGGAAATTTATAGCACTAAATGCCCACAAGAGAAAGCTGGAAAGATCTAAAATGGACACTCTAACATCACAATTAAAAGAACTAGAGAAGCAAGAGCAAACACATTCAAAAGCTGGCAGAAGGCAAGAAATAACTAAGATCAGAGCAGAACTGAAGGAGATAGAAATACAAAAAACCCTCCAAAAAATCAATGAATCCAGGAGTTGGTTTTTTGAAAAGATCAACGAAATTGATAGACCGCTGGCAAGACTAATAAAGAAGAAAAGAGAGAAGAATCAAATAGACGCGATAAAAAATGATGGACCTCACAGAAATACAAACTACCATCAGAGAATACTATAAACGCCTCTACGCAAATCAACTAGAAAATCTAGAAGAAATGGATAATTTCCTGGACACTTACACTCTCCCAAGACTAAACCAGAAAGAAGCTGAATCCCTGAATAGACCAATAGCAGGCTCTGAAATTGAGGCAATAATTAATAGCCTACCAATCAAAAAAGTCCAGGATCAGATGGATTCACAGCTGAATTCTACCAGAGGTACAAGGAGGAGCTGGTACCATTCCTTCTGAAACTATTCCAATCAATAGAAAAAGAGGGAATTCTCCCTAACTCATTTTATGAGGCCAACATCATCCTGATACCAAAGCCTGGCAGAGATACAACAAAAAAAGAGAATTTTAGCCCAATATCCCTGATGAACATCGATGCAAAAATCCTCAATAAAACACTGGCAAACCAGATCCAGCAGCATATCTAAAAGCTTATCCACCATGATCAAGTGAGCTTCATCCCTGGGATGCAAGGCTGGTTCAACATAAGCAAATCAATAAACGTCATCCTGCATATAAACAGAACCAAAGACAAAAAACACATGATAATCTCAATAGATGCAGAAAAAGCCTTTGACAAAATTCAACAGCCCTTCATGCTAGAAACGCTCAATAAATTCTGTATTGATGGAACATATCTCAAAATAGTAAGAGCTATTTATGACAAACCCACAGCCAATATCAGACTGAATGGGCATAAACTGGAAAAATTCCCTTTGAAAACTGGCACAAGACAGGGATGCCCTCTCTCACCACTCCTATTCAACATAATATTGGAAGTTCTGGCTAAGGCAATCAGGCAAGAGAAAGAAATCAAGGGTATTCAATTAGGAAAAGAAGAAATCAAATTGTCCCTGTTTGTAGATGACATGATTGTATATTTAGAAAACCCCATTGTCTCAGCCCAAAATCTCCTTAAGCTGATAAGCAACTTCAGCAAAGTCTCAGGATACAAAATTAATGTGCAAAAATCACAAGCATTCTTAAATGTTAGACCTAATACCATAAAAACCCTAGAAGAAAACCTAGGTAGTACCATTCAGGACATACGCATGGGCAAGGACTTCATGTCTAAAACACCAAAAGCAATGGCAACAAAAGCCAAAATTGACAAATAGGATCTAATTAAACTAAAGAGCTTCTGCACAGCAAAAGAAACTACCATCAGAGTGAACAGGCAACCTACAGAATGGGAGAAAAGTTTTGCAATCTCCCCATCAGACAAAGGGCTAATATCCAGAGCCTACAAAGAACTCGAACAAATTTACAAGAAAAAAACAAACAACCCCATCAAAAAGTCGGCAAAGGATATGAACAGACATTTCTCAAAAGAAGACATTCATACAGCCAACAGACACATGAAAAAATTCTCATCATCACTGGCCATCAGAGAAATGCAAATCAAAACCACAATGAGATACCATCTCACACCAGTTAGAATGGCAATCATTAAAAAGTCAGGAAACAACAGGTGCTGGAGAGGATGTGGAGAAATAGGAACACTTTTACACTGTTGGTGGGATTGTAAACTAGTTCAACCATTATGGAAAACAGTATGGCGATTCCTCAAGGATCTAGAACTAGAAGTACCATATGATCCAGCCATCCCATTACTGGGGATATACCCAAAGGATTATAAATCATGCTGCTATAATGACACATGCACACGTATGTTTCTTGCGGCACTATTCACAATAGCAAAGACTTGGAATCAACCCAAATGTCCATCAGTGACAGACTGGATGAAGAAAATGTGGCACATATACACCATGGAATACTATGCAGCCATAAAAAAGGATGAGTTTGTGTCCTTTGTAGGGACATGGATGCAGCTGGAAACCAACATTCTCAGCAAACTATCGCAAGAACAGAAAACCAAACACTGCATGTTCTCACTCATAGGTGGGAACTGAACAATGAGATCACTTGGACTAAAGGGGAACATCACACACCGGGCCTATCATGGGGAGACGGGAGGGGGGAAGGATTGCATTGGGAGTTATACCTGATGTAAATGACGAGTTGATGGGTGCTGACGACTTGATGGGTGCAGCACACAAACATGGCACAAGTATACATATGTAACAATCCTTCACGTTATGCACATGTACCCTAGAACTTAAAGTATAATATTAATTTTAAAAATAAAGAAGGTAAGAACAATCAGTAATTCATCATTGTCTATAAAGCCACAGATGAATTTCCAAAACATGAAGCTTAAACAACTTACTACTTACAAGTAATGGAAGTAATACAACTATACTATTCAATATTTCTGGCACATAAAAATATATTTTAAAAGTTACAGCTTTTCAAAGTATTATTATATCAATTTTTTTTACCTTTCTGTAGATGTCAGAAGTGTATCTGTATAATGCTTGGGTATAAATTTTCCCAATAATTATAAAAGGTATTCTTACCTACATGATTCTACATTTCAGAGAAGCTATATAATAAAGAAAAACTATACAATAAAAAAAAAAGAAGGTATAATTGCCCCAAATTGTGCTTTTGAGACAGCTTTCTAATTTGTAGTCTTTTTCCCTACTTCGTATTAACTCCTCTTGGGTATTTGCTTCTTGATAATGTGATATTTATCTTTCATTCACAAAGTCATCACTCAAAATAACACGTATTTTTAAATTACCTAGTGATTTTTTATAGTAGTATTGCAAGGGTGTTTCAGGTATCCAGGATTGCCCTAATTAGTAATACTTAGGATGATTACAAATGAATTTGATTGAAGAGCACCATTATAAAGGGGGAGTATAAAATATTTCTATGATTATTTTCAGAATTAAATAACTAGAATTGATTATTTATGTACCTTGATATATTAACAGGTGTTTGTATTTCTTGACCTTAGCTATTAGAGGTAGATTAATAATTTGGTTACATTAGATTTGACTATATTTTGTCTCTATTTCACAATCCTAGCATTTCAATAGGGAAAAATAAAATAGTTATAGCATATACATGTAAAGAAGTAATCTATAAATGATAGATTTATAATCTGTAAAATACATCTTAGAATGTGAATCTTTTAAAAGGATCTAGTTCCTGAATGAAGTCCAGTAAAACATGAATACTTCTACCACCCTTGAACAAATAGAAACTCATATGTATGCTGAGGCATTGAACATTTACTATCATTTGAATAAAAGAGAGACAGCCAGGTGCTTTAAAGTAGAACACAAAAGTAATGTTTTGAAAATGGGTGAAATCCCATCTTGTCTTTGAGCTGTCACTCAAGCCATCAAATTTTGCCCATATATTGTATTCACTATTCTTGTTCTCAACCTGTGATACCTGATTCCTAGTTCAGTTATTTCCACCTTTTGTTCACAAGTATTTCCTCTTAACAATACACCATTCAGAAAAAGGTATTTCTTTGAATTGTCAACTAGTACTTTGTTCTGACAAAAGATACCAATATAGTGTTTCAAGACTATATGTTATAAATCTGGAAATTAACACCATTTGTTGACTTCTAGAAATAAGTTTATTTGACAAGAGGCACCTTAGAAAGTATAGTGCATAACATTAAAAAACAGAATCCTACATTCCAAAATGTGTAAATATTTAGCATTGTCTAATTTGATATCACATAATCTAACAGGATTAATTTCGAGTATGATTTTTAACATGCATTTGTTATGACATATTCATCATAGTAAAGTCCCTGTTTCCCACCCCTAAAAAAGGGTAAAAACTATGAGCAAACTTAAGTAACTGAAGGGAAAACAAAATGGCCATGACTTTTCTATATTTCTGTAGCTTCATATTTAGAACAAAGCAAGATTTCAATTGCCCAGAATCTGAAAGAAATGTAACTAAACCAAAAACGAGATTTGCACTACACTTTCTTCAAGTAGCTATATACTCTGCTTTCCATGAAAGACTGCAACAATAAAGGAACTAGATAGATAGATAGATAGATAGATAGATAGATGATCTGCAAAAAATTCTAAATCTAAGGTAAATTTAGGAGGATTCAAATTGATGCTGTTTACCAATACATTTAATATTCTATTAGTATTAAATTAGGAATAATATATTTGAATATACTGTTAAGCATAGTTTAAATGTTACTGATAACATTAATATAGAATTTATTAAAGTATTTAGAGCACAGACCATGTATTATGAAATTCAGTTATCGTTTATTAAAATGTACCACTCAAAATAAAAGTTACAAATGATAACATTGTAAACTCTTGTTTAAAATGTGAAATAGGTTGTTTGATACATCAAATATAAAACATTTTAATTATCTGACTTCTTTAGATTTAAAATTGGGAGCTGTTTATAATTAAAATATTCAGTTACTAGTTGAACAGTATTAGGTCACAAACATTTTATTTTATTTATTTCCCATATATTTTACAGAAACAGAAATTGTTATTGAAATAGGTCATCATATGAAAAATGAACTAGTAAAGTGCCCTCCATGTAGTATGTTTTTTAATGATTTTGTGTATCTTTCCAGAGATATTTAGGCATATGCAAGCCTATATATGTGTCTGTATGTGTGTGACTCACATATATATATGATTTTTTCACAAATCATTTAGGCTGTACATACTCTCCTATACCTTGCTTTTTACTACTCAACAATACTTCTCAGAGGTCTCTTTCTATCAACAGATAAAGAGCTATCCTATTCCTGCTTTATAGTTATATCTAATTTCATTATATGGGTGCACCACGATTTATACATCAGTCTGCTATGGATAAATATTTAAATTGTCTGTCATTCTCTCCTATTACAAACAGTGCTGCAATAAATAATCTTGAATAAATACCACTTCCCACATATGTAAGTATATCTGTAGAACAAACTAGCAGTGTAATTTCTGGCATGGGGGCAATTTACATTTGTAAATTTAATAAATATTTGAAAAATTACCAATTACACTCCTGCCAACAGTATATGAGAGCAACAATTTATCCACATTCTTCCTATACAATGTACTAGCAAACATTTCCATCTTTTCCAGTCAGATGTGTAAAATGGTACCTCAATGCAGTTTTGTTTTCCAATTATTTTCTACTGAGAATGACAGTGCTTAATATGTTAAAGGACGCATTTTTTTTAATTTTAAAAACCCAAGTAACAATTTGGTAAATAGGTTACTATTTCATGGTATCAGTTTATTCAGTCTAATACCATTCTTATTAGTACAGCTGTTCCTACCAAAAGCCAGCTCCTCGGCTGGTGCACAAGAACCCACTCTCTCTTATTTGCTTGATAATATTGCTCCAGTATTTCTCTCCTCTCTCCTACACAAGCATCTTGCATTCCCTTTGAAAAAACAAAAGAAAATCAAAAAACTTTATTGACTCCATGTCTCCTTTCAGATTTCATTTATCTGCTTTCCTTTACAGCATAGCTATTCAAAAGATGTATCAACACTCACCGTCTTTTCCTTTCTCAAAATTCCCTTCTGTACTGTGTAGTCGGTCTTTTCTCCTCAACACTTCAGAGACGTAGTTCTTGTTAAAGTCACTAGTAACCACCATGTTGCTAAATCCAATGGACATTTTCCAGGTTATCTTACTTGACCTAAAAGTAGTATTTGAGATTCTTGACCACTACCTAATCCTTAAAACAATTTTCTCACTTGGTTTCCAGGAGACTACATTTTTTTTTCCTCCAACAACACTGGCAACTTCTTTTTAGTACTTTTGCTTTTTCTCATCTCCCTAACCTGTAAATGTTGGAGCATCCTAGGGCTCAGTGTTCAGACTTTTCTATTTATACTCATGTCCTAAAGACCTCATCCAGTTTCTTGCTTTGCATACCAACTATATTATCAATAACCCCAAAGTTATACTTCCAGCCTGAACACTGTCCTGAACTGTATAGACTCATTGCTTACTGCTTACTTGACATCTCCCCTTTGATGGCTACATAGACTCCCCTAATGCTCTAAACAAAACCCCTGATTTCTGCCTCCCCAGAAAACCTGTTCTGATCTTCCCTTTTTTATGTGTGTTTACCATTCTTTCCCATTTCAAGTCTGCTCTATTCTTCCCCATTTCAACAAATTGAAACTTCATCTTTCTAATTGTTCAGATCAAAAGTCATCCTAGACTCATTTCTTTCTTTCACATCCCACATCCAGTCCATCAGCAAATCCTGTTGATTCTAATATTCAGAATGCAAACACTTTTTTTCTCCTTTTCCTCTATCGCACTGGTTTTAACAGCAATATCTCTCACCTGGATTATTCTTATATCTTCCTAATTACATTTCATTTTTGTTCCATAAATCTAATCTCAAATACTAACCAGTGGGAATTTTTAAACCATAAACCAGATTAAGTTAATTCTCTATTCAAATTCCTCCAGTGTCTTCCCATCTCAAAGTAAAATCCAGTCATATAATGGCATAGGGTGTTACATAATCTAACATACTTGCCTTATGGACTATATCTCCTATACAGTTCTCCTCTTTGCTTATTCTGCCCCAGCCACACACTGGAACAAATCTCTTTGCTATTGCTGGAGTATGCAACCAAAGACCTAGTGGTCTTCGCACTTGATATGCTTTCTCTGGAGCACTCTTCTTTCCAGAAAGCTATAACCCTTGCTCCTTCCTTTTTGTCACATCTCTACTCAACTCTTGCTTTATCAGAAAAATCTTCCGTAACCACTTGTGCAAAATAACAGCCTCCATCTTCTGGTATTCCAAAAAGAGAAAAGGATATCCACTAGCAGCATGATTGTATTAGTTTTTTCTTGCATTGCTATACAGAAATGTCTGAGATTGGGTAATTTACAAAGAAAAGAGGTTTAATTGGCTCATGGTTCTGCAGGTTGTATAAGAAGCATAGCGGCATCAGTTTCTGGGGGTGCCTCCAGGAATTAACAATCATGGCAGAAGGCAAGGAGGAGCAAGTTGTCTCACACGGTTGGAGCAGGAAAAAGCGGGAAGGTGCCACACACCTCTAAATAACCACATTTCACAAGAACTCACTCACTATTGTGACACAGTGCCACGGGGGAAATCCAACCCTATGATCTGATCACCTCCCACCATGCCCCACCTCCAACCTTGGGGATTACAATTCAACATGAGATTTGGATGAGGACACAGATCCAAACCATAATGATAATTAAGAAGGTTTCCAACACCTCTATGAGTATCTTTCTCCTCAGTTCAGAAGTTTCCATTTACCTGACAGGATTGAGTTCTAAAAACCTATTCTTCTGTCTCTTAGATGGAGTAACTTGGGGAAATAGACTGCAATAGGGGGATTCCTGTGCAGGAGGCTTATTGAGAAGCACCTCAAGGACAATACCTGCAAAGGAATAAGGGAAACAAGATTGAGCAGAAAGAAATTTTGATCTGTGATGCAGCTGATGAAAGGCTGTAGTCAATCACGTCAGGAAGATTTGAAGATGAAATGATCTCTTCAGAGTGGTCTCAAAGTGAGACAAGGAGGTTGAGCTTTTTCACACTGTGTTGATCAGCCATCGAATGTGGGCTGCCCCAGGGCAAGGTGTATAACTTTGAGTAAAGTGGCACACATTGGCAGAGGCCAATTTCCAGACAGGCACTAGAAGACCCCGACGGGATGAGTGTTTTGTCCCAAAAGGGGACTTCTACACAGCACATCAGAGTGTCACCTACTGCTCCTCAGGCCTTCATCCTTAGCTTCTTTTTCTGTTTTTTTCTTTAATTTTTACACTGGTACTCATCTAAACTACATTGTTTCTCATACAATTGATACTGTTCATGTAGGGAGAGTTTGATATTACAAAATGCTCAGTCAACACAGAAAATATTTTGTCCAAATAAAAGAATATTTCTAAAAAGAATACATTTTATATTATTTTGAAATAAAAATGTAATACTGGTTGTAAACAAAGTTAAATCATAGCAATGATATATATAGGTTATAAGTTTTCAGTAAAATGTAATGAAACACATTCAATAAGATAATTTTATAAAATGTAATTTTTTATAATATAGGAGGCCATCCACAATCTACAGTTCTTCTGTATTATGAATATAAAAATTAATTTACATCATACTGATTTGTACACAAAACATCTGTCAAAGTTGGACTACATCTGCATAGACCTTACAGCATTTGTAGGAAATTTCTGATTAATGATAAATCCCTGATATGAGCTTCTTAATTCCATGTTTAATTTCATTCATAAAAGAGTTCAGATACACATGCATATGCACATACATGCACGTGCATGTACATACACAAAGTGAAACAGGAAATCACTCTATATGGTACATGTCTTTTTAAACATGGTAGTAGGTGCAGGGTTTATATTACCTGATGTTTGAGGCATCAAGACTCTATTGACTAAAAGAACCACCGGGAACCCCCAAATGCCAAAATTCTGTTCTGTTAGAACATTATGTGACTGTAGACAATATCACTTAAATTTTTAAGGTCCTTTTTCTGAATCTGAATTGTTTATTTTGATCTTCCTTTGAATAATGTTGTTCGAATATCCAGCGAATTACCTTATCATATTTTAGAACTTTATATACTTAATAATATCATCAATTTATATTTATATTTAATTATATCATTTTTCAAAATAAAGTCACATAATCATGTATATTAACTTCTTCAATTCTCAAAACAATTTAGTGGTACAGACGGAATATAGAAATAGGTTCCCATTTTAGAGATAACAAAAGTCAGAGAATCTGAAACCTGGCCCATGGCAAGCCTGGAAACTGAAGGCTTTGTTCTTGTCACTACAGTTACCTCTGTTTTTAACATATACGTACAGAGAAGAAAAAGGGCTCACCCTAAAGCTTTACAAGTCATCTTGGTAGTATTGTCATATGAAGGTATGCCTTAGTGTATTAACTTTTGCCGATACTGTATTTTTTTAATAAATTAAGGGTTTGCGGCAACCCTGCATTGAGCAAGTCTATCGGCCTCTTTTCCCAACAGCATGTGCTCACTTCGTGTCTCTGTGTCAATGTGCCATTATGTCACATTTTGGCAATTCTCACAATATTTCCAGCTTTTCCATTATTATTTTTATTGCAGTGGTCTGTAAGCAGAGATCTCTGATGTGACTATTGTAATCTTTTAGGGGTTCCACAAACTGTGTCCATATAAGATAGCAAACTTAATCTGTGAATATTGTACTTATTCTGACTGCTCCACCAACCAGCCATTCCCGTCTCTCACTCTCCCTCTCTTCAGGGATCTCTAATCCCTCAGATACAAAAATATTGAATTTAGGCCAATTAACCTTACAATGACCTTTAAATGTTCAAGTGAAAGGAAGAGTTGCACATATCTCACTTTAAATCAAAAGCTAGAAATGCTAAAAATGACTGAGCTTACTGAGGAAGCCTTGTCAAAATCAAGATAGACCAAAAGCTAGGTCTTTTAAGCCAAACAATCAAGTTGTGAATGCAAAGGAAAAGTTCTTGAAGGACATTAAAAGCACTATTCTGTAAACACACAAATGATGAGAATGCAAAGCAGCCTTATTGCTGATATAAAGAAAGTTTGAGCAGCCTGGAAAAATCGAACCAGCCACAACATTCCCTTAAGCCAAAGCCCAATCCAGAGGAAGACTGTCTTCAATTGTATGAAGGCTGAGAGAGGTGAGGAAGCAGCAGAAGATAAGTTGGAAGTTAGCAGAGGTTGGTTCACGGGGTTTAAGGAAAGAAGCTTTCTCCATTACATAAAAGTGGAGATGAAGCAACAAGTGCAGATGGAGAAGCTGCAGCAAGTTCTCTAGAAAATCTAACTAGGATAATTGATGAAGGTGGTTACACCAAACAACAAATTTTCAGTGTAGACAAAATAGCCTTCTGTTGGAAAAAGATGCCATCTAGGACTTTCATAGCTAGAGAGAAGTTAATACCTGGCTTCAGAGTTTCAAAGAACAGGCTGACCTTTTTGTTAGGGGTTAATGCAGCTAGTGACATTAACTTGAAACCAATGTTTATTTATCAGTCATCATTACTGGCAATATCATTAGTTCAGCCAAATTCTAGCATCACGTCTTACCAGTTGTATAATCTTGGTCAAGTTGTTTAACTTATGTTCTTCACTTTCCTCAGCAGTAAAATGGGGACAATAGCAGCTACCTCACAGAAGAATTATGAGGGTTATATAACTCATACAAAATATTTAGCATAATTCTTGGCACAAAATAATCATTTAATAAGTATTAGCCATCATTATTCTCATTCTTATCATTAGGTCTGTTTCCAATAGCACTACTCAGTTGAAATCAGGCCCTCTTTACACCATGAATATCATATTCGCCTAACTGGTTGGCTGTTCAATATTCTCCACTGAAATAAAACAAAATTAGTCCCCATAAAATATTCTTTATCAAAAACCTCCAGTTGCTCCATCATTTCCTAGTGAATAAGATATGTAAATTGAGATGATAAATATTATCATATCAAACCTAAAAGGATTATTAAGAGAATTAATATTTTTGTACTGTTTCCAAAATCCAGGTAATGTTTTACACATATAGCACACCTCAATTCAGATACTAAATTTTCATAGGAAATACTTGCTCTCTATTTGCATTTCATAAAACTTACAGTTAAAAAATAAATTGATATGACCAAGTTATTTCAAACATGCATAAAAGTTTTCCAATAACTAAACCAACTGCCAGGTTTTTTATTTAAAATAATTATAATCAAATAAAATTTAAAATTTAGTTCCTCAATTTCACTAGCCACATTTCAGTGCTCAGTAGCCACAGAAGGCTAGAGACTACTACATTGGACATACTTTTCTTTGGACCATTAACTGAGTATAGTATTTTGTATCACCATCTTGTACATGGTCCACCATGATGGTAAAAATTATCTCATTGATCACCAATTTCCTGCCCCCTGTAAAATATTGCTACTATTAATGATGGCTAATATGGATAAATATTTTGTATGTGAAGCCCAATATGGTACATTATTTTCTTTCTGGAGTCACTCAAATTCCAAGAGTATGTGTGTTAAATACATATATATGTGTGTGTGTGTGTGTGTGTGTATATATATATAATTGATTGATAGAGTGAGTGAGTGAGTTTGCTTTTCCCCTGTAATATTCCTTGGTCTCTTGGTGCATTTCCATTGGTCTGGATAATCAAAAATTAAATTATAAATAATCTGGTACTCCATTTGATCTTGCCAAAATTTCATTTCAACAGTTGAGTTTATTACTAACGCTTACTGACCACCAATAGGTCTTGCCTCATTACCTAAACACCCCCAAATCTAATTGCCAGATCGACAGGGACATGGTTTCAGAGACATAAGAATTGCTTAGAAACTAGTTCTGTTCTAAGTCTCACAAAATTGAGTTTTAGGAATAGCTGACTTTTAGATATATCACTATGGAAGGTAAGAGACCCTAGTCTTGAAAATTACTGAGGACCAATATTCAGAGACATAAACGACCTGAATTCATACTTACAGACAGAAAATCTTACTACAGGCTTTATTTTTCTAGGCAGTAGAAGGAAATACACATATCTATCACATTTTCCCAATATAAGCATAGCATTAGAGTTCCTAGGAGGTTTTCAAACATGCATGCACAGCCCGAAGAAGATCTGAGACTCAATTCAATGTCAGAAAGCACAAAAACCAAGAGAACAAAAAGGCATTTTAGGAATTTAGGATCAATGAAACTCTTACAAATTCAGATGTGAGTTACATTATGAACAGCAAGCACTTACTGAACACCTGCCATGTGCAAAACACACTGCTTGTCCCTGTGATTAAATTAAATCCTCTATACTTAAAGATCAGAGACCACCCTACTTATGTTCTCCAGAATTGCAAGTCCATATATGTCAGGCCAAAACATCCCCTCTTAGCACAACAGGTGACCATTTCAACTTGGTCCTCAACTTAGAAAAGTGCTAAAAAAATTTTTTAAAGTAAAATAAAAAGCAGTGATTGCATTCATGAGATTGACTAATGTACCTATGCTCCTTTTTAGTTTGCCTGAAATTATTTCTGTCCAAAATACTTTGAAACTCTATTTCTAATGGAACAATTTTTAAAACAAGCCTTTGTCTCTAATTAATTACTCCACATATAATTACTCCACATCTACATTAACTCCACCATAGTCTACCCCACCTTCCTAAAACATCCTTCCAAGCTTATACAAATCTCCTACTGGTCTTTATTCATATCTGAATTATATTGTGAACTTCTTGAAGTCAAAAATTACATCTTCTACTTTTTCTCTAGCTTATAATCCACAGTTTGATGTAGATTTATATCAAATTTTTGTGGGCTCTGAATCAAATTGGAATCCTACTTTCAAAGTACAGGCATGGGAAGAAGATTTTGGTAAGGCAAGATTTTATTGTCAGAATAAGAATAAAGGACTAAGATAATCCCCTTAGATCCCACCTTAGACCTCCCCAGGCAGCTGTCGTGCTCCTCACTTGGCTCCTCTTGGGAAACACAGGAAAAAGAAAAATGAGAAATCAGGACAGAGCTAGGCTGTATCCCCAGGCTAGATATGCTAGTAAGTAAACAGCTTCTGACCTGAACTTGCTAGCATTGTCTCTCTCCAAGAGAGCAAAAGAAACCAGGGTTACACAATGGGGCTCCTAATTTTCAGTAGGCCTTCAAGTCGGATCACTTTACACCCATACATTTTATCATTTGAGCACACCACTCTTCTTAAAGGGATGCCTTCTCAAGCTGGATATTCAGAGTCGAATAACAAGTCACTGAAATCAAAGCCCACCAGCCACAAAAGACATCCACTTAGGTTAGATACACCCACTCAGTTGTCAAATTTGGTATTTATTTTGAGTACACATGGATCATTGTTACCCTGTTTGCTGGTAATGGCTCTTACTTCATGCTAAACAAATTTTACTCCCATCTTTAAAATGTTTCTTGAAAAAGCCCAAAATATGAAAACAAAAAAAGGAAAAATTCCTTCAAATTGAAATGTAATCCTGTATTTAAAGCTAGAACATAATAATAATATGATGTTAATAATAATGCTTTACATTCATGTGGTCTTTGTTCTTAGAACAAGCATTATTCTAATTCTTTTATTTATATTAATTTGTTTAATTACAGTTTATCAACTCTAACAAATTTTTTCCAACAGTCACATTAAATTTCCACTAAATTGAAAATTTTGAAAAAAAAAAAAAAATTGTTTCTCTCGTAGGATTGCATTTGCCTTTTCCTGAAAGAGAAATGTCTGGAGGACTAATAGGACATGTAAGGTGACATAACATTTCCCTGTCCCAACAGTTCTTAGTCACTTCCCATATGTGGACATATCTCTGTAATAACAGAGCCTTCATGACTCTTAACCCTTCAGGAAAACTGACTTTGCTAACTGCCCTTCTCAGCAGCCAACAGATGCCAAACAGAGGAAATGTATTTGTCTTCACAGTGGCTACTCCAGAGCTGTTACTGGCTGTGGCTTCAGAGTTATCTACAGATGTGTCACATGTTTGGGCCATTATGTGATCAGTCCTGGCTGCCTTGTGCTCCTAAAAGCTTTTTTCCATTCAATGACTTTTACACATTTTTAACAATTGTGAATGAGGTGCCATGTGACTCTCCAGCGAAATCACAAGGAAAAGCTTTTTCAGGGAGAGAAAGGACACTCTCACCACCTGAATGGAGCACAACTGTGAAAGTGGAGCCCATCTTCACTCAATCTGCTTCCTCCCTCAGCCCCAACCTGCAGCTTCCAGCCACAAACTCCATTCCAACAACTCTCCCACCCCACCCCATCTCCACCCACCTCTGCCACCTCTGGTCCCCACCCATCCCTCCTCACCAAAATATCCTTACTATTAAAAAAAGATTCCATAATTGCCAAATCAATCCAATGGACACTTCTCAGGCCTCTTGACTTCTCTGAGGCCTGTGATGCTGGTGACCAGAGCGCTCTTGAAACTCTTGCCTGGGCTGCTCAGAACCACTCTGTCTTGCTGCTCCCCGATCTGTGGCTGCAGTTTCTAAGCTCCCTTCCTGCTTCATTTCGGTTTTCCCTTAAATGCTGGCATTACCTATGTATCCGAGACATTTTCCCTCTCCTTCTCTGTGAAGTCTCCCTAGACAATTTTGTTTATGCTTGCAGTGTCAACCCACATGGTATAAACCCCAGCCCTCATTTTCAACTCCCATGTCTCTCCCAAGCTCCAGATACATTCTCCCAACTGCCCCTGGTCTCTCCACCTGGTTGCTCCTGTGTATCTCACACTTAAACACTCTCTGCTACTCAGCAAAGTCTCTTTTCTCCTGAATCCCTTATGTCAATTAGTGGCATTCCTATTCTTACAATTTCTGTGGCAGTTTGAACCTTGGCTACAGATTCTTTGACATACCTGAGATTTCTCAGATTGAGTAATTTAAAAATTTCTGCAGTTTCTTCCTTGGTCTTTGGGAACGTGTATTTCTGGAGCCCTGAGACCTGAGGCAAAATGTCCAACAATGTTAAGTTCGCCATGCTAGAGAGGCCATAGGTAGGTGCTCCAGTCACTTCTGTGAGTTATGAGACCATCTTGGAAGTAGGTCTTCCAGCCCAACCCTCCCAGCCTCCAGCCATTCTGGGTACCCCTGTCATTTGCATCCTCACAGGAAAAACCTTAGCAGTCATGAAGCAGAGGGGAGTTGTCCCCAGTGTGTGTTTTATGAATTCCAAACTCACAAAAACAGGAGCATTTTCTTTAAAAAGTTGTTTTATGCTGCTAAATTTTAGGGTGGTTTGTTATGCAACAACAAATTACCATGCTAGCTACCCTAGCTTCAAACGTGGGAATCATTACCATCTTCTCTCTCATGTTTCTATTTAGCAAATAATTTCATTAAGGGTCTATTATGTGCCAGTCACTGGACCCAGCACTGATGATAGAAATAATAATGGTCTAGCAGAGAGGCAGTACAAAGAAAACAAATCACAACACAATAGGACATTTCCCACCCTTGTTTCAGAGGAATCTGTAGGCAGATATTTCTCAAAAGATATGTTTCATGGTCAATTAATTCTGGAAACATTGAATAAAAGCAAGTTTCTTTCCTTAATTCTCAGGGCCTTTAATACTCAAATGTGCCTAAGAAATATGTAATAGAAGTCTAGAATGTACAGTTTTTTCTAATTATTGATCATAAAACATGTTTGGGAGTTTGTTGTTTTGTTTTGAGAAGAAACTCAAGTAGAATTCTGCAAAAGACTATGGAAATAGTGCCTTTGAATATTAGATGTGTATGAAACATGCCCAGGGAGCTAGAAAAGGGATATCCAAGCCTTTCTTCAGTAAACAGGGACTATCTCAATGAGGAAGTAGTATTTGAACTAAAACATAGAGTAACTGAGAATTGAGCTTGTGTCAAGATACTGAAATGAGAGAGGCCTATTAAAGAGAACTGTAAAGAAATGTTACAAAACTCAAATATGTTTGCCTCTCTCTGAGAGACAGACGCTAGGATTTCAAGTTCAAGTCAGAAGTTGTTTACTTACTGGTAAATCCTAGCCTAGGGCTGTGTCCAGGCTCTCTCCTGATCCCTTATTTTTCTTTTTCTGTATTTCCCATGAGGGGCCAGGTGAGGAGCACAGCAGCCACCCGAGGTTTTCTCATCCTCTATTTCTATATTTACAGTAAATGTTTTCTTACTTTAAACATCTACTTCTTATGTCTGCAGTTTGAAAGCAGAACATCAGCATGATCTAATGTACCCACAACTTTTATGAAACTATATATGAGATACTGTGGTTTAGATCATCTAAACAATATACAAGATGTGATTCCTTCATGTAATAGCCTTCTATATTTCAGATAAGAATAGTGATTCTTAGTTTATTTACAACATATGTGCCCTGATTCCATATGAGGAATTTATCTTGAAGTGTTGGTATTTTATACAATAAATGCCGAAAAGATTTTGCTACTAGAAATAGTAAATAGTAATTTCTATTAGAAATTTAGAAGACTGTTCTAAGATGATGGGACAGATTATAACAAAATAAAGATGAAAATTGGAAAATGTAAATACTTTAAGAGTTTTCTTAATGTATAGAAAGAAATTGGCTACCAAATATAGGCAAACTCGAAAGTCATTTTTATACAAGAAAGATCACCTATTTCTCTTTTTCACTACCCTTCTTCAAGAGATGGAGCATACATGAGGGATTTCTAGCAATTCAGAACTAAGGAAGCATGACCAAAGGCCAAGAATAATCTGCCTAAATGGCTTTGATTTGGGGATATTTAAAACCAAATAATTTTTGTTCTAGAGCTAATGAGCTCTTACCTGCCAAATTAAAGCATACTCAGCTAGAGTTTCTTATAAGAAGACCACTCATTCTAACAAGCAAAAATGACACAAGCAACAAGGAATGGTGGGGTAAGTCTCACTACAAATTGAGACAACCACATAGAAATACTGAGGACATCACTCAGCTGTCCACATAAAGATGTTTCTTTAATCTGACATATTAAAGAAGTAGAAAAACAACAAACAATCTGTAGTGGCATATTTATATGACATTGAAACAGCACCTACTTTTCTATTCACACTACAGAGAAGAAAAAGAGTGTCAGAATTGCAGTTACTGATCCTATAAAAACCACTTCTTACATCAAACGTATCTCACAAAGTAAATCCATCAAAACACATCTTAAGAAACTCATAAAATCAATTTCAACTTAAAATTTTTCATTTTAATCAACATACATACTTACTAGAGAATTAACCTAAATTGAACTTAAAGGTCACCAAAAAAAAAAAAAACTAACAAAACTTATCATGCTGGCAGTATTTTCAAGTTAAAAATCCATCAAGCTTCTTTAAGACACTTCTTTGTGAAAAGCATAAGGTTATAAAATAATAAGCAATCTTCCAAAGCAACCTTCTTTTATAGAACTATTCCTTTTGAAATGAGGCAAAAGTTGTTGTTTGTGAAGGACAGAAAGAAAACCACAACTTGACAATAAACATGAAACAAATCACAATTTTAACTATAATTGAAAAACTGAACATTTAAACCACTGTGAGATACCCATCAGACTACCAAAAACCTTAAAACCTAAAATATCAAGGGTTGGTTAGTATGCATACTTACAGATAACCCTAAATATGTTCTTAGATAAATTGCTGCATATTCAATTAATACAATAATAGATAGCATTAAAAATGAATAAACCACAGTTATACACATTATCATGAATGAATCTCAGGAACCCAACATAATGTTGAGTCATAAAAGCAAATCACCAAATTATGACTCCATTTCTACAAAATCCAAAAGCATGCAAAACTAAACATGGTAAGCTGTAATCCTTAAGGAAATGAGAAACACAAATTTCAGGATAACAGCTACCTCTGAGAAGAGACAGGGAAGAAAGATGGGGCACAAAAAATCACAAATGGGTTATGTGCTCATGTAAATGTGCCACATTCAACAGTCTTTGGGGCAGCCACTTATGTTCAAACTGTTTCCTATCTCAAACCCTGATCAAACAGTTCTTCTCCCATCCATTTCCTCAGGACCATGCTCACTAACAAAACTTGCACCATTCAGAAATATGAGTTGTTAACACTCATAGCCACAATATTTGTAATGTGGAGTCATCAATGTGAGCTGATAAAAATATGTAAAGAACAACCTAATGGCAGAGATTTGACAAATGTCAGCAGGAAAGATGTACTAGAATAAGCAGACCTGTGACAAAGTCAGCAAACTTCATTGTCTAGGCCTCACATATTACACAAGAACCCAGAGTAAATTCATCAGGCTAGATTCTTGCTAAGCGAAAAATTAAATACAAATACTTGTTTGGTGAGGAAGAAGAAACAAAAAATTTGGATTCAAACCCATGTAATCAAATTTTCACCACGTGTAAAAGAAAAAATAATAAAGTTGACCATGATATGTCACAGCTAGTGTTATTCAGATACCACAGATAAAGTGAGTGTCAGTGAAATCTAGCATTACACAATGACAATAGTGTACAGCATTTTACAGAATACAATACAAACAAGTTAAAATTTAAGAGCACTTAGTTATGTTGTGTTTGCTTATATCATCAATTCAGAAAAATTCCAAATAATCTATCTTCCTACTTGTTGATGTCAATAAACTGCAAATAGATTTAATTATTAAATTAGGTTCAAACAATATTCTTATTTCTCTGGATTTATCTAACAATGGCCAAAAATCTTAACAGTTAGCTGGTTGGCACTGGACCTTTTTAAGGTTTTCAAAGTAATTATAGAGAAGCTTTTCCTGGAAAGGGTAAATAATAAAACACTCACTTATTTTTGTGTAACTTATTTTTGCTTGTAACTCTTTAGTTAACCAGAATACATACATAAACTTGGAAGGCCTCAAACAGCAAAACATACCAAAAAATCTATACATTTTACTCTCCTAGAGAGGCAGTATTACTCTCAGAATCTCTGAGAAAAAAAAAAAAAAGTTGTTTGATTCCTAGAAACTGTACTTTAGTGGTAGTATTATACCACAGCAACTGTGAGAAATCATATTGATAATAAAGACAAGATAGAAATGGTCTCTACATTCTCATTTTTCTAAGAAAGAATTAAAAAATAAAATTATCGACTTCAGTAGTTTTCTAGAGCATTCTTTCTATGCTAGAGTAATAGCTGCTAATTCACACTTGTGGCTCCAAGTGATCAAAAAGAATTAAATCATCTTTCTAACGTGTTTGTATTTGAAATCACTAGTTAGGTATGTGATGCATAATAAAAATATCTAAAGTTAAAAGCACTGACACATTAAAATGTTCTTATATGGAACACTACCTTAATTCTACATACCACATCCCATATAAATATGCGATTCGCATACCAGATGTCAAATTACTCAAGAAAATGAACATTTTATCTAAAATATCTTACTCATCCTTTGCAAAATTTTATCTTGAAGGCAACTTTGAAACTGCTCTTTTCAAGTTCTTTGTAGGTAGCTCATCTTAAGTCATTTTGGCAGTCTTAAAAGCCATCATTTCTTCAGTGTTAGAAAGTGGTTTAATTTAAATTTCAGTTCTCAAGATGGTGCTTTTGTCCAGAAACCATGCACTGTCAACAACAATAATCTTAAATATCAATGATGTGCCTTATAAGCTGAGCAGCCACCAAGAAATGTTGTCATCGAAGAACAGCATTTTGATGATTTCTCTGCATTGTCAAGGAATTGCCTCATCTTTCCCAAACAAATTACTCCTTTCATTAGCTCGTGTGATTTTCCTTTTACATAGTTGGAAGTCAGTATTTTTCCTGTGACTTACATTTTCTTTTTTCTTTTTTTTATTATACTTTAAGTTCTAGGGTACATGTGCACAACATGCAGGTTTGTTACATATGTATACATGTGCCATGTTGGCGTGCTGCACCCATTAACTCGTCATTTACATTAGGTATATCTCCTAATGCTATCCCTACCCCCTAACCCCTCCCCACAATAGGACCTGGTGTGTGATGCTCCCCTTCCTATGTCCAAGTTATCTCATTGTTCAATTCCCACCTATGAGTGACAACACGCGGTATTTGGTTTTCTGTTCTTGTGATAGTTTGCTGAGAATGATGGTTTCCAGCTGCATCCATGTCCCTACAAAGGACACAAACTCATCCTCGTTTTATGGCTGCATAGTATTCCATGGTGTATATGTGCCACATTTTCTTCATCCAGTCTGTAACTGATGGACATTTGGGTTGATTCCAAGTCTTTGCTATTGTGAATAGTGCCACAAGAAACATACGTGTGCATGTGTCTTTATAGCTGCATGACTTATAATCCTTTGGGTATATACCCAGTAATGGGATGCCTGGGTCAAATGGTATTTCTAGTTCTAGATCCTTGAGGAATCGCCACACTGTTTTCCACAATGGTTGAACTAATCTACAGTCCCACCAACAGTGTAAAAGTGTTCCTATTCCTCCACATCCTCTCCAGCACTGGTTGTTTCCTGATTTTTTAATGATTGCCATTCTAACTGGTGTGAGACGGTATCTCATTGTGGTCTTGATTTGCATTTCTCTGATGGCGAGTGATGATGAGCATTTTTTCATGTGTCTGTTGGCTGTATGAATGTCTTCTTTTGAGAAATGTCTGTTCATATCCTTTGCCCACTTGTTGATGGGGTTGCTGGTTTTTTTCATGTAAATTTGATTGAGTTCTTTATATGTTCTGGATATTAGCCCTTTGTCAGATGAGTAGATTGCAAAATGGTAGTTTCTCTTGCTGTGCAGAAGCTCTTTAGTTTAATTAGATCCCATTTGTCAATTCTGGCTTTTGTTGCCATTGCTTTTTGTGTTTTAGACATGAAGTCCTTGCCCATGCCTATGTCCTGAAGGGTATTACCTAGGTTTTCTTCTAGGGTTTTTATGGTTTTAAGTCTAACATTTAAGTCTCTAACCATCTTGAATTAATTTTCATATAAGGAGTAAGGAAAGGATCCAGTTTCAGCTTTCTACTTATGGCTAGCCAATTTTCGCAACACCATTTATTAAATAGGGAATCCTTTCCCCATTTTATATGAGGCCTACAGTCTATAATATACAGAGAAATGTATATATACACATTTATACATTTGTGTGTATATTTATATTTTTTCTTGAGAGAGAGAGAGAGAGGGAAAACACTATTGAAGAATACTACTTCTGTTTTAATGTCTTCTTTAATCTTATCCAAATTTTTCAATTTTTCTACTGAGCATTTTTACCTTTGTAATAAGAGAAAATGCAAGCTTTTAAGTTAAAAGAAAACTAAGAACTCAGTTGTGCCTTTTACAGAGTTAAGCATCATACAAGCAGAATGAAATATTTAAATCCTAGATAAAAAGGCATTAAACCATTTTCAACATCTTTAACTTCATGTGCTTAGAAGGCAAGAGAGATAGGGAATGACTTGTCCAAGATCTGACTCCTGTAGGCGGACCTTTCAGATGAGATTGGCTTCCTGAAAAGCTCCATGAAAAATAGCTAGGCCAAGTGCTTAAAACAATTAAAACAATTAATGGCACGATTTGGACCCTAGCTCCCTATCAGGTTGGAAAAGGTCTGGTGCTCTCATTAATGCTGATGAGGCTAATCTAACTGAGAGTTTGCCACTTCTCACAGTTGCAACTGCAGTTTGAACCCCAGAACCAATTACCCTTGGAAGAAAGGCTGGTGCCACCTACCACAGCTGTTAAGGTGAGCTGACATTTTAGACCTGGAGACAGGTTCTGCAATGTCATATTGCTATAGCACCCCAGCTCCTAATCCCACTCCGGGAGGGACCTGTACTTCCCTAACCATGCAGCTCAAAAGTCTTACAGGGTTAGGATCTCTCTCCTGTAGGATATTTTATAGTGCATTTTGGGAAACAAATAAAATATAATGTAGGTGATTTATATTTACCATGCACACCATGCCAGGGGTAAAACCTGGAACACAAATGCTGCCTTATAAAAATGTTTCTCCAGCTTAACCTCACCTGTTTCACAAAAACTCTAGTCTCCTTCCAATTCTTCCCAAATAGATCTGGGAGTCCAAAGACCTTGCTCAGTGGGCTGTCTACTAGTTTTCTTGTCTATACTTTGCATCAGTTCTTTTTTCCTTCCCCTGCTCCAATTCAAGGTGGTGATGTGGCCAATCACTGCCACAGAAAAAGAGTAACCTGCTGTCACTGCTCCCTAAAGGTCCAGTTGCTACTGGTCTTTCCTTTTCTCCACTGAGGTCACAGAGGCCTGATGATCATTTTAACTCCTTGTCTACCAAGAATAAGAATATTGCAACTAAGGCTAGAGAAAAGGAAGAAGATCTAAAAAGTACAATGTCTTGATCGTGTGAGGTTGATGCTTCCAAACTGTAACAAATTCAATGGGGGTGAATATGAACCAAACAAAATTATATTAATTCTTATATATTCACTGTCAGAGGTAAAATGGACAAATAAGATAAACCCTTGTCCTCAAGATGTTATCTAGCAGGAAGCTATGCCATAAACATAAAAGCTTCAGAGTAAGTCTCATAGAAGAAGTACACAAAGTTGTGGGAGTTCAAAACAGAAAGAAGGTCTTTCCTGACCATGAAAATCAATGAGAGTTGAATGGAGAAGACAGTCTACAGACATTGATGGGAAAGTCCTTTCAAAGAGCAACAACTCTTGGTCTACTTCAACTGAACTCTGGAGCACATATTGATAAATGGTAGGACTCTATCCCAGAAAAGTATGTTTGGTCAGATCCTAGAATCTCTGAATGACAAATTATTCATAGGTCTGTATTACCCTCACCACTAGGTCCCATCTCCTTATCTTGATTTACATCCTGTAGCCCCTACTTATCTCCTGCCTCATTCTCATCTCTCTCTACCTCTTACCCTCTGTATTCCAGCTAAACTATTTGGTTCCTTAATGTACCCCAGTATCCCTGGCTACCCTGGCCAGAAAACTTTTACACATATTATCTTCCCTCCCTGTAACACTTTCTGCCCTTTTCCTCCTCCCAGGCCTCTCCACTTCTGTCCTAGATAACTCACTCTTCTCAGGCCCTGCTTGGACTGGAATTTTTTCAAGGAGCTTTGTCTGATCCCTAGCTCTCAGAAAGATGCATCTTTTACATCTGTATTTCCTCATCCTCACAGTATTCTTTTGGCATCTATTTGTGTTCCATGACTCTATGACCTCACTGACAGCAATGACTGTGTATTTCTCATTCACCATTGCATCCTCACTGCCTACCACAGTGCCTGACATACTCTAAGTGCTCAATAAATACTTCTTGACTATATGAGTAAATGGATAAATAAGTGACAAAATAAGCCTTTTAACTAATCAAACTATTTTAAAAATACATAAAAGCTGGGGTAAATGATGGCAGCAGATATTTTCATGATTAATCAATATTTTGAAAAGATAAAATGTTTTATCGATGATATTGTTTTATGACTATTTCCTATTTGCTAGAGGGAAAACTCCATGCAGTTGCCAGATTATTTAACATCCATGCATTCTATCTTAGAATAAACTTTCTATCTCTGACTAGGTGGTAGTGACCATAAAAGATCAAATTCTACCTATGACTTCATATTTCAGAAACCTTCAATGGTGTATCATGGAGAAAACCCCTCTCCCTAGAATCCTAAAAGGGATCAAAATTCTACCATCTCCTAGGTTTGACCCACTTATAATACAAAGTTAGCTTTAAATTTATGAATGTTTATATTGAGCAAAATGTGGGATAACTGTACTTAGGACTTTAAGGGGGGAGTATAATCATAAAGTAAAATTGAGGCTTTTTAGAGGAATAGAGTTCAAAAACATGAGGAATTTGGAAAGTAAGAAACAAATTCTACATGCTACACAGAGAAACCCAGAAGTATCCTGATACATTTAAAACTGGAGAACAGGATGCAACACAGAAAGCAAAGAAAAAAATTATTCAGAACAACTTTTACAAGAAGAAAAACATATTGCTATTCAAACTATCAGAGAACAGCTTATAGTTAAGAAAGCAAAGAACTTTGCTGCTTTAGGAAGAAATGCAGGACTTATATAAGCCTGCAGAAAAACTATTTCAACCTGGAATTGTTAAACCTAGGGCAAAAAAAAAGAGAAAAATTAAGTGACCATTAAATTATGTCTACCATGTTTTGGTAACCAACCACAGAAACAAACCAAAGACCACAGACCTTCAAGAAGCAGTATAGCCAAATGAGACCATGCATTTGAAACTTCGCAGGTTATACAAGCTTATACTCCAAGATCTCCATATTAGTAAAAGATCATTGTATACAAGTTTTCTTCTAAACTGGGAAACTTCTAAGAGTGTAAGGGGTACTCCTAATAATTAAACTGGTATTTAACTTGAAATTCTCAGTCAAACTGGGATGCAGGGTCAACCTAATTACCCATTGAACCACTATGTTATGTCAGAGAAACATTTTTTAAAAGGGTACCAAAGCTGAAGTCTTCAGAGGAAAAATGCAACTTATTTGAGGAGCTGACCAAAAGTTCCCAAACAGGAAAAAACTGGAAAGATTTCTGTTTAGGAGCTGGCCTGAATGTACACAGTTGCATGCATAATGTCTTTTTTTATTATTTATTTTATACTTTAAGTTCTAGGGTACATGTGCACAATGTGCAGGTTTGTTACATATGTATACATGTGCCATGTCGGTGTGCTGCACCCTTTAACTCATCATTTACATTAGATATTTCTCCTAATGTTGACTCTCCCCCATCCCCCCACCCCACGACAGGTCCCGGTGTGTGATGTCTTTTATTACTGGGCATACACAATATTTGCACAACTTATAAATAATTTACATCTGAATTGTCTCAATATTTATAGCCTTTTCATTGTTTCTTCAAAGTTGATGACATCTATGAAATTTTAAGATCCTAAATGTCAGGAATGTTTTTCCACTTCCTGTATATAGACTCAGCACACGTTGCTACTGCATAATGCACATAAGGGAATATGAACTTTCCTTCCACCTCTGAAGAAATCTCTTCATGGGTCAGAATCTCAATAGGATACAGATAGCACACAAAAAAGGAGTGATTGATCTGAGATTAATGAAGGGGCCACTTACAAATGTGTAAGCTGGGTTTAAGACAACCATAAGGGACGACTGAAAAACATCCAAGGGTTAGCAACCCTAAGACCACCACCACCCTTAGGCTTGCAAGGTCAGGTGAAAGAACAATTCTAGAAATTTGGTGAAAGTTGTAACTGTAGGAGAGCCCTCCAAATATGAATTTTGGCTTTTGGTAAAGGAACACAGCAATTGACACCTCGCAATCCTGCAATCCTGCAAAGATACAGCTGTGGAATAAATACCCCAATTCTCTTTCCTGTAGCCATCTAATCTCTTGCTGGTACTTTTGAGCTAACCCATAGGTCAAGGGAGCCTAGTTAATAAGTAATTCACAGAGATAAGCCTTCTGGATGACAAAGCCAAATGGACAAGACTAAAGAATGTGTCTAGAGAGACTATCTAGCAGGATTTAATTGAATACTATAGAAGTTCATATTTCTAAAGTCTAGATATATTACATACATCCTTTATGTTCATAAGTGAAAATGAGGAGCAATTTGATCTTCACAGTTATATCAGAGAAAGAGCAGGTGTTTTAGTATTATTAGCTTCATTTTACAGATTAAGAAATAGAGGACAGAGAGGAAATACTACTCTCCTAAATCATCCAAAAAAGTTTAGAGAACATCACTGTGTCCATGGACCTGTCAGAAAGCTGTTTATTTCCCAGGCTTAACTAGAACCTGGGTCTTCTATCTGTAAACCCAGAGATCATTCCATCTGGCCTTGTCCACATAAGCTTGTTGTTGGTCTGAGCAACAGAAGCTCATCACACAGCAGAAGGAGACTAAAAATTAATCAGCCAAGTATATACCAACAGAGATTTACAGAACAAAAGTGATGTCTCTGCCTTTAGGGGATCCCAGCTTATAAACTAAGGAAAGAAAAGCACTCAGAAAAATTCACAAAGACTGTGAATGAATCAATCAATCAATATTACTCTAGTATAGAGTAATGCACTAAGTATAGAAAATGCACTAAGTATAGAAAACTTACGTGCATGCAGTTGGCCATCGTATTCTTGTGGTCACATGTTATTATGGCTCATGGTTTATGATGTTCAAGGGATTGATGGCAAGTTGAAAAGATTCCTATGCACAATGAAATAATGGTTGATACAGCAGAGTGTGAGTGGACCAATATCATATTAAAAATCTAATCCCAGGTAGAGTCTGAGGTAGGCTCCTCATATAGAACCCTGATGCCAGCCTCACATTCTGGTGGTAGCGATAATAATGAGAACTGATACAAAATCAAGTGATGATATATGTTGCTCTGTTACTTAAGCAGAGAAACAGAAATCCAACAACCTCTTATAAACAGAGCAAAGCCTTAGAATGACTAAACATATTACTCAGGATCTCACCTGAGGCAGAGACTATTATGTGCTCACCAAAACCCATCTTATTTTTCTCCTAAGCATGAAAGCAGACCATACTTTCTATCCTTTTTACAATTACATGTGGCCATGCAACTGGGTTCTGGCTAATGCAACAGAAATGATTTGCTACACTTTTAGCCTGGCCCATAAAACCCTCCAAAGATCTTCTCCGCTCCCTCCTTTCTCACCTGCATTTGATTGACAATGCCCAACAAACACTGAAATCCTGAGCTAATGACTGTAGAGTCTACATCAGCCTGAATCTTTGAATGACTATGTGGAATAGCCCCCACCCCATCCTGCCACCTTACAGCCAGCAATTCAGCAAATTAAACTCAGTAAAATTAATGGAGTTACCACAGTAACCTGAAGAAATATATCACATCTCAAGCATAAACACTCAACATTTTTATGTGCAAATATGAATATATATTTTCAAAAGGTATACCTTATTGCACACATTATCTTATAGCCTTTTAATTTGGCACTATATTATAAACAATTTTCCATGTTCACGGAATCCTCCAATATTGTAACTTTTAATCCCAAGCTGTGGTTAGACCATGCTTTCAAATTTTTACTATTTTATATAACTTTCATTTTTCAATATTAGACAGAATATGATCCAAAGACCTTTGTGATGCTGTTATTAGGAAAAAGAGCATTTTTCTTCATCACAGTTATTTGTTGACCTACAGCTACTATTCAAAATGATGGATCATTGATTTTGTGCTGCTCAACCCCATCAAGTTAATATCTTTGAGTTTCTTCCATGTAATAAACCTTTCTCACATCCCATAGAAAGATATACTGTGAAAGGTAATAAATGCCCTTTAAAACATTACAAAATAAAAGAATTGGTGTGAATCATCAGATACTGGTATCTAGTCATTGACCTCTATTAGCATACAAAATGATTAATTTTTTGCCCCAAATTGATGATGATAAAGTCAAAAATAAAATATAAATTAATTTATTGTAAGGCTTATAAAATATCCTTCTTCTAAAGGGGAACATGTCTTCATCATCAACTGAAATAATTGAATACTATCTACTTTTTCACTTTCTCTGTTAATAGGGTACACACAAACTCCTTTAAAAGTTTATAAGGGTAAGGGTCAAGAAACATCTTCATGGGCCCAGTAACAAATTCAAATGAAAGTAAATATTGTTACACTATAGTTTGTATAGGGCATACATACAGTAAGACAGAAAACAGAGGCTATCAAAATACATAATTCAATGCAACTTTAGAAAATTATTTAAACCACAAAAATAGCTTTTCTACAGCTTCAAAAAAAGATCCTGCCACATTTCAATGTTATTTCACTGTATATAATACAGCCTTGTAAAGGTTTTCCCAACAAGAGAACCTAAAATAAAGAATGTAATATAATTAATAGGACACTAAATTCTCATTAAATACTTGATTCTTATTTCCCTATGAATGTTATCTAAATTCTGTGATACATGATTACTTAAAGATGTAAATATTTTTAAGAAAGCATAGAAAAAAAGATCAAAACTCAATAATGCCTATCAAAGGGTAGTATGGCACTAATAACCCATCTCAGTATCTCTTAGCATTTCCCAGCCTCTCTGTAAAATGCATGATAACATAAAAAGTTTATGATATTTTGAATCAATATTAGCTTTAAGATGTGTCTATTCTGCTTAGCAATCATGTGACCTTTAGCTATAATTTTACTTCTGTGAGTCTTAGTTACTATTTCTTTTTGGAGGGGGGTATAAAAATGTATTATACATAAAGAATATTACCACTAACAAATGCAGACACGCTAGGACATGGTACTGGGTGGAGGATGGCTAGCTCTTTGGAAAGTGAAAAGTTTGGGTGGTGTGGGCTTCATGTCACGCTGATTGGTCAGTAGATGGGGGACACATGCCAAACACCACAGGATAACAGGGCATCAGATGCCGCTCTGTGTGCCCATAAGTGTTCCCTGTCTCATCTGGGCCTTCGAAGGGAGCACACCCAGAAGCAAGCAACTGAAATGAAGAGGCTTCCTAAGGTGCCCCTTCCAGGCTTGTCTCTGAAGTCACAGCAACATCATTTTAAGCAATATGTTTAATTGGATGATTTCCACAAACTATCCACGAAGTTTCTAACCATCACAATTCAGCGAAGTACAAATTACTGAGTTACAAGTTGTGGGAAGAGAAGGCAGCACCAATGGTGGCACCTTCTAATCCTGGTTGTTCTAGGGGCAAGGAGAGGGGAAGGTCTTTTTTTAAACCAAGCCCCTCATTTCAATGTACAAAAGAATTACTCTGATCAATATTAAATTGTATTGAAAACAAAATGGACTAAAAAGCAAATACTACTCTAGGTTGGGGTGGAAGTGGGAGGAAAGAATGAGTCCTTCCAAGCAGGAAGGGAGATAGCAGGGGGAAGGTTCTGTGCCTGTGACCTCGGGTGGTCACTCACGCTGCTCCATTTTTACTTTTTGTGGTCTCAAGAAGGTCCGATTTTTCTTCTCTTTCTTCCCCTTTGTATTGGCTTGCAAGTTTCGCCAGCTGTCCACACTACCATCTCGACTTTCCTCAAAGTTTTTCTGCCACTCTCTCTCCCGTTAGGCTTTTTCTTGAGCTTCAATCTCTTTTTCCCTTTGTTGTTTCCTTTCATGCATCTCTTTGACTTCTCACTCTTTCCTTTTAATTTCCAGCTCAGCAAAGAGTTTCATTGTCTGTTTATATACAGCTTGTTTGAACAGCTCAGGATCATCCTCCTCTACAATTGTAGGTTTTCCTTCCTTCTTTAATTGTTTTTTTTCACTCTTTCAGAGTGTGTTCCACGTATTTTTTTCCCACCTGAATTACATCCAGTGCCCTCTTCTTTTGCTCCTGATCCAGTAGCAACTTGTAAGCTTTGTCCACAGCTTCAAAAGCCTTTTGTGCTCTGTCAGCATGATCTTGATTTTTGTCAGGATGCACCAAGATGGATAACTGCCGAAACCGCTTTTTTATTTCCTCATCTGTAACTTCAGGATCTATCCGAAGAACCTCAAATGCGTTCAAATTGAAGTAAGAGGAACCAGGATGGGTCAGTCTTTCAATCTGATTTTTCGATGTTAGAATCGAGTCTCTCTTCTCTATTTGTTTCACCTCACTGTAGAAGGTCATAAATGCTTCCTTGGTGCTGCCTCCGCCACCTGAAGTCCTGCTCTCTCCTGAAGCCGCCATTTCCCCAGCCCAGCCGCCACGTGACCCTTCTCTTAGTTACTATTTCTATAAAATTATTGAATACCCACATCACAGGAACTAACGTAAATATTTAATTTGATATGTATATAAAGAAACTAGCATAGTACCTGAACAGAGTAAATAGTCAACAGCTGTGGTTTTCTTTTTCCCCACTCCCCACTGTTTTCACTAAAGCATTATTGCCTTAGTACTGTCACTTAGGATTTTTTTCTTAAACTAGCAAGATGTTATTTCACTGAATGGTTTGTATGATTCAGATACAATTTTCTTACTCATTTATTCTTCTAACACATGTGCCATATATCTACCATGTGCCAGAACTATTCTTGATGCAAGGGATATAGCATTGAACAAAACAGAGCCCCCACCCTCCAAAAAAGATTATAAGACTTAGGAAGCTTATATGATCATAGAGGAATATAGATTTTTTGTTTTTAAAAAAGTAAAACATATGGTTTAATATCTGGGGATAAAAGCTGTAGAGAAAAGCAAAATATCTGGGGGAATAAAATTCCAGGTGGAGGGAGGAGCAAGTACAAAGGCCCTAAGACAGGAGCAAGCCAGGCCTGTTAGAAAAATAGCAAGAAGGCAGGGGGTGGAGTGGCATGAAAGTGTGGGAGATTGGTAGCTCAGATGGGAGCCAGATCATCTACAGCCTTATAGGACATTTTAAGGACTTTGGATTTTATTCTGAGTTAAATGGGAGGCATAGAGGAATTGGCTTGATTGTGGGAAGCGTGGAAAGAAAGTGACCTATATTGTGTGTTTTGCAATATTCCAGGTGAAAGATAAGGGAGGCTTGATCAGAAGGGTAGTAGTGGGGATGGTGAGAAGTTGTCAAATTCTGGGATGATTTGAAGACAGAGCTAATGGAATTTGCTGATAGATTAAATGTGGGATGTGAGATCACAAAATAAGGACAAGAGTAACACCAAGGTTTTAGGCTATAGCAGCTGGAAGGATGAACTTATCATTTTTTGAGAAAAACTATGAAAGATGTTTAGGGAGATAAGAACAGGAGTTTGGTTTGCTTATCTTGAGATACATACTAGAAATCCAAGTGGATACACAGAGAAGGCACTTGGGTAAAGAGCCTGGAATTGAAGATAAAATTCAGGCCAGTAATACAAAACTGGGATTCCAGAACATATGGATGATAATTAAAACCATGATACTGGATGCAATCTTCAATTAGAAACATGTGTAGGCAGAGAACTTAGGAGATCCAGGGCTGAGCCATAAGGCACTCAGTGTTCAGAGTGCACAGACGCAGAGTGGGTGGTTTTTTTCTCACGCCAACCAATTCTCCAATTCTCTAGCACTGACTAGGCTTCCTAAAATTTAATCCAATTCTGACACTAACTACATAGAGCTAGTGTCAGGCTCCACAGGTTTAAAGACTCAGTCCCAAAAGAATATCCTCACTTCAAATGCTGCTTACATATACATCAGGTACCCAGGTTACTCACACTTCTGTCTGACTTGGTTGCAAAGTCAGAGGTTCCCACAATCCCTCCACTTCAGGTTCAGTAATCTGCTAAGACTCACAGGATTCAGGAAAACACTGCAATTACTACCTCAGTTTATTATAAAGGATGCAAATGAATAGCCAGATGAAGAGGCATACAGGAAGAAGTCTGGAAGGGTCACAAGCACAGAAGGGGGCCTCTGTCCCCATGGAGTTGGGGTGCACCAGCCTCCTTGTGCTTGGGTGTGTCTGGCAACTCAAAGCTCCCAAACCCCATCATTTAGGGTTTTTTATGGAGGTTTCATTACCCAGCCATGATCGTGGCCATTGGTGATTAACTCAATCTCCAGCCCCTTTCTCCTCCCCAGGGGTTGCGGGTTGGAACTGAAAGGTCCAAGCTGCTAATCAACATTTGGTCTTTTGGGTTACAGGCCCCATCCTAAATCTCTCTAGGGAAACTTCAAGAGTTACTTAATTAGAACAAAAGATGCTCCTATCAATCTAATCACTCAGAAAATTATAAGGATTTTAGCTCTGTGCCAGGAACCAGAGACAAAGACCAAATATTTTTCTTATCATACCACAGGTCAACCCCTGGTCTTTGACACATATCCTTTACAGCAAACTGATCATGCCTGTCAGGACATTTATATTTGGTGCAGCACTCATAGAATAGATGTAGCAATAGTACCAAAGTGAATATGGCTCACATTTTGAGAAGCCAGTTCAAAGAAACAACTAATTTGACCTATAAAACCATACTTTTTTTTTTGTATACTTGCACTAATTTGTTACTCTTGTTTTCCCCTGGTCTACCGGTATTTGTATCTTATGATAAGCTTGTACTGAACTATTTAGCATAGAAATCAGCTTTAGGCTAGCTGTATCAAGTTCTTCCTCAGGTCAGCCATTTTCTATAGGTATTACATCCTGAGGAGGATGTAACTCAATTTCTCAATATGATTAGTCATCAATATCAGTATTATCATAAGACTTGTTTACATGAGGTAGTTGAATATTACCAACAACACCAGTATTATACCATATTGCAGTATGGTCATGGTATAATTCAGTTTCATTACAGAACAGATCAGTAAGAACTACAGAGGCATTTGTTTTGTCTTCTCAACAGAATCAACCCTTGCCCATATACTAGATCTTATTAAAAACAGACACTGTTACAATTAGCCATTGTTCAGTTATTTCTGGGTTCCAACGTAACTGGGGACAAAGTTAACCACCCTGTTTCATCCCACAAACTATACTGAGACAGGTTACCATTTTGTATTGTTATGTAGCAGGGGCTACTTCCCTCCTGCAGGAAGGATATAAGTGATGTTTAGAACAGCTCCTATCCCTACTAACTACACTACATGATGTGTTTTTATTTCAACCTATTCTGGGGACTAAGTCAGTCACACTGCAATGATGCAAATTACAAGTTCCCCCAGGGAACTTCCATTAGTTTAGAGGACCATAAGATTACCAAAGGTGAATCCCTCGAGCTTCAGCAACTAGAATAAAGGGTCACTGCCCCATGACCACTTCATCCTTCATTTGAATTAAAATAGTCAAGAGGCCCTATTGGGTCAGAGTACAAGCCCTTTCCCAAGAGTAGATTTAGGATTATCTGGCATTAGTTGTTGAGCTTGCCAGACCCACTTTACTAATTATCTTTCCAAGCTGACTTCCATCCTTTGCCTCCCTCCTGGAAGGAAACTTCCCCTAATCTGTTTATTCTAGCTAATAAATATTTTACCTCAAAATACAACTCCTCATTAAAAGCAAATTCTCTTTGTTCCAAGATATCTAGACCAGCACCTGTCTCCTTGAAGGCCCTTTTCTGTCTTGTGGGCCAGTGCTGTTTAATCTACCATGTGTGTTATCGCCAAGTCATGCTAATAGTCTGAGTAGAATTGGAATACATATTTTGTACCCCAAAATGATGGGTGCAACATAATCCTGGGGTTAGATGAGTGGTGGTCAGACCAAAATATCATTCAGTTTGAGTGTGTCATAAGGCCACAGTATTCCTGTCTCGGGGAGGGCCACTCCTCAGGGGAACTCAGATCTACCATGCAATGCCCACTATTTTGATCCCATCAGGAACTTCAGAGTTTTTCTCTATTCTGCTTAATAGCTTTCCATTCACGAAAATGATGATAACATGCACTGGTGCAGAGTACTCTGTGGTATGTTGGGCATGCTACCATTATGGTTTGTCTGTTATAACCAGGAATCTTTCAAAGCATTTGATCATCAATATTTACAGTTGCACACTGAGACTTACACCACACACTTTGAATTCCTAGTAGTTCTCAGAAACTCCTTCCCAGATTATATTCTTTGTAGTAGATATAACCTGAAAAATAGGAGTCAAAAGATAGTAGCATATTACTAGAGTTCCATTTAGTCATTAACAGGCAGTCCAATAGTCACCATCATCTTGTATGACCAGAATGTCTCCCAAAGTGATGCCCCTCAGATTTGTGGGCTGCCTTTCAGTGTTGTTGGGTTTAAAAGCAGGGTGGTCTTGGCAAACATAGAGTGTCACCCTTCCAGAGCTTGGAACTCTGTTCCTGATTGAAGAGTACTCATGCAAAGGGATCAGCCTTCTGTGGGACCAGAGGTGGGCATCCAGCATAACAGGAAAGAAGGCATAGACATATGAAGATAGGCAGGTATGCTAGTGGGATTTTGAGCAAGTAAGTCTCTTTTAACTGCTTTTATTTTCTCAGATTGAAAAGGAATTAAGATCATTAGCTAAAAGTATAGACAGAAAGGAGTGTTGGAAGTTTAAAGAAAGAGAAGATACGAAATGCTCTATTCAGGGATTCTCAACCTTGGCCCTATAGACATTTAGGGCAGAGTAATTCTTTGTTGTGGGGTTATTTAGAAGCATCCTCGATCTCTACCCACCTAGATGCCAGTAACACTCCCTCCCTGAGACTGCAATAACCAAAAACATCTCCAGCATTGCCAAATGTCCCCCGGGGACAAAATCTCCATGGTTAAAAACTATTGCCTCCCTAGGAATGGGGAGAGAGAAAGGAGTAGAGAAATGTAAAAAGATGGTGACCCTAGGTCATCTAAAATTTCACTTGAGGCCAGTGGGCATGAATTTTGAATGAAGTCAGTCAGCTTGCTTATGACTATTTTTCCAGCCACGTTACCTGCACAGGATCAGAACAGGCAAGAAGTTGGTACATCAAAGTGAAAAGGGGGAAAGGTGTATGTAAGAAAGTGACTACACTGGTAGAATTTAAGCCAGGTAAGGAGGAAAGGGAGGACGTGAGAGTAGGGAAGAACAATGAAAGGTGGATGAATCAACATAGTTTAGATTCCAGCTAGATGGAGGAGTCTGGGTACCAGAGGGCATGAGCTGGGAAATTATGAGGTGATGGTTAGCAAAAGAGATGCTTGAAACTTGCTCAGAACTGGTTGAAGTTATTGGTAATTATATATATTTATATATGTATATATATTTATATATATATTTATATATATTTATATATATACACACACATATAGAGAGTTATATAGAGATATATAATACATAATTGATACTTTTTATTAAATCCTGAGAAACCTTCAGCTCCACAAAGAGCCAAGAGTTGTGTTGCCAGTGTCTCATTATTGGAACTAGCAAAGTGTAAGATTCAAATCTCCCATAGCGTTTATGTACACAAGCTTAATATAGCCTATTAAGCTGAGTTCTGCATTTTATTTGCTCATAATTTCCTATATCTCAGTAAGTAAGTGAAAGCAGCAGCCATTCCAACTTGCTCCAAGTCAGAGATTGGCATGATATCTAACTTGCTTAGTTGTGAGAAAACTTTAGTCAAGAGGTGATTTTTCCCTCAGGAAAAAAAAAAAAAAAAAAAGCTATTGAGCTTGTGGAAATCAAAGCAGCTAAACAAACCTCTTATTATTAGAATAATGGCATGACATTCAATAGCCTTCAGGGAAAATTTAACTGGTCTTTGATTTTGGCACTTTAGCTACTTCAAAATTAGGTCAAACAATAAAGAAGAAGAAAGAACACTGAACAAAAGACAAAATAAAGTCATATACTAACTTTACTTTTCAAGCATAGTCCAGTGAAAAATAAGAACAAAGTAAATTTTCCTTAAGCTCTAATATTCCACTCTTCTGCTTTTGAAGAAAAATGTGTTTTTCTGTAGTTTTATAATAAATCTAAAACACTATCATTTTTAGCATGAAATGCTAAGTATTGCTTTGCCAAAAATTGTCACCCTATGCTACAATCATCTAAGTTTGTTTTAATAATCCTCAGATACAAATGACCACTATGTCAGCCCCCTCAGTACTAACTATGATTATCTGTTGTTTAAAATAGATGTCCTAAGAACGTTATCTAAGTGAACAAAAGCATAAACATTTCAACTATCAAATCATCAGAACTGCTTAGGCAAGGGTAAATATCTCCTGGCTCCAATGTCTCCCTTATGGAATTTTTTTTTCCCTGTTACTTGCTCTGCTGTTGCAATGATAACAGGCGCATGCTGAGATAATGAAATTATGGATCTTCTTTTTATAGCTTAAGTGCTTTTTATTTCTGAAGAAGTAAAGGTTTCTTTCTAGGTAGTAATATATTTTAATACAGTTCAAATACAAGAAAAACAAGATGTTTCATAGAAATGCAATCAATAAAGGATACCAGAGGGAAAAATAAACTGAATTTGGAAGAAGATTCAAGCCTCCCTGATTGGATTGTATTAGAGAAGGCAAAAAATTAATAACTTCATGTCATTGAGATTTTTCTCACTTCCATCAGGAAACTGAATTCTATGAGCCCTATGTTAATTTTCCAAACTCTTCTTTGGTTTTGCATAGTGAAGAGTCACTCCAGGGTTATGCTCAACTCAGTGACTAACTGGCTTGGAAATCTCACTTGTTTTAAGTTCTGTCTTCACACTCCTCAAGACTGCAGACTCTGTCTTGCCTAACAAAGGTGACATACCACAGAGGATTACAGAGACATGCAAGAGAAACCAAGTTGTATTCTTGGTTCTGTTGGTGAGATCACTTCTTTTGGATTGGTATCAGATGCCACTTAATACTGTCCATTTCTGAGATCTTTTTTCTCCCCAACAGAAGTCCTCTCAACTATCACACTGACAAGTCGGCTTTTTTCTGATGTCTCGAAGTGCTGGCACTACCAAGGATTCAGATAAGAACTGAAGCTGAGTGACTGGATTAACCGATAAAATTGCTAATTCAAGCCCTGTTTTCAACACTTTTGAAAGATTAACCAACTGGGCCAAAATTTGGAGCACAGAGGAAGTTTTATTTTTAACAGTCTACACTGTTTGATAAATAAAAGGCTTTAACAATTTCAAAGAAATTCACATCAAGAAATTTCCGCAGACATTTTTCCCTCAGAGAAGTACACAAATGGGACAATTTAGTCAGAGCTTTGGATGGGTTTTCTTTCTTGTAAATATTGTTACTTGGCAGGGAAGCACAGAAGCTGATCAGTCTAATATGTATATGTCATTGTACTGACACAATGACAGCAACACAAATATAGAAGTGCATTTTTCTTTTTAAAAAATCAAGTCTAATCATTTCAATTTTAAAACTAGTAAAAAATACAAAACTTACATATCTGGTCAGAGACTGACAGAGACATAATAGGATGTGGTAGATTTGGGCACAGATACAGGAGCCAAGTTCCTATGTTGGGTCCTAACCCTGCCACTTTCCAGCTGGGTGACCTTGAGTTAGTTACTTAGCTTCTCTCTGCCTCCAATTTTCCATTGGAATGAGAGTAATAGTACCTACCTCAGAGAGTTGCCATCAAGGCTAGATGAATTAAATCTATCAAGTGCTTAGAAGAGTATGAGGCATATAATCACTTAGTAAATGTGTGTTGTTATTATTAATGTGAGTCCATAAGTAAAAATGACCTTCAAGGTGTCTTTACATAAGATTAACTTCTGTGTGCATGTGTGTGTTATAAGGAAAGATAGTTCCTCAAAGCTTTTCAATACCATCCCATACATGACATAATTTTATCACTGAATCTTTTTCCTTAAGAGCTTCACTCTATTTGACACCAAGAATAACCTCATCTGTAAAATAAATTTCTTGTACCATATGATAGTTAAACTTTCTTCCAGCTCAAACAAGCACCTGTAAAATGAAACTTGGAACTCCTGGTTTCATTGGTCCAGTTGCTAATTATCATCCTCCTGTGACAACTCCCTCACTGCGCTGTAAATCCACCAAGTGCCTAACCCCAAATATGAACATCACCCACTCTGCTGGGAAAAGACAATGTAGAATTACCTCCTGTGGCATATTTTTTTTAACTTGTAAAAGGAAGTGGGCTTATTTTCCCTGAAGGCTCTTTCTTTTCATGGAACCATTCTATCCTGCCCATGATAGACATGTGGCATGGAGATAAGTTGGGGACAGAAAGATGGATGTAGATGGGCAGAAGAAGTATAAACAGGGAAGAAACACAGTCTCACCAAGCTTACCCTAGTCCTTTGCCCTGTCTTAGGATGAAGATCATTAAAATGTGACTGCCTTTGATATCACTTCTAATATGGCTGGAAAGAGGACTCATGCAGTTCAAATTTGAGATGTTTAGACTGTATTAAAACATGAGGCTTCGGTCACATCAAAGGCTCCTCGCGGGTGGCTTGGGCCAGGGTAAGGTCACCACTGCCCCCACTGTAATAGGTGTGAGACACTGTGTACCTGTGAAATGGTGGTGTTTGCTTTTTTTTGCTGATAAATGTGGAGCTGGGAGAGAATATGCCTTCATGTGCCTGAGGAATGACCTCCTGTGGAAAGTTTAAAGACAAACAGGTATCAGGTTAGGGTTATGGGGGCAATTTTTTGAATGGGAATGTCCTTTTTTCTGAGGGAATAGGCTTCTTTAATTCCTGGTGCAAGGACAGACATTGATAAGCAAGACTTCCTGCTTGACCACCAAATTTTAAATAAAGGTAATTTTATTCTGACAATAGGTCATTTGGATGACATCAAGGCAGGACATAAAAGATGAGGGCAAGTTAACCTCATTTTGCCTTTTCCTACTTAAATATCTTTATCTAACATTAGTTCCATCACACTCATCCAATACGTTTACATTACAATTGCATAAAATTGAGGGAAGAAAATTTTGTGTTGTCACTACTAGCCTATAGGACAAGTTCTCAAAAGCAATATCTTTATTACATCTTTAATGGTTTTAAAGATCTTAGTAATGTGCTTTAAAAGATTTTAGCATAATATTCTAAAAGTTCTTAAGATTAGGAATTTACTCCATGCAATAGAACTTGTCAAGACAACCCTAACTAGTTCTCAAAGGAAAAGGCAAGATTGTATCCATGGAAAATAAAAGGACTAATGACTTAATAAATTATACTTGGCTTCTAATATATAGGGAAGTACAATAACACAAGAAAAAAAACAAGCCAAGCAGAAGACAACCAAAACAGAGGAAATGAAGAGAGATGGATCAGACTGATACCTAGAGACCTAGTTCAGGGGAGGGATATCTACCCCGCCAGAAGCATGCGCTGAGTGCATTCTCTCCCATTGCTGGTTAGCAATCTCACTCGAGGGAGGTTCATTACCTAACTCTCAGGTGCTTCTGAACTCTATTGGTACTTAACAGTGCCACCATGGCTTATGAATTGCCATGAAATTGTTCATTGTCAGTTGTAACGTCCCTACTCATTGCAAATTCTCCAAAGTACTTTGCTTTCTACTTTCTTTTCATCCCACGTATACCTAGTGCAATACCATTTGTGAAAGAGAAACTTAAATCATTTAGAAATAGAATCTCCATTTGATGGGGAGAAAAGAAAGAAAGAGTAAAAAGAAAATCTCATTCTCCTACTAACCCTTTCTGCATCTTCTGAGTGAATGGAAAACATTTATAATCATTTCATTTCTAAATGCCATGTTATACATTTCAGAGGGGAAAAAATCATTTACTCTTAGACTCACGTCCAATTTTCGTTGTGATTTTTGCCCTCAAGAAATAAACATCGTGGTCAGGATGTCTGTCCGGCATCCTTGTGGCCAAGAAAGCAATGGTTTGCAATGAAACACGAGTTCTCTGGTGAGAATAGGCAGCCCCATGGCTGCAAACTTCTATGAACCACAGGGTTTTTAACCATGGGCAAAGTCTCAAACTGCTTAATTGAATGACAAGCCCCTCAAACAGCTGTCATTTGAGATTCCTGGGTTGAGATGAAAGACCAGAAGTACTTGTAATTACTCTCCTCTAGCACCCTTTTCCTAAACACAGAACATAGTATAGGAAACAATTTTCAATAACATGAACAGCCTGTCTATGGAAGAATGAATCAGACAGTTGAAGATTGATATAATTTTTTCCCCTTTTTTTTTCTTACCAGAAGACTCTAAGGTCTAAAGACAATTACAGCTCTTAAAGCCCCCAAATTTTAATCTCCTTTCTTTCTTTCAATTCCAGAGTTCAATTCCCTGTGGCAATTTGGTGGAATCTTATTCACATAGTGTAGTTCACCTAAGAAGAAAAAGGTGATTTACTGAGTACAGGAAATCATTTCTTCAGATGCATATCATCATAAAATAAAATCTTGATTCATGCTCATGATCTACTTGGAACTCTGGGGATGCTAAATCCATATTTCTCAAATAAAAAGTAATTCTAGGTATTTTATTCTCTTTGAAACAATTGGTAATGGGAATTCACTCATGATTTGGCTTTCTGTTAGTCTGTTATTGGTGTATAAGAATGCTTCTGATTTTTGAACATTGAGTTTGTATCCTGAGACTTTGCTGAAGTTGCTTATCAGCTTAAGAAGATTTTGGGCTAAGACAATGGGGTTTTCTAAATGTGCAATCATGTCATCTGCAAACAGGGACAATTTGACTTCCTGTTTTCCTAATTGAATACCCTTTATTTCTTTCTCCTGCCTGATTACCCTGGCCAGAACTTCCAACACTATATTGAATAGGAGTGGTGAGAGAGGGCATCCCTGTCTTGTGCCAGTTTTCAAAGGGAATGCTTCCCAGTTTTTGCCCATTCAGTATGATATTGGCTGTGGGTTTGTCATAAATAGTTCTTATTATTCTGAGCTATGTCCCATCAATACCTAATTTCTTGAGAGATTTTAGCATGAAGAGCTGTTGAATTTTGTCAAAGGCCTTTTCTGCCTCTATTGAGATAATCATGTAGTTTTTGTCTTTGGTTCTGTTTATATGCTGGAACTTACACGGGAGGTGAAGGACATTTTCAATGAGAACTACAAACCACTGCTCAACAAAATAAAAGAGTTCACAAACAAATGGAAGAACATTCCATGCTAATGGATAGGAAGAATCAATATTGTGAAAATGACCATACAGCCCAAGGTAATTTATAGATTCAATGCCATCCACATCAAGCTACCAATGACTCTCTTCACAGAATTGGAAAAAACTACTTTAAAGTTCATATGGAACCAAAAAAGAGCCCACATTGCCAAGACAATCCTAAGCAAAAAGAACAAAGCTGGAGGCATCATGCTGCCTGACTTCAAACTATACTACAAGGCTACAGTAACCAAAACAGTATGGCACTGGTACCAAAACAGAGATATAGACCAATGGAGCAGAACAGAGCCCTCAGAAATAATACCACACATCTACAGCCATCTGATCTTTGACAAACCTTACAAAACAAGAAATGGGGAAACAATTCCCTATTTAATAAACGGTGCTGGATAAACTGGCTACCCATAAGTAGAAAGCTGAAACTGGAACCGTTCCTTACACCTTATAAAAAATTAATTGAAGATGGATTAAAGACTTAAATGTTAGACCTAAAACCACAAAAGCCCTAGAAGAAAATATAGGTAATACCATTCAGGACATAGGCATGGGCAAGAACTTCATGTCTAAAACACCAAAAGCAATGGCAACAAAAGCCATAATTGACTAATGGGATCTAATTAAACTAAAGAGCTTCTGCACAGCAAAAGAAACTACCATCAGAGTGAACAGGCAACCTATGGAATGGGAGAAAATTTTTACAATCTACTCATCTGACAAAGGGCTAATATCCAGAATCTACAAAGAACTCAAACAAATCTATGAGAAAAAAAAACCCCATCAAAAAGTGAGTGAAGGATATGAACAGACACTTCTCAAAAGAAGACATTCATACAGCCAACAGACACATGAAAAAATTCTCATCATCACTGGCCATCAGAGAAATACAAATCAAAATCACAATGAGATACTATCTCACACCAGTCAGAATGCCGATCATTAAAAAGTCAGGAAACAACAGGGGCTGAAAAGGATGTGGAGAAATAGAAACACTTTTACACTGTTGGTGGGACTGTAAACTAGTTAAACCATTGTGGAAGACAGTGTGGCGATTCCTCAAGGATCTAGAACTAGAAATACCATTAGACCCAGCCATCTCATTACTGGGTATATACCCAAAGGATTATAAATCGTGCTGCTATAAAGACACATGCACACATATGTTTACTGTAGCACTATTCACAATAGCAAAGACTTGGAACCAACCCAAATGTCCATCAATGGTAGACTGGATTAAGAAAATGTGGCACATATACACCATGGAATACTATGCAGCCATAAAAAGGATAAGTTCATGTCCTTTGTTGGGACATGGATGCAGCTGGAAACCATCATTCTCAGCAAACTATCGCAAGGACAGATAAATCAAACACTGCATGTTCTCACTCATAGTTGGGAATTGAACAATGAGAACACTTGGATACAGGAAAGGGATCACACACCAGGGCCGGTTGTGGGGTGGGGGGAGGAGGGAGGGATAGCATTAGGAGATATATCTAATGTAAATGATGAGTTAATGGGTGCAGCACACCAGCATGGCACACGTATACATATGTAACAAACCTGCACGTTGTGCACATGTACCCTAGAACTTAAAGTATAATAAAATTATATATATATATATATATATATATATATATATATATAGTGGAACTGCCATCCTCCAGTAGTTCGCCGAAGTGACCAACACAAAGGGAAACAGGAGAGGCACCGGTGTGTTCTCCAGGTCTTTAAGAAAACATGGAGTTATTCCTTTGGCCATGTATATGCGAATCTATAAGAAAGGTGATATCGGAGACATCAAGGGAAAGGATAAAGTTCAAAAAGGAAAGCCCTGACAGGTGTTACCATGGCAAAAGTGGAAGAGTCTACAATGTTCCCCAGCATGCTGTTGGCATTGTTGTAAACAAACAAGTTAAGGGCAAGATTCTTGCCAAGAGAATTAATGTGCATATTGAGGACATTAAGCACTCTAAGAGCCGAGATAGCTTCCTGAAATGTGTGAAGAAAATGATCAGAAAAAGAAAGAAGCCAAAGAGAAAGGTAACTAGGTTCAACTGAAGTGCCAGCCTGCTCCACTGAGAGAAGCACATTTTGTTAGAAAGAATGGAAAGTAGCCTTAGCTGCTGGAACCCATTCCCTGTGAATTAATGGCATAATAACTGTTAAAAAAATAAAAGACCTCTGGACTCTAAAATATACATATATATGTGGTATTATTTCTGAGGGCTCTGTTCTGTTCCATTGGTCTATATCTCCGTTTTGGTACCACTACCATGCTGTTTTGGTTACTGTAACCTTGTAGTACAGTTTGAAGTCAGACAGTGTGATACTTCCAGCTTTGTTCTTTTGACTTAGGATTGTCTTGGCAATGCGGGCTCTTTTTTGGTTCCATATGAACTTTAAAGCAGTTTTTTCCAATTCTGTGAAGAAACTCATTGGGAGCTTAATAGGGATGGCATTGAATTTATAGATTACCTTGGGCAGTATGGCCATTTTCACGATACTGATTCTTCCTATCCATGAGCATGGTATGTTCTTCCATTTGTTTGTGTCCTCTTTTATTTCACTGAGCAGTGGTTTGTAGTTCTCCTTGAAAAGGTCCTTTACATTCCTTGTAAGTTGGATTCCTAGGTATTTTATTCTCTGCGAAGCAATTGTGAATGGAAGTTCACTCATGCTTTGGCTCTCTGTTTGTCTGTCACTGGTGCATAAGAATGCTTGGGATTTTTGCACATTGATTTTGTATCCTGAGATTTTGCTGAAGTTGCTTATCAGCTTAAGGAGATTTTGGGCTGAGAAAATGGGGTTTTCTAAATATACAATCATGTCATCTGCAAACAAGGACAATTTGATTTCTTCTTTTCCTAACTGAATACCATTTATTTCTTTCTCTTGCCTGATTGCCCTAGCCAGAACTTCCAACACTATGTTGAATAGGAGTGGTGAGAGAGGGCATCCCTATCTTGTGCCAGTTTTCAAAGGGAATGCTTCCAGTTTTTCCCATTATGATATTAGCTGTGGGTTTGTCATAAATAGCTCTTATTATTTTGAGATATGTTCCATCAATACCGAATTTATTGAGCGTTTTTAGCATGAAGGGCTGTGGAATTTTGTCAAAGGCCTTTTCTTCATCTATCGAGATAATCATGTGGTTTTTGTCTTTGCTTCTGTTTATATGCTGGATTACATTGATTGAATTGCATATGTTGAACCAGCCTTGCATCCCAGGGATGAAGCCCACTTGATCATGGTGGATAAGCTTTTTTTTTTTTTTTCTTTTTTTTTTTTTTATTATACTTTAAGTTCTAGGGTACATGTGCATGACGTTTATATCATGTATAACTCCCCAATGCAATCCCTCCCTCCTCCCCCTTCCCCATGATAGGCCCCAGTATGTGATGTTCCCCTTCCCGAGTCCAAGTGATCTCATTGTTCAGTTCCCACCTATGAGTGAGAACATGCGGTGTTTGGTTTTCTCTTCTTGTGATAGTTTGCTAAGAATGATGGTTTCCAGCTGCATCCATGTCCCTACAAAGGACGCAAACTCATCCTTTTTGATGGCTGCATAGTATTCCATGGTGTATATGTGCCACATTTTCTTAATCCAGTGTGTCACAGATGGACATTGGGTTGATTCCAAGTCTTTGCTATTGTGAATAGTGCCGCAATAAACATACGTGTGCATGTGTCTTTGTAGTAGAGTAATTTATAATCCTTTGGGTATAAACCCAGTAGTGGGATGGCTGGGTCATATGGTACATCTAGTTCTAGATCCTTGAGGAATCGCCATACTGTTTTCCATAATGGTTGAACTAGTTTACAATCCACCAACAGTGTAAAAGTGTTCCTATTTCTCCACATCCTCTCCAACACCTGTTGTTTCCTGACTTCTTAATGATTGCCATTCTAACTGGTGTGAGATGGTATCTCATTGTGGTTTTGATTTGCATTTCTCTGATGGCGAGTGATGATGAGCATTTTTTCATGTGTCTGTTGGCTGTATGTGTCTTCTTTTGAGAAATGTCTGTTCATATCCTTTGCCCACTTTTTGATGGGGTGTTTGTTTTTTTCTTGTATATTTGTTTGAGATCTTTGTAGATTCTGGATATTAGCCCTTTGTCAGATGAGTAGGTTGCAAAAATTTTCTCCCATTCTGTAGGTTACCTGTTCACTCTGATGGTAGTTTCTTTAGCTGTGCAAAAGCTCTTTAGTTTAATTAGATCCCATGTGTCAATTTTTGCTTTTGCTGCCGTTGCTTTTGGTGTTTTAGACATGAAGTCCTTGCCCATGCCTATGTCCTGAATGGTACTACCTAGATTTTCCTCTAGGGTTTTGATGGTATTAGGTCTAACATTTAAGTCTCTAATCCATCTTGAATTAATTTTCGTATAAGGGGTAAGGAAAGGATCCAGTTTCAGCTTTCTACTTATGGCTAGCCAATTTTCCCAGCACCATTTATTAAATAGGGAATCCTTTCCCCATTTCTTGTTTCTCTCAGGTTTGTCAAAGATCAGATGGCTGTAGATGTGTGGTATTATTTCTGAGGACTCTGTTCTGTTCCATTGGTCTATATCTCTGTTGTGGTACCAGTACCATGCTGTTTTGGTTACTGTAGCCTTGTAGTATAGTTTGAAGTCAGGTAGCGTGACGCCTCCAGCTTTGTTTCCTTTTGACTTAGGATTGTCTTGGCAATGCGGGCTCTTTTTTGGTTCCATATGAACTTTAAAGCAGTTTTTTCCAATTCTGTGAAGAAACTCATTGGTAGCTTGGTGGGATGGCATTGAATCTATAAATGACCTTGGGCAGTATGGCCATTTTCACGATATTGATTCTTCCTATCCATGAGCATGGTATGTTCTTCCATTTGTTTGTGTCCTCTTTGATTTCACTGAGCAGGGTTTGTAGTTCTCCTTGAAGAGGTCCTTGACATCCCTTGTAAGTTGGATTCCTAGGTATTTTATCTCTTTGAAGCAATGTGAATGGAAGTTCATTCCTGATTTGGCTCTCTTCTGTCTGTTACTGGTGTATAAGAATGCTTGTGATTTTTGCACATTAATTTTGTATCCTGAGACTTTGCTGAAGTTGCTTATCAGCTTAAGGAGATTTTGGGCTGAGACGATGGGTTTTTTCTAATATACAATCATGTCATCTGCAAACAGGGACAATTTGACTTCTTCTTTTCCTAACTGGATACCCTTGATTTCTTTCTCTTGCCTGATTGCCCTAGCCAGAACTTCCAACACTATGTTGAATAGAAGTGGTGAGAGAGGGCATCCCTGTCTTGTGCCAGTTTTCAAAGGGAATTTTTCCAGTTTTTGCCCATTCAGTATGATATTAGCTGTGGGTTTGTCATAAATAGCTCTTATTATTTTGAGGTACGTTCCATCAATACCAAATTTATTGAGCGTTTTTAGCATAAAGGGCTGTTGAATTTTGTCAAAAGCCTTTTCTTCATCTATTGAGATAATTATGTGGTTCTTGTCTTTGGTTCTGTTTATATGCTGGATTACATTTATTGATTTGCGAATGTTGAACCAGCCTTGCATCCCAGGGATGAAGCCCACTTGATCATGGTGGATAAGCTTTTTGATGTGCTGCTGATCCGTTTGCCAGTATTTTATTGAGGATTTTTGCATCGATGTTCATCAGGGATATTGGTCTAAAATTCTCTTTTTTTGATGTGTCTCTGCCAGGCTTTGGTATCAGGATGATGTTGGCCTCATAAAAAGAGTTAGGGAGGATTCCCTCTTTTTCTATTGATTGGAATAGTTTCAGAAGGAATGGTACCAGCTCCTCCTTGTACCTCTGGTAGAATTCAGCTGTGAATCCATCTGGTCCTGGACTTTTTTTGGTGGTAGGCTATTAATTGTTGCCTCAATTTCAGAGCCTGCTCTTGGTCTATTCAGGGATTCAACTTCTTCCTGGTTTAGTCTTGGGAGAGTGTAAGTTCCAGGAAAGTATCATTTCTTCTAGATTTTCTAGTTATTTGTGTAGAGGCATTTATAGTATTCTCTGATGGTTGTTTGTATTTCTGTGGGGTCGGTGGTGATATCCCCTTTATCATTTTTTATTGCGTCTATTTGATTCCTCTCTCTTTTCTTCTTTATTAGTCTAGCTAGTGGTCTGTCATTTTGTTGATCTTTTTCAAAACCAACTCCTGGATTCATTGATTTTTTGGAGGGTTTTTTTGTGTCTCTATCTCCTTCAGTTCTGCTCTGATCTTAGTTATTTCTTGCCTTCTACGAGCTTTTGAATGTGTTTGCTCTTGCCTCTCTAGTTCTTTTAATTGTGATGTTAGAGTGTCCATTTTAGATCTCTCCTGCTTTCTCTTGTGGGCATTTAGTGCTATAAATTTCCCTTACACACTGCTTTAAATGTGTCCCAGAGATTCTGGTATGTTGTATCTTTGTTCTCATTGGTTTCAAAGAACATCTTTATTTCTGCTTTCATTTCGTTATGTACCCAGTAGTCATTCAGGAGTAGGTTGTTCAGTTTCCATGTAGTTGAGCGGTTTTGATTGAGTTTCTTAGTCCTGAGTTCTAGTTTGATTGCACTGTGGTCTGAGAGACAGTTTGTTATAATTTCTGTTCTTGTACATTTGCTGAGGAGTGCTTTACTTCCAATTATGTGGTCAATTTTGGAATAAGTGCGATGTGGTGCTGAGAAGAATGTATATTCTGTTGATTTGGGGTGGAGAGTTCTATAGATGTCTATTAGGTCCGCTTGGTGCAGAGATGAGTTCAATTCCTGGATATCCTGTTAACTTTCTGTCTCATTGATCTGTCTAATGTTGACACTGGAGTGTTGAAGTCTCCCATTATTATTGTATGGGAGTCTAAGTCTCTTTGTAGGTCTCTAAGGACTTGCTTTATGAATCTGGGTGCTCCTGTATTGGGTCATATATATTTAGGAGAATGAGCTCTTCCTGTTGAATTGATCCCTTACCATTATGTAATGGCCTTCTTTGTCTCTTTTGATCTTTGATGGTTTAAAGTCTGTTTTATCAGAGACTAGGATTGCAACCCCTGCTTTTTTTTGTTCTCCATTTGCTTGGTAGATCTTCCTCCATCCCTTTATTTTGAGCCTATGTATGTCTCTGCATGTGAGATGGGTCCCTGAATACAGCAGACTGATGGGTCTTGACTCTTTATCCAGTTTGCCAGTCTGTGTCTTTTAATTGGAGCATTTAGTCCATTGACATTTAAGTTTAATATTGTTATGTGTGAACTTGATCCTGTCATTATGATATTACTGGTTATTTTGCTCATTAGTTGATGCAGTTTCTTCCTAGCCTCGATGGTCTTTACATTTTGGCATGTTTTTGCAATGGCTGGTACCGGTTTTTTCCTTTCCATGTTTAGGGCTTCCTTCAGGGTCTCTTGTAAGGCAGGCCTGGTGGTGACAAAATCTCTAAGCATTTGCTTATCTGTAAAGGATTTTATTTCTCCTTCACTGACGAAGCTTAGTTTGGCTGGATATGAGATTCTCGTTAAAAATTCTTTTCTTTAAGAACGTTGAATATTGGCCCCCACTCTCTTCTGGCTTGTAGAGTTTCTGCCAAGTCTGCTGTTATTCTGATGGGCTTCCCTTTGTGGGTAACCCGACCTTTCTCTCTGGCTGCCCTTAAGATTTTTTCCTTCATTTCAACTTTGGTGAATCTGGCAATTATGTGTCTTGGAGTTGCTCTTCTGGAGGAGTATCTTTGTGGCATTCTCTGTGTTTCCTGAATTTGAATGTTGGCCTCCCCTACTAGGTTGAGGAAGTTCTCCTGGATGATATCCTGAAGAGTGTTTTCCAACTTGGTTCCATTTTCCCCCTCACTTTCAGGCACCCCAATCAGACGTAGATTTGGTCTTTTTACATAATCCCATACTTCTTGCAGGCTTTGTTCATTTCTTTTTCTTCTTTTTTCTTTTGGTTTCTCTTCTCGCTTCATTTCATTCATTTGATCCTCAATCGCTGATACTCTTTCTTCCAGTCGATCGAGTCGGTTACCGAAGCTTGTGCATTTGTCACGTATTTCTCATGTCATGGTTTTCATCTCTGTCATTTCGTTTATGATCTTCTCTGCATTAATTAGTCTAGCTATCATTCTTCCACTTTTTTTTCAAGATTTTTAGTTTCTTTGCGCTGGGTACGTAATTCCTCCTTTAGCTCTGAGAGTTTGATGGACTGAAGCCTTCTTCTCTCATCTCGTCAATTCATTCTCTGACCAGCTTTGATCCGTTGCTGGCGATGGGCTGCGCTCCTTTGCAGTGGAGATGTGCTCTTATTTTTTGAATTTCCAGCTTTTCTGCCCTGCTTCTTCCCCATCTTTGTGTTTTTATCTGTCTCTGGACTTTGATGATGGTGACGTACTGATGGGGTTTTTGTATAGGTGTCCTTCCTGTTTGATAGTTTTCCGTCTGACAGTCAGAAGGACTGTCTGTTGGTCTGTTGGAGATTGCTTGAGGTCCACTCCAGACCCTGTTTGCCTGGGTATCAGCAGCAGAGGTTGCCGAAGATAGAATATTGCTGAACAGCGAGTGTACCTGTCTGATTCTTTCTTTGGAAGTTTCCTCTCAGGGGTGACGCCACCCTGTGAGGTGTGGGGTATCAGACTGCCCCTAGTGGGGGATGTCTCCCAGCTAGGCTACTCAGGGGTCAGGGACCCACCTGGGCAGGCAGTCTGTCCGTTCTCAGATCTCAACCTCTGTGTTAGGAGATCCACGGCTCTCCCCAAAGCTGTCAGACAGAGTCGTTCGCGTCTGCAGTGGCCCCCGCTCTTCCCCAATGGACTGCAGCTGTGCGTTGTCCACAGAGGTAGAGTCTACAGAGACAGGCAGGCTTCCTTGAGCTGCTGTGAGCTCCACCCAGTTCGAGCTTCCCAGCGGCTTTGTTTACCTACTTAAGCCTCAGCAATCGCGGGAGCCCCTCCCCCAGCCTCGCTGCTGCCTTTTGGATAGATCGCCTCAGACAGCTGTGTTAGCAGTGAGCGAGGCTCCGTGGGCGTGGGACCCTCCCGGCCAGGTGTGGGATATATTCTCCTGGTGTGCCTGTTTCCTTAAAGCGCAGTATTGGGGTGGGAGTTACCCGATTTTCCAGGTGGTGTGTGTCTCAGTTCCCCTGGCTAGGAAAAGGGATTCCCTTCCCCCTTGCGCTTCCAGGTGAGGCGATGCCTCGCCCTGCTTCAGCTCTCGCTGGTCAGGCTGCAGCAGCTGACCAGCACCCATTGTCCGGCACTCCCTAGAGAGATGACCCCAGTACCTCAGTTGAAAATGCAGAAATCACCGGTCTTCTGTGTCGCTCGCGCTGGGAGTTGGAGACTGGAGCTGTTCCTATTCGGCCATCTTGCTCCACCCCCGGATAAGCTTTTTGATGTGCTGCTGATTCAGCTTGCCAATATTTTATTGAGGATTTTTGCATCAATGTTCATTAGGGATATTGGTCTAAAATTCTCTTTTTTTGTTGTGTGCCTTCCAGGCTTTGGTATCAGGATGATGTTGGCCTCATAAAATGAGTTAGGGAGGATTCCCTCTTTTTCTATTGATTGGAATAGTTTCAGAAGGAATGGTACCAGCTCCTCCATGTACCTCAGGTAGAATTCGGCTGTGAATCTGTCTGGTCCTGGACTTTTCTTGGTTGGCAGGCTATTAATTATTTCCTCAATTTCAGAGCCTGCTATTGGTCTATTCAGGGATTCATCTTCTTCCCGGTTTAGAATTGGGAGAGTGTAAGTGTCCAGCAAATTATCCATTTCTTCTAGGTTTTCTAGTTTATTTGCATACAGCCATCTGATCTTTGACAAACCTGACAAAAACAAGAAATGGGGAAAGGATTCCCTATTTAATAAATGATGCTGCGAAAATTGGCTAGCCATAAGTAGAAAGCTGAAACTGGATCCTTTCCTTACTCCTTATATGGAAATTAATTCAAGATGGATTAGAGACTTAAATGTTAGACCTAAAACCATAAAAACCCTAGAAGAAAACCTAGGTAATACCCTTCAGGACATAGGCATGAGCAAGAACTTCATGTCTAAAACACCAAAAGCAATGGCAACAAAAGCCGTAATTGACTAATGGGATCTAATTAAACTAAAGAGCTTCTGCACAGCAAAAGAAACTACCATCAGAGTGAACAGGCAACCTACAGAATGGGAGAAAATTTTTGTAATCTACTCATCTGACAAAGGGCTAATATCCAGAACCTACAAAGAACTCAAACAAATTACAAGAAAAAAACAAACAACCCCATCAAAAACTGGGCAAAGGATATGAACAGATATTTCTCAAAAGAAGACTTCATACAGCCAACAGACACATGAAAAAATGCTCATCATCACTGGCCATCAGAGAAATGCAAATCAAAACCACAATGAGATACCATCTCACACCAGTTGGAATGGCAATCATTAAGAAGTCAGGAAACAACAGGTGCTGGAGAGGATGTGGAGAAATAGGAACACTTTTACACTGTTGGTGGGATTGTAAACTAGTTCAACCATTATGGAAAACAGTGTGGCGATTCCTCAAGGATCTAGAACTAGAAGTACCATATGACCCAGCCATCCCATTCCTGGGGATATACCCAAAGGATTATAAATCATGCTGCTATAAAGACACATGCACACGTATGTTCATTGCGGCACTATTCACAATAGCAAAGACTTGGAATCAACCCAAATATCCATCAGTGACAAACTGGATGAAGAAAATGTGGCACATATACACCATGGAATGCTATGCAGCCATAAAAAAGGATGAGAATATGTCCTTTGTAGGGACATGGATGCAGCTGGAAACCATCATTCTCAGCAAACTATCACAAGAACAGAAAACCAAACACCCCATGTTCTCACTCATAGGTGGGAACTGAACAATGTGATCATTTTGACTCGGGAAGAGAACATCACACACCGAGGCCTATTATGGGGAGAGGGAGGAGGGAGGGATGGCATTGGGAGTTATACCTGATGTAAATGATGAGTTGATGGGTGCTGACGAGTTGATGGGTGCAGCACACCAACATGGCACAAGTATACATATGTAACAAATCTGCATGTTGTGCACATGTACCCTAGAACTTAAGTATAATTAAAAAAATAAAATAAAATAAACATTGCATAAAATATATATTATAGATATAAAATGAAAATGACTAATAAATAGCATTTGCAAGACCAAAATAATAATAATAATTGTTGCATTTAAACAGCAATTTATAATGTATCAAGCCATTTCACTTAACTCATAACATTCCTTTTTCTAAGAAAATATGTATTTAATATAATCATATTTAATATGATCAAATCATATTAAATATTATATTTAATATGATTCTCACGACAACCTGTGAGAAATATCCAGCAAGTGTCATTATCTCCATTCTACAGATTAAGAAATAGACTTAAACATTTTAAGCCACTAGCCTCAAAGTTCTATTAGCTGATAGTTGTTACTGAAATCTACAGCTCACTGATTTCAAGTCCCGTAAATAATCATACTTAAAAATGTAGTCACTTCTTTCACATTCACTTCTTCCTTTTCTTACTAAATCCCTTTATGCTCTCTCCTAATCCACTATACTTTCTAATCCAGTTATTCGCTATCTGGATCCTCAGAGAATGCTTCCACCCCTTCCAATCTCCACCATCCTCTTTTATCTATACCATGAGGTTCCTCTAATGCCAACACCTGAACCACCCAGTCTATCCCTCCCACTCTGTTCTGTGGAACCCCTGTTCATTCAGGAACAAACTCCTAGCATATCTATAGGCTGAACATTTTATTTGATTGGTCCTTCCACCTCCCTCTCTTAAGTGTAACCAGGCCACCCTCTGGGAATAGCATAAAGCAGATGGCTACATATCCAGTCTTGAATATCCCACTCCTGGGGCTTCTGATAAAATAGTTTCTCTGTCTTCCCAATCATTGTTATCAAACTACTCTCTTGCAATTCTCCCTCAATTACCTCTGCTATTCTAAGGGGAAGCCTTCCATTTAAGTTACCTTTTCCTTGCTGTGTTCCATCCTCTACTAGTTTCTAGAACAGTTCCATCTTCTTTCATTATATCAGCCACTTGCTCATAGCCATCCTTTTCACTCCACAATCAGCCACTGTTCTCAGTGACTTCAACATCCAGGCTGACAGTGATTCTGACAACACAATGTCTAATTTCTCAACTTCCTTAATGATGAAAGCTTTTCTTCTAACTTAGACAAGTAAAACAGAACGCTGACCCAGAAAGTTTGGTAGGATTTGGGTTTGCAGACATTAGGGGAAGAAGGTGTTTCCTAAGGGAAAAATCTGAGAAAAGGTTCAAATGTGTTTCATATTTGGTAGAAATTTAGATAATACATTTTGGCTACATAATGTATAACACAGAAAATACAAGAAGATAAAAGTCAAAAAGTGATTGATCAGCTCATCATACATGACTTATCTTCATTAATTGACTATAAGCTTCTTGAGACCAAAGGCACCTCTGAGATAATTTTTAATCCTCTACATTATCTAGTAGGACATTCAATAAGAGTCTTCTAGAAACCTAACCATCTGTGTTCAGCAAAAAGTGCTATGAATAAGAGATTCTGTACAAGACCTGTTTTTCTAATTATTCCCAGCTTACATGACACTCTGTTTCTAGCAAAAACCTCATCAGATAAGGCATTCTCCACAAGACATATTCTTAAAGTCAGAGAGTATGCCCACTAATGTAATTTTCAGTTCAAAATTACCAAACACTAAAGGCTTTTACTGCTCATGGTCAGCATCTTCATTTTGTATATTACCTACATTCAAAATAACCCACCTCTCCTCAGCCTGCTATTCACAAATATGGTCTACACCTATTTGAATTTCTCACCAATCAAGATGTTTTGCTTCAAATTTTGTTATGTTGTTTTCTTGAATCATTTTTAAACTTTGATATTCCCCTTGGCCAAATTATTAATAACTGCTCCTTAAATGTTTATTTTTTAAGTCAAAGTAGTTTCCAAATACTAAATCATAGGTGGCATTCTTACTCGGAGGGTAAATAGATTAGCAAGAGGCCAAGGCATTCTCTCTATTTCTAAAATATACTACATTTCAACCATATTTCTAATATCCTTCTCATCCACACTGCCAAAATGTTCCAACACTTGAGTTAGGAAGATAAAATACTTCCCTTGTTCTTCCATACAAAACCAATTATTGTTTTTCTCTGGTATTTATTGCTGAAGTAAAACAAATGCCACTCTGGAGAACATAGCTTAGTCATATTATGTAAGTTTACATTTCAAATAGGTTGCCCAGTGGTCATTCATAATTTAAAAAAAAATCATACCGGGGGCGGAGCAAGATGGCCGAATAGGAACAGCTCCAGTCTCCAACTCCCAGCGCGAGCGACACAGAAGACCGGTGATTTCTGCATTTTCAACTGAGGTACTGGGGTCATCTCACTGGGGAGTGCCGGACAATGGGTGCTGGTCAGCTGCTGCAGCCAGACCAGAGAGAGCTGAAGCAGGGTGAGGCATCGCCTCACCTGGGAAGTGCAAGGGGGAAGGGAATCCCTTTTCCTAGCCAGGGGAACTGAGACACACAACACCTGGAAAATCGGGTAACTCCCACCCAAATACTGCGCTTGAAGCATACTGGCACACCAGGAGAATATATCCCACACCTGGCCAGGAGGGTCCCACGCCCACGGAGCCTCCCTCATTGCTAACACAGCAGTCTGTGGAGATCTATCCACAAGGCAGCAGGGAGGCTGGGAGAGGGGCTCCCGCCATTGTTGAGGCTTAAGTAGGTAAAAAAAAAGCTGATGGGAAGCTCGAACTGGGTGGAGCTCACAGCAGCTCAAGGTAACCTGCCTGTCTCTGTAGACTCCACCTCTGGGGACAGGGCACAGCTAAAAAAACAACAGGGGAAGCAGCAGAGGCCTATGCAGACGCAAATGACTCTGTCTGACAGCTTTGAAGAGAGCAGTGGATCTCCCAACACGGAGGTTGAGATCTGAGAACAGACAGGCTGCCTGCTCAAGTGGGTCCCTAACCCCTGAGTAGCCTAACTGGGAGACATTCCCCACTAGGGGCAGTCTGATATCCCACACCTCACAGGGTGGAGTACACTCCTGAGAGGAAGATTCCAAAGTAAGAATCAGACAGGTACACTCATTGTTCAGCAATATTCTACCTTCTGCAACCCCTGCTGCTGATACCCAGGCAAACAGGGTCTGGAGTGGACCTCAAGCAACCTCCAACAGACTGATAGCTGAGGGGCCTGACTGTCAGAAGGAAAACTATCAAACAGGAAGGACACCTATACCAAAACCCCATCGGTACGTCACCATCATCAAAGACCAGAGACAGATAAAACCACAAAGATGGGGAAAAAGCAGGGTAGAAAAGATGGAAATTCAAAAAATAAGAGCGCATCTCCCCCTGCAAATGAGCACAGCCCATTGCCAGCAACGGATCAAAGCTGGTCAGAGAATGACTTTAACGAGATGAGAGAAGAAAGCTTCAGTCCATCAAACTTCTCAAAGTTAAAGGAGGAATTACGTACCCAGCGCAAAGAAACTAAAAATCTTGAAAAAAGAGTGAAGAATTGATAGCTAGAATAATTAATGCAGAGAAGGTCATAAATGAAATGACAGAGACGAAAACCATGACATGAGAAATACATGACAAATGCACAAGCTTCAGTAACTGACTCGATCAACTGGAAGAAAGAGTATCAGCGATTGAGGATCAAATGAATGAAATGAAGCTAGAAGAGAAACCAAAAGAAAAAAGAAGAAAAAGAAATCAACAAAGCCTGCAGGAAGTATGGGATTATGTAAAAAGACCAAATCTACATCTGATTGGGGTGCCTGAAAGTGAGGGGGAAAATGGAACCAAGTTGGAAAACACTCTTCAGGATATCATCCAGGAGAACTTCTCAACCTAGTAGGGGAGGCCAACATTCAAATTCAGGAAATACAGAGAACACCACAAAGATACTTCTCCAGAAAAGCAACTCCAAGACACATAATTGCCAGATTCACCAAAGTTGAAATGAAGGAAAAAATCTTAAGGGCAGCCAGAGAGAAAGGTTGGGTTACCCATAAAGGGAAGCCCATCAGACGAATAGCAGATCTCTCGGCAGAAACTCTACAAGCCAGAAGAGAGTGGGGGCCAATATTCAACATTCTTAAAGAAAAGAATTTTCAACCGAGAATTTCATATCCAGCCAAACTAAGTTTCATAAGTGAAGGAGAAATAAAATCCTTTACAGACAAGCAATGCTTAGAGATTTTGTCACCACCAGGCCTGCCTTACAAGAGACCCTGAAGGAAGCCCTAAACATGAAAGGAACAACCGGTACCAGCCATTGCAAAAACATGCCAAAATGTAAAGACCATCGAGGCTAGGAAGAAACTGCATCAACTAACGAGCAAAATAACCAGTTAATATCATAATGACAGGATCAAGTTCACACATAACAATATTAACCTTAAATGTCAATGGACTAAATGCTCCAATTAAAAGACACAGACTGGCAAACTGGATAAAGAGTCAAGACCCATCAGTCTGCTGTATTCAGGAGACCTACCTCACATGCAGAGACATACATAGACTCAAAATAAAGGGATGGAGGAAGATCTACCAAGCAAATGGAGAACAAAAAAAAGCAGGGGTTGCAATCCTAGTCTCTGGTAAAACAGACTTTAAACCATCAAAGATCAAAAGAGACAAAGAAGGCCATTACATAATGGTAAAGGGATCAATTCAACAGGAAGAGCTAACTCTCCTAAATATATATGCACCCAATACAGGAGCACCCAGATTCATAAAGCAAGTCCTTAGAGACTTATAAAGAGACTTAGACTCCCATACAATAATAATGGGAGACTTCAACACTCCACTGTCAACATTAGACAGATCAATGAGACAGAAAGTTAACAAGAATATCCAGGAATTGAACTCATCTCTGCGCCAAGCGGACCTAATAGACATCTATAGAACTCTCCACCCCAATCAACAGAATATACATTCTTCTCAGCACCACATCGCACTTATTCCAAAATTGACCACATAATTGGAAGTAAAGCACTCCTCAGCAAATGTACAAGAACAGAAATTATAACAAACTGTCTCTCAGACCACAGTGCAATCAAACTAGAACTCAGGACTAAGAAACTCAATCAAAACCGCTCAACTACATGGAAACTGAACAACCTGCTCCTGAATGACTACTGGGTACATAAAGAAATGAAAGCAGAAATAAAGATATTCTTTGAAAACAATGAGAACAAAGATACAACATACCAGAATCTCTGGGACACATTTAAAGCAATGTGTAGAGGGAAATTTATAGCACTAAATGCCCACAACAGAAAGCAGGAAAGATCTAAAATTGACACACTAACATCACAATTAAAAGAACTAGAGAGGCAAGAGCAAACACATTCAAAAGCTAGCAGAAGGCAAGAAATAACTAAGATCAGAGCAGAACTGAAGGAGATAGAGACACAAGAACCCTCCAAAAAATCAATGAATCCAGGAGTTGGTTTTTTGAAAAGATCAACAAAATTGACAGACCACTAGCTAGACTAATAAAGAAGAAAAGAGAGAGGAATCAAATAGATGCAATAAAAAATGATAAAGGGGATATCACCACCGACCCCACAGAAATACAAACAACCATCAGAGAATACTATAAATGTCTCTACGCAAATCAACTAGAAAATCTAGAAGAAATGGATACTTTCCTGGAACTTACACTCTCCCAATACTAAACCAGGAAGAAGTTGAATCCCTGAATAGACCAAGATCAGGCTCTGAAATTGAGGCAACAATTAATAGCCTACCCACCAAAAAAAGTCCAGGACCAGATGGATTCACAGCTGAATTCTACCAGAGGTACAAGGAGGAGCTGGTACCATTCCTTCTGAAACTATTCCAATCAATAGAAAAAGAGGGAATCCTCCCTAACTCATTTTAGGAGGCCAACATCATCCTGATACCAAAGCCTGGCAGAGACACAACAAAAAAAGAGAGAATTTTAGACCAATATCCCTGATGAACATCGATGCAAAAATTCTCAATAAATACTGGCAAACCGGATTCAGCAGCACATCAAAAAAGTTATCCACCATGATCAAGTGGGCTTCATCCCTGGGATGCAAGGCTGGTTCAACATTTGCAAATCAATCAACGTAATCCGGCATATAAACAGGACCAAAGACAAGAACCACATAATTATCTCAATAGATGCAGAAAAGGCTTTTGACAAAATTCAACAGCCCTTCATGCTAAAAACGCTCAATAAATTCGGTATTGATGGAACGTACCTCAAAATAATAAGAGCTATTTATGACAAACCCACAGCTAATATCATACTGAATGGGCAAAAACTGGAAAAATTCCCTTTGAAAACTGGCACAAGACAGGGATGCCCTCTCTCACCACTTCTATTCAACATAGTGTTGGAACTTCTGGCTAGGGCAATCAGGCAAGAGAAAGAAATCAAGGGTATCCAGTTAGGAAAAGAAGAAGTTAAATTATCCCTGTTTGTGGATGACATGATTGTATATTTAGAAAACCCCATCGTCTCAGCCCAAGATCTCCTTAAGCTGATAATGAACTTCAGCAAAGTCTGCAGATACAAAATTAATGTGCAAAAATCACAAGCATTCTTATACACCAGGAACAGACAAGCAGAGAGCCAAATCAGGAATGAACTTCCATTCACAATTGCTTCAAAGAGAATAAAATACCTAGGAATCCAACTTACAAGGGATGTCAAGGACCTCTTCAAGGAGAACTACAAACCACTGCTCCGTGAAATAAAGGAGGACACAAAAAAATGGAAGAACATACCATGTTCATGGATAGGAAGAATCAATATCGTGAAAATGGCCATACTGCCCAAGGTCATTTATAGATTCAATGCCATCCCCATCAAGCTACCAATGAGTTTCTTCACAGAATTGGAAAAAACAGCTTTAAAGTTCATATGGAACCAAAAAAGAGCCCGCATTGCCAAGAAAATCCTAAGTCAAAAGGACAAAGCTGGAGGCGTCACGCTACCTGACTTCAAACTATACTACAAGGCTGCAGTAACCAAAACAGCATGGTACTGGTACCAAAACAGAGATATAGACCAATGGAACAGAACAGAGTCCTCAGAAATAATACCCCACATCTACAGCCATCTGATCTTTGACAAACCTGAGAGAAACAAGAAATGGGGAAAGGAATCCCTATTCAATAAATGGTGCTGGGAAAATTGGCTAGCCATAAGTAGAAAGCTGAAACTGGATCCTTTCCTTACCCCTTATACGAAGATTAATTCAAGATGGATTAGAGACTTAAATGTTAGACCTAATACCATCAAAACCCTAGAAGAAAATCTAGGTAGTACCATTCAGGACATAGGCATGGGCAAGGACTTCATGTCTAAAACATCAAAAGCAACGGCAGCAAAAGCCAAAATTGACTAATGGGATATGATTAAACTAAAGAGCTTCTGCACAGCAAAAGAAACTACCATCAGAGTGAACAGGCAACCTACAGAATGGGAGAAAAGTTTTGCAATCTACTCATCTGACAAGGGCTAATATCCAGAATCTACGAAGAATTCAAACAAATATACAAGAAAAAAACAAACAACCCCATCAAAAAGTGGGCAAAGGATATGAACAGACATTTCTCAAAAGAAGACATTCATACAGCCAGCAGACACATGAAAAAATGCTCATCATCACTCGCCATCAGAGAAATGCAAATCAAAACACACAATGAGATACCATCTCACACCAGTTAGAATGGCAATCATTAAGAGCAGCAGGAAACAACAGGTGTTGGAGAGGATGTGGAGAAATAGGAACACTTTTACACTGTTGGTGGGATTGTAAACTAGTTCAACCATTATGGAAAACAGTATGGCAATTCCTCAAGGATCTAGAACTAGATTACCTATGATCCAGCCATCCCACTACTGGGTATATACCCAAAGGATTATAAATTATTCTACTACAAAGACACATGCACACGTGTGTTTCTTGCGGCACTATTCACAATAGCAAAGACTTGGAATTAACCCAAATATCCATCTGTGACAGACTGGATTAAGAAAATGTGGCACACATACACCATGGAATACTATGCAGCCATAAAAAAGGATGAGTTTGGGTCCTCTGTAGGGACATGGATGCAGCTGGAAACCATCATTCCTAGCAAACTATCACAAGAAGAGAAAACCAAACACCGCATGTTCTCACTCATAGGTGGGAATTGAACAATGAGATCACTTGGACTCGGGAAGGGGAACATCACACACTGGGGCCTATCATGGGGAGGGGTGATGAGGGAGAGATTGCATTGGGGAGTTATACCTGATATAAATGATGAATTGAGGGGTGCTGATGAGTTGATGGGTGCAGCACACCAACATGGCACAAGTATACATATGTAACAAACCTGCACGTTATGCACATGTACCCTAGAACTTGAAGTAAAATAAAAATAAATAGAAAAAAAAAAAACTAGGCATTTGAAAAAAAAAATGAATATAGTGTTTGGGAAATTAACTGGCTATTCTAACACTGCAAAATACCCAAGTCTGCATTCACAGTGAAATAAACAATGTTTGGGTCTTAGAAGAGCTCCATGTAATGATAATGTGAATTACTTTAGTTCGTTATCTTTATTGATCAAAAAACTTGATAGTCACAGAATCCTGCTTCATTATAGTGCTGTATAGAACAAACTGTACCACAACAACAGTCATCAGAGGAATAATTTATGATTATAATAATTCCAATCTTTTTATGACAGTTTGCCCTGTATTATTTCAATTGATCTTTACACAAACTTTATGATTTAGGCAAGAGAAAATAAATAACTAGATATGGTCCTTTAGTGCTTTATAGAAAGTCTTTTTCTTTAGTTACATGGATATATGTGACTTTAATGTTTAAGTAGGTTGACTCTAGAGAGTATTAGAGTAAATATTGATAAATCTGAATAGGTGTCTCCTGGCATTCTATATCAATGTATCACACTGGCATGGCTTGTACTTTCCTGAAATGCTAAGTCAATGTATAGCTCCTGGATCTACACATTAGTATTATAGGCACTGAGGCAAAAACCCATTTTCTTCAAAATAACAGTGACCTTCCTAATAGAGGTAATGTCTCCTCTGTTCCTCCCCAGCAACTTTCCAGTCACCCACAGGGATCCTCTCAGCTAAAAAGCCATCAGCTTCCGTTTCTAATTTTATGGTGGGAGGATAGGAAAAGGACATACTCCCTGAGGCATTTGAAAAGTTTAATTGTATTTTTGAAGCTAGTTCTCATACAGGATGCAAAATTTTTCAAAATAGAATGAATTAAATAAAATGTAAGATAAAATGAAGGTCGCCATTCCTGATGATTAAAACTGTCTTATCAAGTGAAAAAAAAAAAAAAAAAAAAAAGCTTTTACTCTTAAGTGTACAATAGTTTTGTAATATTTACTATCAAGTGACATAAAGTTTTATAAAGGAAACTATTGGGTTAGTTTCCTTTGTAACTATATTTGGTGCCTATTTTTACATTATTTATACAAATCAGGCTTTTTTTGTGAAAATACAAAGGATCTAAATCTCGCCTTTTCTCTTTACTTTTTACTTCCATGAATCTTTTTATTCCATTAATTAACCTCTTCTTCCTCTGTAGATGTCCATAGTTTGGACACCCTTTTTAAAAAGTAGAAGCTTTTCTTTCCATATATGTTTATACATACACAGTTTGATTAAAAGGAATTAATCTGAAAAAAAAAAAAAAACATACCAACTGTGAGAAGAATTTTAATTCCCTGTTAGATATCCATTAGGTAAACCTCTTATGGAATAATATCTGTCAAAGTTACAAAATCTGACAGACTCCCTCTGAGAGATAATGTGGTAAGTATAGTGAAAGGAGTGCTGGACCAGGACCCAAAACACATGGCTTCTAGTAAGTTGAAACACATGGTTTCAGAAATAAAAATGTTCTTTGGGTACCACTAAGTAGAATTCTGAAATTGTGACTCTGCTGGAAAATTAAGAATAAGAACACATGATTGCTGTAGCTTATTCTAACACATTATTGCTGTAGAGCTTATTCTTTTTATCTATCTGATAAGAGGAATTTTAAAACTAAAACTGCATATGTTCTTTAAAACTGCACTTAAAATCTTTCCTATCTGGAAAACCAAATGTCAAATGTTGTCACTTGTAAGTGGGAGCTAAGCCATGAGGACACAAAGGCATAGGAATGATATAATGGACTCTGGGGACCCGGGGGCAAGGGTGGGAGTGCGTGAGAGATAAGACTACATATTGGGTGCAGTGTATACTGCTCAGGTGATGGGTGCGCCAAAACCTCAGAAATCCTCACTAAGGAAGTTATCCATGTAACCAAAAACTATTGAAACAAAAAAGAAACTAATTTTTAAATCACATATAAATATATTTTTCTTTTTATAGAGAAAAAATGTCATTTTAAAAATAAAATAAAATAAAATCTTTTCATTCTGAAAGAATATTATGTAGTCCTCTACTTTGTGTAATTGGCCAAGTAGAAATTTGTGTTTTTCCAGGGACAAGTAGTCAGCATTACTTTAAAAGTCTTAGAATCAGGGACTCTTCCCTAAGATAAGGGTTGTTCATAGTTGGTCTATATGGGACTTAAAAGTGTTTCAGTAAGTAGACTATTATTATTAGACAATAAATACGTGCTGAGCTCAAGGCATTTTTGCCATTTTAAATGCCTCAAAGACACATTTCAAACATTTGACACTGTCAAATTGGACTTGTCTTCTCATACTGTCCTGGGTTATCTGTTTTTTTTATTTCTGTTTACACTCTTCTGGGGAATTAATATAATCATATATCTTTAATCACTGGTACAAGTATACAATGGCTTCTAAATATTACATTAAAAACCAGCTTCAAATTAAAATTATTAACCAGAAATTCTTATGCTTCACTATCCCTCTTAAACTTAACATGTTGAAATTTCTTCCTCTGAAAGCTATTACTTCTCCCCAAGTTCTCAATGGCATTGATACTATCAACCTCATAATCTCTCTAGCTTTAATATTATAGTTAGTATTACTTCTTTAGTTTTTAACCATCTCACACAGGAAGGAAACTATCCCTTGAATCGAGATCAGGTCATTCTGCATAAAATCCTTCCCATCACAAGTACTATAAAAATATAAAATCCAAGTTTTTTATCAAGGCCTTTTAAGATCCGATACTTTATGTGATCTGAACTCTGTCTATTTCTCTGCCCTCATCTCCTACCACTCATTAAGGCCAGTGACACTGGCCCCCTTTCCATTCTTATGACTATGGATGACTACCTCCTTCCTCCCATGCAGGTCTTAACCAAAATGTTACCTCCCCCAAGAGAAATTCCCTGACTACCTGACCACTTGCCAAGGCACTGTCTCATCATCCAGTTTTATTTGTTTCAGAGCACTCACTTTGTTCACTTGTTTATTAGCAATCTGTTCCCTCTCCGCTCCACACACACATTTGAATATAATTTATGAGAGTGTCCTTTCCTCAGTTGTTTCCTCAATATCCACTCTCCTCCAGGTAGATTCTTCCAAGTTCCAGTCTTCTCCCGGAGGATACCTTGCACTTTGCCCTTCCACTTGCTCATCATACTTAGAATTACTTGTTCAGGTTCTGTCTGCCACTATAGACATGTGAGTTCAAAAAGAATACAGGATATATCTGTCCCCTTCTCCACTATTTCTCCACCACCCAGTACAGAGATTGATATAACAGGTACTTCATAAATATTTGTGGAAGAAAGAAAGGAAAGGAGGGAGAGAGGGGAGAAGGAGAGAAGAAGGAAGGAAGGAAGGAAGGAAGGAAGGAAGGAAGGAAGGAAGGAAGGAAAGAAGGAAGGAAAGAAGGAAGGAAGGAAAAAGAGAAGGAGGAAGGGAGGCAGAGACAGAGGAGGGGAGATAGGGAGGGGGGAAGGAAGAAAAAAGTAAAAGAATATGCTTCAATATAACCAACCTCCTGCCCCCACCCCCCAGATGCCTAGGACAGGAATTTCCCAGGATATGAAACCTTCAATGCTTGAACCTGGAAACTTCAGGAAAACCAAGTCGAATTGACTATACTAGCTTTGAAGGAAACTCTTAGAAAACAGTCATCTCAGACATGACAATGCCTACAGTTGAAGTATAGTAAGTCTGTCCTACATGTTTAACAAAATAGTCATATGTAATCTGTATTCATCCGGTCAAGCAAGATACTTTCTAGTTATACTGATTACTTCAAGACAGTCTCAGAGTCCTGCCATGCCCATTTGTTCACACATAAGCAATGCTGGTACGGTGGCCACAATGTTTGGACCAGCATGAGCAGCTGAACCAGAGGCAGCCACTAGAGGCTGTTAGCAAACTACAAAGCAAACTCATTTGAGAACCCAGCCTCATATGTAGACAAGGGGAGGTGAAGCCTAAAATGGATGATGCTTAACTATACCACCCTGTTGGGGAAAAGACCTGAACTTGACATTTACAAAGAAGGTTCAAAGAGAAGTGTCAGGAGCAGTAGAAGTAGAAATAGCAAGAGATGTTAACATAACGGTGGCCCATGGAATAGGGATCAACAGGTTTTTCAGTTTCTGAGTAACAGAATGTCAGAGCCATTAAGAATTCTATACTAACTGTATCCTAAGATATATTGCAGTTTCCCTGAAGCTTGAGTGATTAGCGGTTGAAACTGTTTCATGCTTCCATGTTTCCCAGGGTATCATTACAATAAACCCCCTTAAATAAGGTAATCTGAGCATGTCTATATTTCTTAGAAGTCAAAAGAACCTAGTAGATAATTATTTCTTCAGTCAATAGGAATAATGGGATAAAAAATGAGATCCAAAACCAAAAAGTCAGAAAAAATAAAACAAACTGAGATATAGACCAAACTCCCTGACTATCAACCTATCACAAATCCCTGGTGAGGAGAGATTAGAGGTCAAGCAATCCACAGTCTTATGCCTTACTCAGAGCTATCTCTATGAGTTACATGTGTTTGTTTGGTTTTTCTTTTTTCCAAAAAATATTTTTGGTTATTTCATCACTTATAGTTTAAGGTTGCTATTTAAAGATTTATTTAAAATCCTGTTTGTTGTGTAAATACCTGAATTTGAGTGAGTACACTCCAATAACCTACTGATAGGTACCATGGAATGTAATCAGGAATGAAGTACTTTGATTGGAAACATTTGCATTCATAGCTAACAGGAAGAGAGGAAGGTTGGGTTATAAGGTCATCATGAATGCCAATTTAAATACAAACAGAAGGAACACAAATAGGGAACAAAAACATAAACTGCATATTTATTTCTCTTAATTTTATAACTCCCATGGAACTTGGTGACTCAAACCTTATCTTCATTTCAAAGTGCTCCCAGACATTTCAGAAGTTTTCTCAAACTTTCCAGACTTTGAAAGAAAGACAACTGGAAAGTGGTCTCTAAGAGTATCTTTCCAGTAACTCAGAGTAAGAGTAGGTTATCTTACAATTGACAAATTGATAACTTACTCTTACAATTGACAAATAAGCTACTGTTAACTTGTAATTGCTCACTTGAGGTTTCAGAGGATTTAGTTTTTATAAATTTCTCTATAAATATTTTATTTAGTTGTTGGATTCTTTAAGCATATTACACAAATGAGGGGGAATGGTAAGCACGAAGCAGGAAGAGATGTGGCCAACAATGAAAAACTGGCCTAAATTTAATAATTTTATTACTAAATATTGAGAGTTAATTCCACATATATTCTTTATTTTCTTAAACTTCACGGTATAGATCTAATCATTTATGTTCATGATAGTCACCATTATAATATTACTGCTAGTCAAAAAAACTAAATGCCTCAAATCAAAATATCAGAATCAAATACTAGGAATCATACAAGGAAATGGGGTCCTACCTGTGCAGCTGGCAGGAATGTAACCTGGCCAGCCATCCTACAGAGTACTCTGGCAATGCTTTATGAAACTGAGTGTGTGCAAATTCTAAAATTCAATAAAACATACACCCTTAGACATATACCTCAGAGAAATTTACATACCAAATACAAAAGACATGTACAATAGTGCTTCTTATTTCATCATATGTGGTACTAAAAGTTTGAGAACAACTTAAATTCCCATCTGAGAAAATCTGAGATGCTATAAAAAAAAAAAAAGAAACAAACTAGGTACACGCGGATAGACTTAAAAAACAACATGCTGAGAGACTGGGTGAAAAAATTCAAGAAACAGAAGTGCAGTGTAGTGCAACAGAATTTAGATAATTTTTAAAAGAAAAACTCAAATCATATTATATATTTTTCATGCATAAACCCATTGGTGATTAAAAATACAAAAGTTCAAATGAATGATGTAAATCAAATTTATAAAAAGGGCCAATGAGAAAAATAGGCAGTGAGTTTAAGGCCAAAAATGAAGATAAGACAATGAACCAAAGACAAAAGATCAATCCAATTTGATCCTCAGGTACCAACCTGCTGTCTATCTTTCCTCACTTTCAGGGCACTTCTCAATCCAGTGACTTTCATACATCCAAAATGATTCCAGCAACCCTAGCTATTTATTCTTTTTGCTAAATTCAAAGAAATTGTCAGTTATCATCTTATCTGACTTCTCCCTGCATTTGACTTCTCTTACTCTGCCTTCCTTAACACCACAGGCTTCTAGTTTTCCTTCTCTGCCCACCTAGTTCCATTGATTTTGCTGTTTCACCCACTTCTTAATCAGTCTTTATACATTCTCATTCCCCCAGACCCTTACCAAAACAGACTTCTTTCTCTGCACCATCTAAGGTGTGGCCTCAATTATCTTCATTTTTAAATGTTTCCCAAATATATTTATATTTCCAACTAAACTACTGTCTAAACTTCTACCCATTTAAACAACTGCCTCTTGACATTTCCATTTAAATATTACAAAGGCCTTCAAGTTCAACATGTCCAACTCATGATCTTCCTCTTGAAGCCTAGTCCTTTCCCAAAGTACCCTATGAGTGAATGGCAGCACCATTCATCCAATTACTTAAACCAAAAAAACAAAAAGTCATCTCTGACCCCTACTGTCTGACATTCTACTCATCTGATAGCCATTGGATATATATCCAATGTATCACTAAATGTGTTGACTTTTGTGTCCTAAATGTCTTCTGCATACATCCACTTCTTTTTATCCACTACTCCTGTCTAATTCCAAACTACTATCATTCCTCACCTGGACCTCTCCAATAACTTCTTCACTTATCTTTGTATATCCCCTGGAATCAATTCTCCTACACGCCACCTGAGTGAGCTTTTCCAAATGTAAATCTGATTGTGTTAATCTCAGCTTAAAACACTTCATTAGTTTCACGTTGCTCTTAGGATGAAGGTCAACATCTTCAAGATAGCTTCCATGCATTTGCCTAATTCAGCATCTTTCTATGTCTACAGACTCACTACATATCTCTCTTCCCTTTAGTAATCATGTTTCACCTTAAGTTCTTCAAACAATCGACACTTCTCTCCACCTCAGGACCTCTGCACACACTGTGTCATTTGCCTAGGATGCTCTTCCCTCTATCCTTAGTCTTCAGATCTCAGCTGAAATTTTACCCAGGGAAGTCTTTTCTGATGGCTAGACAAGAGCAGGTTGTCGTATTTTAAAATCCCTTATGATTCACTATTCTTTTCCTTTGTAACACTTACCAACACCTATATGTTTATATGTGTGGTTGTTTTATCAATTTCTCTCACCCTCCCCAAGAATGTAAGTTTCACAAGAGTGGAAAATATGTATGTTTTGTTCATCAATGTATGCCAATATTAGCAAAGTAAACTACCTGCCATACTCAGTTAATATTTGTTGAATGAATGAATAAACTTGATATGCTAGGGTATTACCCCATCCCAGAAAGCATCTTCCAGTAAAATTTCATAAAAAACCCACCCCACCAAATTTAAGCATTGGCTTCTCAACTAATGCCAGAGAGACTGATAATTATCTTTTAGTATCTATTCTTTGTTTTTATCAAAATAGAATCCCCAGTTTGCAGCAGGAATAAGCACTGTTAGGGAGTGAATGTCTATGTCCTCCCAAAATTTATATGTTGAAGCCCTAACTCTCAATGTGATAATATTTGGAGGTGGAGTCTTTGGAAGGTAATTAGGTTTAGGTGTGGTCTTGAGGGGTGGCCCTATAATGGGATAAACATCCTTATAAGAAGAAGAAGAGAGACAGGAGCTCTCTCTTTCTCTCTGCCATGAGAACACAGTGAGAAGGCAATCATCTGCAAGCCAGCAGGAAGGCCCTCCCCAGGAAACAGATCTCTTGGCATCTTGATCTTGGACTTCCAAGCCTTTGATAAATAAATTGATAAATAAATTTATATTGTCTAACAACTAAGTCTTGGTATTTTGTGATAGCAGGCTGAGCTAAGACAGACACTTAGCGGAAAAAAGGCCACAATTCTCAATCTCACTTGCATCCCAAGGAAACTATGTGAATAAATTTGAACCGATGGGATGCAAATACAAATTTCTGGACATGCCCTTGAAAGGATGGGGGCACATCTGCATCTTCCTCTTTTCATCTTTCTCCATGCTGGGCAGAAACATGGACAAGGTGGTGAACAGATTACAGCAACATTCAGAATAGAATAACAACATAGAAAAACCAGACCCCTGAGGACTTTGTGTGCAGAGTCACTACAGCTCCCCAGACTTTTAGAAGAAAAAGAATATTCTATCTTGTTTAAAGCCTGTTTTCACTTTTATTATAGCAACTAAACCATTCTTGATTAGATAATCAATACATTCTACTAATCAAAATATTAAAATGTGAATATTTCTATAAAGAGTGACATAAAAAGAAATTTTCACATGAATTCCTCCTAACAGATATGTGCCCAAAATAAAGTTAAGGAGGTAAAAAAGAGACATGCAGATTCAGGAACACAGAAATAGAAAGCAAGGAAAATTTCATGTACTGCAATATTTTTTCAGGCCTGCCCAGTTCAGCCATATGCCCAGCTTATAGCTGAGTTTTGTCATCAAAACACTTGGTCAAATACACTGTCATCCCAATCTGCCCTCCAAGCTCACATTCTAATGTTCCCTCCTCTTTTAATTCTTTTAAAGGCTTCAAGGGCTTTGGGGAATCCATCTGCTTCCAACTGTGCTCAGTTCATTTTGGATTCATCCCCCTCTTCCCTCTTCCTCTTTATATCTGCATCTTATCAAACCTGAGACTCCAACTACACACTCATTCAGACATGAGACATTGGTAGCAAGAGAAAAACAGCCCTTTAAATTTAATCCAAATGTTAAAGCCCCATAAATCCACCCCACCCCATGCCACCCCTTTTCCAGAGATTGCTCACATACGCATTTTGGTAGCTGCTGCCAGGGCACAGGTTGTGATCTAGCCCTCTCCCCACCTCCATTCACTTATTTATTTCCAGATGCCCTTGGTCAAGAGTCCCTTATCCTTATATTTCTACACAAACTTTATCTTCTCATTTGGCAGAGAACATGATGAGAACAATAACAAAGAGCTACAGGGATTAACTGACACTTAATGATTTCTCCTTTTATAGGATTCCAGCCAAGTATTCAACAATCCATGCAACTCTCATATGACTGCGATTTCCCCCATTGTGAATAATAGCTCATTCCTAAAGGGCAGGGCTGATCCTTTGTTCCCTTAAACAAATGGAAAATGCTGAATTTTTCTTTTTTCTTTTTTCTTATTATTATACTTTCAGTTCTAGGGTACATGTGAATAACATGCAGGTTTGTTACATATATATACTTGTGCCATGTTGGTGTGCTGCACCGATCAACTCATCAGCACCCATCAACTCGTCATTTACATCAGGTATAACTCCCAATGCAATCCCTCCCCCCTCCTCCCTCCCCATAATAAGCCCCAGTGTGTGATGTTCCCCTTCCCGAGTCCAAATGATCTCATTGTTCAGTTCCCACCTATGAGAACATGCGGTGTTTGGTTTTCTGTTCTTGTGATACTTTGCTGAGAATGATGGTTTCCAGCTGCACCCATGTCCCTACAAAGGACACAAACTCATCCTTTTATTGGCTGCATAGTGTTCCATGGTGTATATGTGCCACATTTTCTTAATCCAGTCTGTCACAGATGGACATTTGGGTTGATTCCAAGTCTTTGCTATTGTGAATAGTGCCGCAATAAACATACGTGTGCATGTATCTTTATAGCAGCATGACTTATAATCCTTTTGGTATATACCTAGTAATGGGATGGCTGGGTCATATGGTACTTCTAGTTCTGGATCCTTGAGGAATTGCCATACTGTTTTCCGTAATGGTTGAACTAGTTTACAATCCCACCAACAGTGTAAAAGTGTTCCTATTTCTCCACATCCTCTCCAGCACATGTTGTTTCCTGACTTTTTAATGATATCCATTCTAACTGGTGTGAGATGGTATCTCATTGTGGTTTTGGTTTGCATTTCTCTGATGGCCAGTGATGATGAGCATTTTTTCATGTGTCTGTTGGCTGTATGGATGTCTTCTTTTGAGAAATGTCTGTTCATATCCTTTGCCGACTTTTTGATGGGGTTGTTTGTTTTTTTCTTGTAAATTTGTTTGAGTTCTTTGTAGGTTCTAGATATTAGCCCTTTGTTAGATAAGTAGATTGCAACAATTTTGTCCTGTTCTGTAGGTTGCCTGTTCACTCTGATGGTAGTTTTTTTTTTTTTTTTTTTTTTTTTTTGCTGTAAAATGCTGAATTTTTCAAAGGTCACAAAGCCAAAACTAGCAAGCTCCTATATCAAATAAATTGATAACATTTCCTAATCATGTGAATTCAGATATATTTAAGTAAAAAATCAAAACTGAAAATACTTCTATTTTATACCTTGCTGGTGAGATCATTTTAAATTCTAGAAACAATTATTAAAACCATAGGCATTTTTAACTACCTGTAAATAGGACGTAAGTGTGCCAATAATTCAATACTAAAATGCCTCTGTGTTTGATGACAATTATCTCTATGATCAGTAATTTTTGCTATACTTCTAAATATTGAATTCAGAAGCAGCTGTTACTCCCACATTTCTTTACTGTATGTGTATTATGTGCTAGATACGGGAGTGTCAAGTAAGACATGTCCTTAATTTCTGAAGAAGATGATGAAACAAATGATATAATGTGTAAGTGCTGTGAGAAGGCACATATAGCCCACCTTGGAAAAGTGACCTCTAAATTTAATTTTAAAGAATAAGTAGGAGTTCTTTGGAGCAATGTAAGAGAAAATTCATTTTAGACAAAATACATAGCATGTCCAGAAGCACAGGAGCAAGAGTAAGAAAACACAACTAGTTGATTATAGTTGGTACTCAGGGAGATAGTAGGGAAATAGCTCAGAAGACTGGAAAGATGAGCAAGTACATGACCTTGAATTGCTGGCTACTTAAGTAAGTTAAGCTCAGTACAAGGTGCAGAAATTCTTCTCTGTCATTACTTAAACTTAAACAAGGATTTACAGATTACTAACCCTAAATATGAAAGAGCTAATACTGGGATCTGGTGACCAACCCATGATTGAGGCATTGATAAGCATTTCCCTACTTTCCATAAGGTGTAAGATAAGTACTGTTATTTCTATTTCACCAATGAGTAAACTGAGAGCAAAAGAAGCTAAATGACTGCCCAGATTTATAGCATTAGTCATAGAACCAAGAACACACCTAATAATTCAGACTAAAAACCAAGTCCAGTGAAATTTCCACACAACACAGCTGCTTCTCAAAATAACAACTACCAACATTTGTTCTGATCTATTTATCTTATGAAGTCATTTCAAAAGCATCATCTGGCTCAATACCCATAAAAACTCTATAAGGAAATTTACAGCTAAGAGATTTATTCCAAGTTTGTTCAACGGTTGAATCAGGGACTCAAGACATGTGAGGATGATGATCTTTTGGTTAAGCCATTAGTCTTCTACTAACAGTCATAGATGAACATTTATGAAGGAATTGGAGTCTTTGAGGGTAAGTTGGGAAAGTAGTTACCAACCAATAAAAACTACAGGTCAAGGAAGGGGCTTGCTAATCTGTATTTTGCTCTTTACCTCTTCATCAAGCCTATTTTTACTAATTTCACTATATAACTTTGCTTCAAAGAGGTTATCAGAGTTGCCATTTTACATTTATTTCAGTAGTTGCTTGATCAACATCTCTTTCCTCTAGAAGACTATGAGTTCCAGGAGAACAAGAAGAGATCCATTTTTGTTCATTATTGAATCTCCAGCATCTAGCACATTTATAATAGGCACTCAGTAAATATCTTTCAAATATATGAAAAATTCCCCAATCCAGTGACTTTTGCAATCATCACCTGGATAACTTTATTATATTGACTCTCTCTTTCTTGAAATCTTTTTTAGCATGAGCCCAATAACATCTTCCTCATTTTAAAATAAATATATAAATATATATATAACATTATATTTAGGGCTACAAGTGCAGTTGTGTTACATGGATATATTGCATACCGCTGAAATCTCCTGGCTTTTAGTATTGTCCTTATTTTTCCTATTCCTTTCCATTGCTTATTCTTGGTGCTTCATGTTTCCTCCCCTCAAAACTACCCATGAATGTTGTCCCCTAAGTGCAATCCTCGCTTCTCTTTTCTTCCTACTTTATTTACTCTCCCTGAGTAATCTCACATACAACCAATAGTTCACCCACTATTAATCCCACTGACTTTTAAATCGATCATCCAAGACGAATTGCCTGACATCCCAATTCGTATTTCCAAATATCTACTAGGCTATCTCACACACAATATGTTCCAAACTTAACCCACCATCTTGCTACCAAGCCTGTTTTTATGTATGCCTATGTTGATGAATACCAGTCGCCTAAGCCAGAAATTTTGAAATACTCATCTACCATCTTGCTTATTCTCATTTCCATATCCAATTATTCCTCCAAGCTTTATATATTCTTTCTCCTAGATATTCCTGTAATTTTTGCCATTCTCTCCATTCCTATGTCACTAATTTCGTTCAGTCTATTTGTGATCTTTGACCTAAATTCTTGTAGCCAATCTTGTGCTCCCCAGTCTGGTGACAGTCTAGGGTGTCTTGTGGTAGATTTGGTGTCTAGTGAGGATATTCTCCCTGGTTCATAGATGGCCATCTTTTTGCTGTGTCCTCACTTTGCAGAGGCACAAGGGGTCTCTCTGGGGTCTCTTTTATAAGGGCACTAATCCCATTTATGAAAGCTCTATCCTTGCAACCTAATCACCTCCCAAAGGCCCCACCTCCTTATATCATCACCTTGGAGGTTAAGATTTCAGCATACGAATTTGGGGAAGACATAAACATTCAGTGCATTACAATTCATAAATGATTTACACAAGAAAAAATTCTACAGCATCAGATATGGTATAATTCTAGCCCACAGACTAAGTTAGAATATAGTAAGTATGTATATATTCTAAGGCAAATGCTTTATTGGCTTATTTCAAAATGATTTTATTAATATTCATATGGCACACAACATACCTGATACAGAAATTTTTCATCAATTTATATAAGAAATTCTGACTCACAACAAATATTTTTGGCAGCAATTTCTGTAGACAATTCACTGTCCAAATCAGATTTGGTATCCAAGATCAATTTTTACGTCTTCTTGGCCCAAAGTTTACTGTACATATCACTTGAAATCTAGTTTTTCAAGAAATTAGGATGTTTTAAAAATTGTATAAGCATGCATCTTAGCCCCATAATAGGGAAATATGTGTAATTACATGTGTGCTATATTCTTTGGAGAAGCAAGATGTAAATTATGTAAAACATGCATATACAAACAAAAAAATGCATCCAAGCATTCTGTGCATTGGCTGATGTTACTATTTTTAAGGCAACAGCTTGGAAATGTACTTCTCTGCCAGTTTACAGTTGCGGTTGCAACTGTATTCAATTATTTACACCTATAACTTGCAATTACCCATGATGTATAGATAGGATTAAAAAGAAATAATATTTATTCTATCCCCTACACTCATATTTCCACCTTCTATTATAAATAAGAACTCAGCAGTGACAATTCAACTTAGCCCATTCAACAACCTTTTGGCCTGTTCAGTGCAGAATGTGTATCTGGGATAAATAACACAGGTTGATGTGAGGAAGCTGTATCCCTTTCTAGCTCCTCACAAATAATACCCTTGCTAAAAGTCTTGTGATTTGTTTGAAAAACTACAGATGTCTTGATTGTCAAATGCCTTTCCATACTACTGTAAGTAGAGGAAATTGCTAAATATTCCCAGTTTATGGATAATTTGCTATTTTTCTCACTATTCAGGTCCCGCCCATCTCCAAAAACAAGTATCAAGAGTATTTTATTCAGTATTGACTAACTCTATTTCTTCAATTATAAATCATATTTCTTTTGTATTTTGAGAGCTCATAAAATAGGATGTCTAAAATCAATGCATACCTGTGTATTGCAGTTTCTTTTTCCCCCAAAAAAGTACTCATGATACTAGTGATGCATCTGCTAACTGATGATATCTTAAATTTGATTAAATATATTAAATTCCTAAATATACAGCATATAGTAGCTATTAACAAATACACTGATGTCAAGTAATTATTTTTAAATATCCTTCATAAAAGTATCCAAGTTGCTTTTCAACAATACTATGTTTATTTCTACCAATGCAAAACATGAAATTTAATTCATTATAGTAAGTCCTTTAAAATAGGAGTGATGCCTTATTTCTTTGTATTCTTACACCTAGAGCATACCTAGCATGTGGTAGGCTCTCAAAAGATCCCTGCTGAATGAGTGAGTGAATACAATCATGGTGTACTGGTAAATCACAATGACACCTACACTTCTCAGTCCTATCTGTAAGCAAGGATTCAACAGAACAGCAAGACTTTCAGAATCTCACAAAGTATTTCTATTCTCAGATCACTTCAAATTGTTATGAAATCCTCCCACCTGGCATTTGCTCTTAAAATCATTACTAGGATCAGAGGTCAGGAATAAAAGAAAGAAATTAGGATACTTCTCTACCCTAAGCCCTGGATTTTTGTTGTGCAGATTCAGGAATAAAAGAAAGGGCAGTTTTCACATTATTTTTGTGTTTATTTTTCATACACTTCAACTTAAAAGAAACTGAGAAATGGTCTTATCTAACAAATAACTTTGAAGCAACAAAACTCCATAGCTAACATGATTTGCCTAAATTCATCCAGCTGGTGAGGGCAGACCTGGACTAGATCCATGCCCACTGACTCCAAGGCTCACACTTGCTCTGTGATTTCAGCCATGCCAAAGGAAAATACCACCTTCTTGAGCCAGGGCTGCAGTCTTCAAGCTTAGTGACAGCTCAGTCTTTGTGTGATGTTTACACAGAATTTCCCTAAAGCTCAAATAAATCATGGTCTTTATCTATACCTAGGCAGAATAAATTCTCATCTCATCAAAGCTAAGCAATCAGGTGAGGCCATATTTGCTGTCAACTCAAATTTAAAATTCTTCTTTTTTAGCAATATATCCTTCTCTTCTACCCATGGGTTTTCCTTGCCATCTTTCCAGGGCTAGTACAAATTGTCTGTGATATTTTATATGTTAGAATCTTGAGAAAAAAGTTGTATTTCATTATGTTAGCTTCTTCTGCAACAATGTTTATTTTTGCCAACATAGCTTTCATTAGCATTTTACAGTTTTAATTTAATTCCTTTAATCTTTCCTGGACCTCATTTGAATTTTATATTTTATTATCCACACATTATATTTTTCTTTCCTTAGATTATAACAAGTGATTTAGTCATTGTAGAATTTAAAAAAACAAAACAGATACATATTTTTAGTGACCATTGCTTCTTATACTTTTCAATTTTGTCCTTCAGAGCCTTCTCTCTCAACTTTATATTTAAGTATTGTGTTTCTTTTAGCATTTTTTCTGTTTTAATTTGGCAATCATCATTCTAAGTGTTACTTTTCTGGGTCTCACTTGATTCTGAATTACAATCTAACTGAATTATGATGGCTATCACTCCATTAAGCAGTCCCTTATGTCTACATCACTGATCGTTTCCTCTGTGTTACTCAAAAGACCGACATAAACTGTTTCCTTTCTTGTTTGTTCCTTTAAAGTCCATATTGGGTAACCAACCAGTTCCCCACCATGTACACAAACTTGGAGTTAAAATGATTTCACATCCTGTGGGCCAGTTTATGTCCAAGGAGGTGAATACTTCCATAACCCCTTTTTTAACTTTTTCACAAACCCTTTCCTTATTTTACCATTTACCCAAACAGCATTAGCCACATTCCTCATATCAGTTTACCCTGTGACTAAATTTAATTTTGAGTTGCTTAACAATGATACTACAGTTCTTTAAAGGTCTTCTCACTCTCTCAAGTATTTCCAAACTTCATTTAGTTAGAAATTTGTACCCCCAAATTGGGCAAAATATTCCCATCCTGTTATAGAGGAATAGAGAAGCATGCACACATAGTAACGTATACATGAATCAAAAAATTGTAAGTGTTCATCATGTTCTATATACAAAAGAAATTTCTAAATTGCCTGAAAACAGTATCTTCTCATAAGTTGCCTCTGGATGGGGATCAGGAATCCTGGGCTATAGTCTTGGCTCTGCCATTAATTAATCTGTGACATTGAGAAAGTTAAATCTTAAGTTCTATGTCTTAATCTGGAAACATGATTCTCCTTGTGATGCCATTAAAGCTAAGAATTTACTCAGCAACCACTCTCTCAAAGATGGTACAAAATAAACTCAACACAGTCTTAAACTACATTGTCACAAATTCTGGATATTTTGGATCCAAATTAATGAGCTTGAACTACATTTTTGAATTTTGAGACCTAGCGACGTGGGACTCATGTATTTAAACCATTTAAGAAGACATAATTTTTAAGAAAATAGAAAAAGAGAAAATGCATGTCTCCAACAGCCAAATGAATAGGAGGAAGCTGGGAAGGATGATTTCAAATAGTAAGTACAGCTGGGCACAGTGGCTCACATCTGTAATCCCAACACTTTGGGAGGCCAAGGCAAAAGGATCTGTTGAGGCCAGGAGTTTGAGACGAAACAGCTGGTTATCCAAAACTTTATAGTTTACTTTGGAAATTTTATTTATTTGAATTGGCTCAATTATAGTATTTCTAACAAACATAAAATGAAACTACCCTGCCCTGTAACTATTCCTTTCTCTATAGTCCCCACTTTCTATTCAAAATAGTCTTAATCATTCTTCAAAATGATGTAAAGA